>NC_142804.1:12166915-12491915 GCF_049724085.1 Artemia sp. Qi Xiang Cuo
ACTCTTTCCACAATAGACTGCTGAAGAAGCTCCCCGGATGCGGCGAGAATACCATTCTGGATGATGGGAGAAAGATATTTGACATTTCCAGCCGCAGAAAGAAGAAGGTTCTTCAGAACATCGTCACCGTGTCTCGCCGTCAGCCGCAGTAGTGCTCGGAAGTTGCCATTATTATGGGAAGGTTCTGGATCCGAGACCGAAATGGGGCCGGAATCGTTAGTACCACGAAGGGCAAGCTGTTGCCGCCCACAAAATATCACCGTCTCAACAATTGGTCGCAACTTCTGGCGATTTTCTTGAACCTGCGCTTTCCTTGCCGCGTCTAGTTGGTGCGCGATATCGTCCTTCCTTTTCTCCGAGACAGAAATGAAGTTTTCAGCCGATACGATGCAGTTTCTATGAAACTCTGCTTGTTGGTAAGCTGTGAAGCACTCTATCACATCCTTCCAGTTCCTGAATGGTTTGGTGATTAGATTCCCCAAGCGCTGGTGGCAGCCTTTGCCAGCTGTCTCTGACGAGAACAGAACGCAAAATCTGCAAAAAGCAGCGTCCTCAGACGGAGAGTAGGACAACCAACTGAAACGAGCGAGCCAAGTTAACTGAAACTTCAGCTTCCGTTTTTCGGATAGGCTACTTGAAAAATATAGGATATATCTGGAGTCCAAAGGCCCTTCAGCAAACGAAGTTTAGAATTTGCATGAAGACTGGATGATTTGTTGACAAAACGACCGATGTCATTTGCAAACAACGACAGAGACTGGGTTGGTGCAGGTGCGTCGTGGTTGGTCCCAGGGTCCGCGATTCAGAAGCTTCAAAGATGGCTCCAGTGCCCTTCAGATCCATAGGTGTAGATGAATGCTCCGCAGACGTCCCGCTAACGCCACTGTCAGAAACATCCCTGGTTCGCTCGGGCGCAAAAAACGACGTAATGTCACACTTCCTCTTCATTTTGGAAATCGCTCTTCTCTTATCCAAGTCCGACATTGAACTGAACTGAACTGACACTCCTGCACTCTTATAACATTTACCTCGAGCCCCCATTAATCCTAATTTACTATGCAAGGTCTGACCTTGCATAATGAGGCGAACATGGGGTTACCTAATTGTGTAAGCTGATCACAACCTTTTACCCACAAAATTGTATGCCCCAAAATGCAATAGGATAATAGCGCATATTAACCCTAATTTACTATGCAAGGTCAGGTGAACATGGGGTTACCTACGGTTACCTAATTGCGTAAGCTGATAAGCACCGTTTACCCACAAAATGCAATAGGATTTAGTATGGGAACATATTTTTTCTGGTAAGGTTTTGTCTTTACATGTATTTTTTAGACTAATTTCCGACTCGGTCAAAATTTCGGGGGGGGAGGGGGGGGTTCAAACCGGGTAACCCCCCCCCCCTGGATACGGCCTTGCAAAGTTTACAAAAAAAGGTTACTACCCATACTTACATACTTTACAAAATGTTTAGGCACAAAGAACAAGAATGTAGTACGGAACTAGCTGATTCTTCCAATATTGGAACAAACAATGGTTGGGGTTTAACTTTTTAAATAAGTTTAATGCCGTCCAGAGCAGGGACGGCAATTAAACTGCACACTAAGAAAAAATTTCTAAGATTTTATCGCGCATCGATTTCTTTGGTATTCTAGAAGTAACTATTTTTCTAAAGAAAATTTTCAAGATTTTCAAAACATATGCAAAATTTTCGTATCTCTAACTTATTTCACTAAACACCCCCTCTCCCCTAACAAACACCAAAAAAACTTTAGACATACAGGTGTGGAATAGTAAAAAACAAACAAAAATTTGGAATGCAGCCCGACAACTTAAAAACAATCACAGAAAAAAAATTATACATTTTTAATGTATTTTTACATTACATTTTTAGGACTATTATTTCTATAGGCTATACATTACAAATATTTTTAATCCTGTCTATTAAATAATTAAAATCAGTAAACAATTTGAATAGGTAAATATAACAATAAGTAATCCTTCTTTTAATATACAACTTTGAGCGGTTCCAGAACCACATCCCAACACTTCTCCAACCCCAAGTGGCAAAGGGGTTGGGGTCAGGGTCGTAATTTGCTATGGGGAAAAGGAGGCAAATTCCCCTCCCTGACCTCAAAGTTTTGGAAACCCCGTATCTCCAGCTTTTCCATTTGAGCCATGGCACCGAAAGCCCCGTTTTTAGTGCCATTCGGAACTTGTAGAAAATGCAATCCTAGGCAGCGCAATCGCACTGCCTAAGTAATGAACGATGTTGGCACAAGGTATGTTTTTTTTTCCTTTAGACCAGGGCACTTTGTATCGAAGGAGTTGTCGTAGAAACATAGAAAAGGGCTCATTCGATTGGAAATTGGAATGGTTAGTGCCCTTTTTAATAGTCGAAAGTGATTGGAAGGGAACTAACACCCCTTCCACGCCCACCATTTCCCCAAACACATCCAATAAAAATTCTGTCCCTTGGCTTGAACAGCAAGGGAAATATATTGGCTTGAAAATCAAGAAAAGTGGCAGCTACTACAACATTCTGCCTAAATGGGATATTTTTTTCTTTTTTTTTTCTTTTTTCTTTTCCACAGATAGCTTGGCACTGGAACATCGTAGAGGGTTGTTCAATAGCTCATTTTAAAGGAAATTAATTGGGTTAAAAATCTATAGTAACTAAAATAAATTATTTCTAAAAGAGAATAAATTTTTCCACCAAAAACTGCGTTTATGATGTCTTTTCACACTGCAGTCTTTCAAACATAATCGTATACCAGCGGTAAGATTTGAACCCACGCCTCCGAAGAGACTGGTGGCTAACACCAGTGTCTTGGACCACTCGGCCAGGCTGCCTCTTATAATTTGGGTTGCAGCAGTAGCTAGCAACCTAGTAAGAGACGATCAGTCCCATGCTAAGAAATATAAAAACCCAAAACTCCTAAAAATAGAGTAAGATCAATTATAATAAAGAACGACCTCTTGCCTATACTAAATTATATAGGCCACTTAACTATAGTATAGGTTAGTAAATTTACATTAAAAGACGATCACTGAAATAACAAACCATTCCATACATTGGACTTGGTTAGCTACTTGATTGTTTGAGTTTCGTCTCTTACTATTTAAAAGAAGAAAAAGCCGTAGGCTTTTTCCTGTTTGTATTTACAGTTAAAAAACGAACTCAGGTCCAATGAAACTGAACCCTGTGGTTCATTCATATTATCTTCATTATTTTAGCTAGAATGTAAATAAACAAGTTTCTCTTTTTTACAGTAAATACCAATCTGTAGCCCGTATTAACTGAAGATCCGGGTTGCAACGTATTATAATAGAAAAGAGGAAGAGACGATCACGTCCGATGTTTATTATAACAAAGATCGAACTCTTCCCTATACTAACTTGCATTGCAGCGGTAGCTAGCAACCTAGTAAGAGACGATCACGTCCAATGTTAAGAAATATAAAAACCCATAGTTCCTAACAAAGGAGTCAGATCAAAACAAAAAGTACACGATTAGAACCGCCTTGTCCGAAACCCCTGTATAGGAAACTTTCTGTCCCTTGGCTTGAACAGCAAGGGAAATATATTGGCTTGAAAATCAAAAAAATTGACTTTAACCACGTTATTCTCCCCAAACGGGATATTTTTTTCTCTTTTCTTTTTTTCTTTTCCACAGATAGCTTGGCACTGGAACATCGTAGAGGGTTGTTCAATAGCTCATTTTAAAGGAAATTAATTGGGTTAAAAACCTTTTGTAACTAAAATAAATTATTTCTAAAAGAGACTAAATTTTTCCACCAAAAACTGCATTTTCGATGTCTTTTCACACTGCAGTCTTTCAAACATAATCGTATACCAGCGGTAAGATTTGAACCCACGCCTCCGAAGAGACTGGTGGCTAACACCAGTGCCTTGGACCACTCGGCCAGGCTGCCTCTCATAAATAAATATATATGTGAATTTGGGTTGCAGCAGTAGCTAGCAACCTAGTAAGAGACCATCAGTCCAATGCTAAGAAATATAACAAAACTCCTAAAAATAGAGTCAGATCAAAACAAAAGTACATCATTAGAATTACCTTGTCTGAAACCCTACTAGATAAATAATGAATGTCATCATAGTTTTATATTAGAGCTATGACGTGAATAGAAAAACACAAAATTATATTGTTGTTTCTGAAGACGTCATGAAATAATATCATTGCGATATGACGTCATCATGAAATAAAATCATTACGCCTTGAAGTCATAATTACTATATAAGAAGCGTCAAAACTATAAATGTTCTCATTCATAATTACATAATGGTTTCAATCAAGCAAGCTGCACGCAAGTTAAAAAAACAGTACTACACAAACAACAGAGATAGTATCTTGAAAAGAGAAAAGCAAAGGTATTCAACCGACCAGGCGTATCGAGAAGTAAAAATTGAGCAGGCTAGACAAAAGATCAAGGAGCGTTATCACAATGATAAAGATTACAGAGAAGCAAGAATTGAGCAGGCTAGACAAAAGAGCAAGATATGTTGTCACAATGATGAAGATTATAGACATGCAAAAATTGAGACAGCCAAACAAAAGTTCAAGGAGAGTTATCACAATGATGAAGATTACCGCATCAAATATAAGAAAGGGGCTTGAAAAGACTTCTTTGTCGGAGAGACTTGAAAAGGGGCTCATTCGATTGGAAATTCAAAGGGCTAGTGCCCTTTTTAATAGTCGAAAGTGACTAAAGGGCAACTCACCCCCCCCCCTCAAGCCGACTTTTTTCCCAAACACATGCAGTCAAAATTTTTAGATAGCAAGTTTGTTCAACGTAGTTAAAAGTTTTAGAAATCAGGTCTTTGAGGATGATAACCCCCTCAGAGCCATCGGGGCAAGGGTTGTAAGTTTTGCCCTGGGGGAATATAAGGTTTTTTATAGATAGTGATGTTGTAGAAACTTCAAAAAGGGCTCATTCGATTAGAAATTAGAATGGCTTGTGCTCTTTTTAATAGTCGAAAGTGATTGGAGAATAACTAACACCCCTCTCACACCCACTACTTCTCCAACCAAATCCAATAAAAATTTTTAGATAGCCATTTTGTTCGAAGTAGTTAAAAAGTCCGGAAATTATGTTTTTGAGGATGACACTCCCCCACAGCCCTCAGGGCAAGGGTTGTAAGTTATGCCTTGGGGGCATATAAGTTTTTTTTTTTATAAAACGTTGTAGTAGAAACTTGAAAAAGTAATCATTCGATTGTAAATTGAAACGGCTAGTGCCCTTTTTAATCGTCGAAAGTGATTGGAGGGCAAGTAACTCCTCTCTCACGCCCACCATTTTCCCAAACACATCTAATCAAAATTTTGAGATAACCATTTTGTTCAACGTAGTTTGAAGGTCCGGAAATTATTTCTTTGAGGATCACAACCCCCTCACAGTCCTCAGGGCAAGGTTTGTAAATGATGCCCTAGGGCATATAAGGTTTTTATAGAAAGCGTTGTCGTAGAAACTTCAAAAAGGGCTCATTCGATTGGAAATTGGAAGGTCTAGTTTTCAGAAGTTAACTTGTTAATCAAACATTAATTTTTGATGTCTTGTCTGATAAAAAAAACTTGAGAATAATTAGTCCACTTCAAGATAAAATGAATTAAGCGAAAAAAATGAAAACAAAATAAAAATGAACCTTAAGAAAAAATGTGAAGAAATAAAGATCAAGGATGAGTTTTTTAAGGCCAACAAAACTACTGGATGAACAAAGCGAATATTTCGGGAGAACAATCCCCTCCCCTCTTCGGCGCTATCAGAGAAATTAGAAGATAATGCCAAAAAATGTGGAAGAGACAACTCGGATAAAAGTAAACTGACGAAACTAAACCACGCAGAAAGACAATAAATAAAAACAACAAACAAAAACCAAACTTGGAAGAATTAAAAATACAAAACCAAACAACATGGAAAATCCACAGAAATGACAAAGAAATAAAATCGAAAAGTAACAGAATGAAAAATTTAAAATCCAAAAAACTTAATTCCAAGAGTGATCCACTGACTAATCTACGATTAGCAAAATCCGAGATTTTTATTTTTCCCATCTGTTCATCACCATTTCTTGAAAATAAAAGTAAGAAGACCGAATTTAATTAATTTTTTTGTGATATTTTGCATTCAAATTTTGTTGATAAATAAAAATTTTGTTGATAAACAAAAATTTTATTAGTCAAAATTCTAGTCAAAAGCTAGTCAAAACTCTACCCGGGTGCAAGACAGGCCAGAACCGTCACAGTGTTGCAGGTAGTTAAAAATTTGGTCCTGGTTCGTCCCTCAACATTTCTTGTCAAATTCTTAAAATGTTGCTGTCGATTCGACACATTTTAAGTCGTTCTTCTTTACCGCAACGTCTCTTCAGCACTGTTAATCAACACCATCTTTCAAATTCAATCCGCGTGAAGATGAAAAATAAGGAAGGGTAAGCTCCTAAATTAGAGCTAATTCCAAATCTCAAGTGATTAAAGATTAAAATTGTTAATTTACAACAGGAGAAGCGTAGCCCAAATGGAAGCATCGAAGAGATGTGGCGAACTACAACTCTGCATTCCGTATACAAAGCACAAATGGACCACTATCCTATTTCAAAGAAGAAGAACAAAGTTTCCCTAAAGGTAGGCTCTGATGGCCGAACGAAAAGCAGATCGCCCCTGAATAGAGGAGGGAATAGGAAACCACTATCCTATTTCAAAGAAGAAGAACAAAAGTTTCCCTAAAGCTAGGCTCTGATAGCCGAACGAAAAGCAGATCGCCCCTGAATAGAGGAGGGAATAGGAAACCACTATCCTATTTCAAAGAAGAAGAACAAAAGTTTCCCTAAAGGTAGGCTCTGATGGCCGAACGAAAAGCAGATCGCCCCTGAATAGAGGAGGGAATAGGACACCACTATCCTATTTCAAAGAAGAAGAACAAAATTTTCCCTAAAGGTAGGCTCTGATGGCCGAACGAAAAGCAGATCGCCCCTGAATAGAGGAGGGAATAGGAAACCACTATCCTATTTCAAAGAAGAAGAACAAAAGTTTCCCTAAAGGTAGGCTCTGATGGCCGAACGAAAAGCAGATCGCCCCTGAATAGAGGAGGGAATAGGAAAACACTATCCTATTTCAAAGAAGAAGAACAAAAGTTTCCCTAAAGCTAGGCTCTGATGGCCGAACGAAAAGCAGATCGCCCCTGAATAGAGGAGTGAATAGGAAACCACTATCCTATTTCAAAGAAGAAGAACAAAAGTTTCCCTAAAGGTAGGCTCTGATGGCCGAACGAAAAGCAGATCGCCCCTGAATAGAGGAGTGAATAGGAAACCACTATCCTATTTCAAAGAAGAAGAACAAAAGTTTCCCTAACGGTAGGCTCTGATGGCCGAAAGAAAAGCAGATCGCCCCTGAATAGAGGAGGGAATAGGAAACCACTATCCTATTTCAAAGAAGAAGAACAAAAGTTTCCCTAAAGGTAGGCTCTGATGGCCGAACGAAAAGCAGATCGCCCCTGAATAGAGGAGGGAATAGGACACCACTATCCTATTTCAAAGAAGAAGAACAAAAGTTTCCCTAAAGGTAGGCTCTGATGGCCGAACGAAAAGCAGATCGCCCCTGAATAGAGGAGGGAATAGGTCCTAAGGAAAGATTTCAAGGAAATTGAAACTTTATAGAGGGTAAAGGGTGTAGCTTTGAAAGGATCGGAGTGGAGGGGGAACTTTTGTAGCTGTATTGGCCTCTGGCGGCTTTGCGACACAGTAGGTTTTCAGCAGCAGTAGTAGTACTATTGGCTGGTTGCATCCCACTGCAACCGTTAGGTATATAAAAGTAGATTTTAGGAATATTACAAAATTTATAAATTGTGTAATTCATAGAATTTTTGTTCTACCAAATTCTTATAAGAGTTTTTGCTGACACTTCGTTAGTTGAATTTTATTTGGTGTAACCTCTCAATTTTTATTTCATAATCAAATATTTGCATGGTTTATTGCATATAAGTTCTTTTGTTTCGGTTTTTACTAGTGTCGTAAACAGATTTTAAGAGTCAGTTAATTCCGTTTTGAACACGGTTATAGCTGTAACTTGTTTTCTCTTTTGGGCTAAGAGGTTATCACATTTAACTATCTTAGATTTGAATCTGATAATAGACACAAAGGCAGTCTTGATAGACAATATAGTATTTTTGGAGTTCTACTAGGCACCTATAAGTTATCTTGAAAAAATAAGCCGGGGCTTACCTTAAAGGATACCTTTAGGATACCTTAGGATACCTAAAGGATCTTACCTTAAAGTACACCTTAAAAACTTCAATAAACCGGGGCTTACCTTAAAGGATCACTATATCTCGTCCATTATTAAAATTTTTAGTTGGTGTGGCCAAACTAATTAGAATTAATTGGGCGGGCATTCCATAGCTAGTAGAGCTTAGGTTAGATATAAGTATAAGTGACACAAAACTAAAAGCTGACACCTACTTTTCCAGAAATGGTTGCAAAACCATTGAGCTTCACTAGTTTTATGCCGGAGATATTATGCCGGAGAGATATTCAGTTATGATGAACTTATATCATTAGAAAGTGTGAAATATTTTTTGTTTCGATTAAACAGAGTATACTTTTCTTTAAAGTTCAGGAAAAGCCTGTTCCTAAAACATTCTAGCACACCTGCTAAGAAAACTAAAAAAAATGTCATTTGATAAGTTTTGCATGTTTAGGAGTTCCCTGTGGTGCAACCAACTTTGATTGAAAATCTTGCCAACAAAGTGTCACTGCGTTTTCAACGACATTTCAGAATCAAACTACAGATTCTCGATAGATTTAAATTATAACTAGTCCCATGAAAGAGTTGGCTTCGTCTTTAAGAAGGTCAGCCGACCATAAGGTCCGCAAAATATTTCTTTAAGGTACCAAACCCTCTTAAAAGCGCAGCTGATTTAGAAAATATTTTTTTTTGCCCTGTATTTTTCAGCCGGTATAGCTTTCGCATATTTTCCGTATTTTGAGTATATAGTATATATTTGGCTTTTGTTACGAGAAGAGACTAGATGACGTTGAATTTTCTTTCTACTGTTTTTTGACAATATTTGTATTCTAATACAAGTTTTAGATAGCTACAATAATAATTTCTGAATTGATAAACAGTACCCAATTATTACTACAAGCTTTAACAATTATTTCATTTTATAGCCTTAATTTGATGATAAGTCTTATGAACCATTCAGCTCAAACTATATTAATCAGTATCTATGCGGCCACTATAGTAATAAAAATTTGATTGGGTTTGAAAAACTCCCTTTATAGGCGCATTTTATCCAGGCTGAAAGCGTGCATAAAAGAGAAACTCAGTGCCACTGATCATTGAAAAACATTCTTAATTTAGCCTAATCAGCTTAATTTAACATTCGTAATTTAGCTTAATTTAGCAAACGTAGCATTCATTATTTAGCCTATTTAGCTTAATTTAGCTTAGAACTAAGGAGCTAACCGTCTATTACATGCTTGAAGAAGAATATAGAATTGCAGTATCTTCATACATTAATTAAAAAAAAAACTTTCCGAAAAGAAGCTTTACAAAAAAATTTAAGATCAGCAGATACAAAAACCTATTAAAATTCATACTCAAAGCGACCAAAGATTACTGTTAAAGAATAAATGAAACCCAAAACGAACAGAAATAAAATAAATCATAGCAAACAAACATACAACAAGTAGGCTACTAATATAAATGAATAAATAAATCTTAAAACGAGTAAAACTGAAATCTAATATGAAAATCAAGCTTAAAACGAAAAAGAAAACTTTACTATTAAAGAATAAATATAACCCAAAACGAACAGAAATTAAATAAACAATCATAGCTTAGAACTAATCAGCTAACCGGCTATTACAAACTTGAAGCAAAAATAAAGAATTGCAGTGTCTTTATACATATTAAAACGGGTACTTCAGAATATCTTAGTTTTTTTTATAATGGGGATTATAAATAATTAGAGAAAACGGCTTGTAAATAGTTTATAATGAGAGGCTTGGTTTTCCTTCTATGTTTTGGCATCACAAAACCCATCATTATTTATTTATTTTACGTAAATATTCAATTTTATACAGGAAATGTAACTTTCCGTACACAGTTATGAAAAAAAGCCGTTTTTATTTTTTTTTTTTTACAAAAAACAGCAGGCCATCACAGATCATAAATCTCTGCCAACGTCAAATTTCCGATTTCAGAAAACTCACCTTGATATCAACTTTATCAAAAGGAATTGTCCTCAGTACATCCAGCTCAGCGCCTTCTACGTCCAGGCTAAAATAATCCACAACTGTTTGGTTTAAGGCTAAAAGAATTGAATACAGAGGAAAACACTGGACTTGAACTTCCCCTCGTTTTACCGATCTGCTACTCTGGTTCTTTGCTATTCGACCTTGATTTTTTCGCATCTCAAAGGTTACCTGAAGATCAAAAAAGGAAGATTGGATAAATAGTTTGGCCATGAATCTGAGTTCAAAGGATAAACTTGTTCTGTTAATCTTTTAGGTCTTGAATCTGAGTTCAAAGGATAAACTTGTTCGGTGAGTTTTGCAATCTGGATATAAGCCATCTTTAGATTTAGGGATCAGTGAATTATGCATGTGATGAAACTTAGATAAGTTAAACATTCTTATCTCGTAAATTTAGAAAATTATTCATCTTTCACAAATGAAATAGATATTAGTTAAAAAAAAAAAAAGGAAAGAAAAAAAAAAGAAAAAAAAGGAAAGTTAAAAAAAGGAAAGAAAAGAGAAGGAAGGAAAGAAAAGGGAAAAAAGAAAAAAAAAGTAAATGGCTGTTTTGTTTTAATCTCGACGAGCAAGTGATTAATTTATGCATATGTACTAAGGGTTTTATTTTGAATTCCATTAGTCATAGTTAACTTTGAAGACTTTACGTTTTAAATTGAATATTTTGATTCGGATAATATCATATTTCCGATAATATGTCTTTCCGAGTAGGAGATTTGGCGCTGGCGAAGTTTTCTCGATATCCGCTATGGCCTGTTCGTATTATTAGTATCAGCAAATCCACTGGGATGAATTAGTCGGATCAGTTTAGAGTATTTTGTTACGGAACACATGATCTACAGATAGTTTCACAGTCTAATCTTTTGGCCTATGATCAGCATGTGGTTACGGCGAAACTGTCGAAAGAAAAGAAGGTTCCGTCAGCATTTGATGAACTAGAATGCTTTCCCGATATTTATTTAGAACACACCCCAAAATCACAGAGTAGTGCAATTCCAGGGGCTAACACTGTTACAAATTTATTTGAAAAGCTGCTACTGAAGATGGGCTACTGCGGACAAAAAATAGTATGTTAACAGAGATTCAGAAAAAAGTAAATAAAAAAAGTGGACAGAGTAGTAAGCAGTCTCTTAGTGCAAAAATGATTGTGAGTGAAGTGTATGATGCTATTAGCGTTGAATACAATCCCAAATTTGCAAGAATTGAAAAGCTGTTAAAAGGTCTGAAAAGTAAGATGGAATCTATTGAATCACGTATTTCAAGCGTTGAACCGGATGCTGATGACTTAAAGCAGGATTCACTGTTTGAAAATCTGGTTTTCCTGGGTGTAAAACAAAAACCTGGTGTTGATCTGAACTCTTCTATACTAAGTATTGTAAACAAACAGATGGGTTTGGTTGAATTTTCTGTGAACCAGATCAGGAGTGTCAATCGGTTCAAGCTTGCTAAGCTGTTCTAGTTCGAGCACCCCAGTTGTTAGCGTAAAGAGCAAGGCTTTGAGGAGGGGACAGCCCCTTTCATATACGGAATAATTTCTGTTCGTTTTAAGTTTTAACGTCGTTCCTTACTTTCAGTTAAAAAAACTTGTTTTTTATTTAATTTCTGAACGTTTTTGACTTAATGCCGGTTTTGATTTGGCTCATCGTACATGAATAATTAAAAAAAAAATCGAATATTAATTTTACTTTTATTTGGTTAAATTGCTTTCTCGAAACTTGTTTAATTTTATTTACGAACGTTTTATTAGTAATAAATATACGTAACTGACGAATTAACTTACGTAACGAACCTCTATATTCTTATATTTTTAACAGGTATGTTAGAGGGTTCACCCCCTAGTCAATACCTTGCTCTTTAAGCTAAAGTTCGAATTTTGTTCCAATTCTTTAAAAATGACCCCTTAATCACAAATGCCGTTAATTAGAATAAATAGCTCTTATAAAAGTACTAAATAGTCTTTGGCTTAAAGAGCAAGGTATTGACTAGGGGATGAGCCCAATCCTATACTTAATGTTTTCTGTTGTTTTAATATTCGATGCTTCATCTTTCTTTCAGTTAAAAAACTTGTTTTTTTATATATAATTTCTGGTCCTTATTCAAAAAATGCCGGGAGATCCGGTGCCCCTTTCATAGAAATGTTCCTTCCCCCATGAAAACTTACTCCATGGTAAGATCCTCCCACATAACCCCCGACCCACTCCCCCCCAACGACCAGAAAAAAACCCTCTGAAAACGTCTGTATACTTCCCAATAACCAATGCTATATGTTAACATTGGGTAAAGTTCATAACTTTCAGCCCTCCCCCCGGGGATTTTGGGGGATTAAGTCATCCTAAAAGACATAGTTATCACATTTTCAACCATGCTGAACAAAATGGCTATGTCAAAATTTTGATCGGGTGACTTTGGGAAAAACAATGAGCGTGGTAGGGGGCCTAGTTGCCCTCCATTTTTTTGGTCACTTAAAAAGGGCACTAGAACTTTTAATTCCCGTTCGAATCAGCCCTCTCACGATATTCTAGGACCACTGGGTCGATACGATCACCCCTGGGGGAAAAAAACAACAAATAAACACGCATCCGTGATTTTTCTTCTGGCAAAAAATGCAAAGTTCCACATTTTTGTAGATAGGAGCTTGATACCTCCGCAGTAGGGTTCTCTGATACGCTGAATACGATGGTGTGATTTTCATTAAGGTTCTATAAAATTTAGGGGGTCTTTCCCCCTTTTTTCGAAAATCATTAAAATTTTCTCAGGCGCGTAACTTTTGATAGGTAGGACTAAACTTGATGAAACTTATATATTTGAAATCAGCATTAAAATCTGATTCTTTTGATGTATCTATTGGTATCAAAGTTCCGTCTTTTTACAGTTCCTTACTTACAGTTCGTTACCACGAACTGTTTGAAATTCCCTTCCCCATGAAAAATTCCTCTATGGAAAGATCCTCCCACGTAAAACAACTCCCCCAGCCCCCCCCCCCCCCCCCACCAGAAAAAATCCCACCGGAAAATATCTGTATACTTCGCAATAACCTATACTATATGTAAATAATGGGCAAAGTTCGAAACTTGCAGTCCTTTCACTTGGGACTGTGAGAGGTTAAGTCATCCTTAGAGACATAGTTTTTACATTTTTCGAGTAGGCTG
Source organism: Artemia sp. Qi Xiang Cuo (assembly GCF_049724085.1). Lineage (NCBI taxonomy): Eukaryota > Metazoa > Arthropoda > Branchiopoda > Anostraca > Artemiidae > Artemia > Artemia sp. Qi Xiang Cuo. The sequence goes on from NC_142804.1 coordinate 12,180,337, forward strand.
AACCAAATGGCTATCTCAAAATTTCAATCAAGCGACTTTGGTAAAAAAAAAAGAACGTGGGAGGGGGTCTAGCTGCCCTCCAGTTCTTTGGTCACTAGAGCTTTTAATTTCCGTTTGAATGAGCCCTCTCACAATATTCTATGACCACTGGGTCGAAACGATCGCCCCTGAAAAAAAAACACGCATCGTGATCTTTCTTCGAGCAAAAATGCAAATTTCCACCTTTTTGCAGATAGGAGCGTGAAACTTCTTTAATAGGGCTCTCTGACAAGCTGAATTTGATGGTGTAATTTTCGTTAAAGTTAATTAAAATGCAAAATTCCACATTTTTGCAGATAGGAGTTTGAAGCTTCCTTAATAATGTTCGTTGATAAGCTGAATCTGATGATATGATTTTTGTTAAAGTTGATTAAAAAAAATTTGAGTTAAAACAAAATTGTTAAGTTTAAAAAAAATTGAGCTGTGAGAAAGTCAGACTTTTACGTTAAGAACGAGGCGCTGAGGAGGGGACGGCCCCTTTCTTACATTGGCTAATTTCTCTTTGTTTTAAGTTTTAACGTCGCTCCTTACTTTCAATTAAAAAAAACTTGTTTTTTTATTTCATTTGTGAATGTTTTTTAATTAATGCAGGTTTTGATTTTGGCTCACCGTGCATGAATAATTAAAACGAAATATGTATATTAATTTTACTTTTATTTGGTTAAATGGCTTTCTGGAAACTTGTTTAATTTTATTTACGAACGTTTTTATTAGTAATAAATATACGTAAATTACGAATTAACTTTCGTAACGAACTTCTATATTCATATAATTTTAATACGTATATTAGGGGGTCCGCCCCCTAGTCAATACCTTGCTCTTAAAGCTAAAGTACGAATTTTGTTCCAATTGTTTAAAAATGACCCTTAATCACAAAGGCCGTTAATTAGAATAAATAGCTCTTATGAAAGTACTAAAAGATCTTTTGCTTAAAGAGCGAGGCATTGACTAGAATGTGAACCCAATCATATAGCTAATATTTTTTTGTTTGTTTTAAGTGTTGATGTTGCTCCTTACTTTCAGTTGAAAAACTTTTTTTTATATTTAATTTCTGATTTTTTTTTTAAATAATGATGGGAAATCCGGCGCCCCCTTCATAGCAATGTCCCTTCCCCCATGAAAAGATCCTCCCATATAACCCCCAACCCACCCCACCCCCCACTACCAGAAAAAATTCTCCCTGAAAACGTATGTATACTTCCCAATAACCAATACTAGCCTATATGTTAACATTGGGTAAAGTTCATAGCTTTCAGCCCTCCCCCTGGGGGCTTCGAGGGATTAAGTCATCCTAAAAGACATAGTTACAATATTTTAGACCATGCTGAACAAAAAGGCTATCTCAAAATTTTGATCGGGGGACTTTGGGGAAAAAATGAGCTTGGGAGGGGGCCTAGTTGCCCTCCATTTTTTTGTCACTGAAAAAAGGCACTAGAACTTTTAATTTCCATTCGAATCAGCCCTCCCACGATATTCTAGGACCACTGGGTCGATACGATCACCTCTGAAAAAAAAAAAAAAAAAAAAACAAACAAAAAAATAAAAACGCATACGTGATCTTTCTTATGTCAAAAAATGCGAAATTCCACAATTTTGTAGATAGGAGCTTGAAACCACAACAGTAGGGTTCTCTGATACGCTGAATATGATGGTGTGATTTTCATTAAGGTTCTATAACTTTTAGGGGGTCTTTCCCCCTTTTTTCGAAAATCAGCCAAATTTATGATTATAGGTATGATTAAACTTGATGAAACTTATATATTTGAAATCAAAATTAAATTCTGATTCTTTTGATGTATCTATTGGTATCAAAATTCCGTTTTTTAGAGTTTCCGTTACCGTTGAGCCGGGTCGCTCCTTACATACAGTTCGTTACCACGAACTGTTTGATGATTTTGAATTATTCTATAAGAGATGATTTGATTGTTTGTATTGAGGGAAAGATCGAGAGTTTTTCTGTTGAATTGTAAACTAAATAGAACAAAATAATTATTTGCCTGGTGTTTGCCTAGCACAGGCTTAGACGAATTTATTGAAGGTTTTGATCTGTTAATGCCTGGTATGTCCCGTGGTGGTTTAGATTTTATCTTCACAGGAGATTTTAATTTGTACTTGCTAGATTTAAAAGGTGATAATTTAGATTTTTTTTAATTACACGGTTGCTAATGATCTTAATACTTTAGCGTGGGCATCTACAAGGATTTCTAAACATTTAGCTACTTTGATCGATAACGTTTTTGTCAGCGCTAAGTTCCTAATTACAGGCTATGCTGATGTGGGTCTTTATCCCAGATGTGACCATCTCCAAGTTCTTGCGAGGATTACTTGCGTGCAGAAACCTAGAATCAGAGGAAACAAAAGGAAAGTAAGGCATTTGAAAAAGGCTAATTTAGATAAATTTGCAGAGGCACTGAGTACACTTAGCTGGGATCCTGTTCTTGAAATAGCGGGTGATGTAGATTATACGTACGACACATTCTGCTCAATTATAAAGCCCATTTACGAACAAACATGTCCTCTAAAAATCGTTAAAGATAGGAAGGATGCCCCGAAAACCTTGGATGAGAGTTGAAATTGTTCATGAAATGGAGGACAGGAATCATCTTTATGAACAGTATCTCAGGACAGAAAAAGGTGAAGATTTTTAAGAATTCAGGAGAGCCCGTAACAAGGTAAACTCTCTTAGAATAAGAGCAAAGAAAGATTATTTTGAAAAGAAATTTACTGAGACCAAAGTTAACTCAAAAGAAACATGGAAAATTATCGGATAGATGATATCAAAGAAGAGCAGTTGCGAGCCTCTCTCTATAGAGGTAGATGGGAATACACTCCATGATCCTCTACAAGTAGTGGAACATTTTGTAGATTATTACTCTAAAATTGGTCAAACATTGCAACAGGAAAATAACCAGAGTCCTTAATCCTTCCGCGAGTATGAGTTTCAAGATGATAGAGGAGACAGATTAGCCATTGAGTTTGAGAGGTGTACCTGCGATGAACTACTTAAAACTGTTGGAAGCATGAGCTCCAATTCAGCGCTGATAGATGGAATGAACATCCGAGCTTTCAGGTCTGTTTTGGTTTACCTTCTGCCTTGTATTGTTCATATAATAAACTGGTTGCTTGGAACGGGAATCTTTCCTGGAGGTCTCAAAAGAGCCAAGGTTTTCCCCCTTCTAAAAGGTGGCTCAAGATCTGACATTGAGAACTGGAGGCCAATCTCCATCCTTCCCCTTTCCTCAAAAGTACTTGAAAAAGTTGTTCATCGACGACTGCACAAGTATTTGACATATCATGGTATCCTTAGTGATACTCAGTTTGGCTTCCGCAAAAGTCACTCAACTACACATGCGGTGTTACACTTATGTGATTTTGTGAATTATTGTCTTGATAGTGGACAAATACCTCTCACTGTTTTTATAGATTTTAAAAAGGCATTTGATACGGTTGATTTTAGTATTTTATTAAAAAGATTAAAGCTTTTAGGGGTTAAAGGGGCTTGTTTGAATTGGTTTGATTCTTTTTTAAAGGGGTTGTCGATAAAGGTTGTAATTGATAGTATAACCCTTAGTTAATATCTTGTGAATTGTGGTGTTCCGCAGGGTTTTGTTGCTGGATTCGCTATTATTTTTGGTTTATATAGATACTATGAGATTTTATCTTCGTGGTTCGCGTCTTACTTCTTTAGCAGATGACACTGCTATTTCTTTTTGTGGTGTTTCTGTGGATGATTTAATTAATAAGGTAAATATGGTATTAAATTATTTAAGTGTGTTTACTTCCTTAAGTATGTTGGCGGTTAATGTAAAAAAGACAAGTTTTATGGTTTTTAGTCGTATTGGTAAGCCCACTGACCTCGGTGGGCGAATATTATTAATTCTCTAGAACAGGTTAAAGGAATGAGGTATCTAGGTTTTTACCTAGACTGCAACATGTTTTGGAAACGTCACAGTGATCTTGTGGCGTCAAAAGTTGCAACAGGTCTTGGAACTATAAGTCGACTGAAGCACTTCGTACCAGGTCGGGTGATGTTGCTTCTTTATCATGCGATTATTAGTACCTATATATCGTAGGGCTGTGTATTATGGGTTCTAGCTCTGTATTAAGTTCTAGTTCACTTTTTAAGAGTCTAGAGAGTTAAACTAGCCCCACCCCACGCTCGTTTTTCCCCAAACCCGTCCGCTACAAATTTTGAGATAGCCAGTGTTTTGGGAATTGTCCAAAAATTATATAACAAAAACGCCCCCCAGAGCCCGGGGGATATGCGTTGTAAGTGTTGTCTTGGGGGCGTATATGGTTCATATGAAAGGGATGCTCGTATAAACTTCAGAGGGGGCTCATTTGATTGAAAATTGAAAGTTCTAGTTTAATTTTTAAGAGTCAAAAGATATCCGAGGACAACTAGCCCCGTCCCCATACACCCTTTTTTCCCCAAGCCCATCCGTTTAATTTTTTACAATAGCCATTTCATTAAAAATAGTTCAAAGGTTAGATAAGAAAAATTCCTGTGTCAACGGAGCCTGCCAGGGCCCGCATGCAGGAGTTATGAGTAATGCTCTAGGGACATATATAGTTCTTATGGAAGGGATACTCGTATAAACTTCGGAGAGGGCTCATTTGATTGGAAATTGAAAGTTCTTGTTCACTTTTTAAGAGTGGAAAGGGATCAGAGGGCTCTAGCCCCCCCCCCCCCTCCTCCACGCCCTAAATGCATCCGATAAAAATTTTGAGATAAACATTTTGTTAAAAATAGTTCTGATTCCTGATAACAAAAAAAACTCCGGTTTCAAAACAGTCCCCTAGAGCCCGGGGATAGGCGGTGTAAGTTGCTCCCAGGGGACATATGTCCTTGCTATGGAAGGGATACTTGTATAAACTTCATAGAGGGCTCATCTGATTGGAAATTGAAAGTTGTAATTCACTTTTTAAGAGTCAAAAGTGATCAGAGGGTAACTGCCCCACCCAAGCCTTTTTTCCCCAAATGCATCTGATAACAATTTGGAGGTAACTATTTAGTTAAAAAATAGCTTAAAGATCATGTAACAAAAACTCGTTTACGTAAGGTCATTTCGTTAAGACTTGTTCAAAGGTGAGATAATAAAAGCTCCCGTGTAGACAACCCCCCCCCCCAGGGCCGGGGCCGGCGTTCTAACTCTCGCTCGGGGGTTATATATGGTTCTTAGGGCAGGTTTAATCGAATATACTTAAGGGAGGGTTCATTTGAATGGAAATTTAAAGTTGCAGTTCATTTTAAGAAAAAAGATCGGAGGGAAACTAAACCCTCCCGCTCCACGCCTTTGGGCGTATCGGATAGATAAACCCATCCCGTAAAAATTTGCGGTGACCATTTTGTTAAAAATAGTTCAACCATCATATATTGAAACTCCAGGGTCGACACAACCCCCCACGGCCCAAGGACAGGCGTTGTAAGTTATACTCTGGGGATATATATGGTTCTTATAGAAGGGATACTCGTATAAACTTCAGAGAGGGCTCATTTGATTGAAAACAGAAAGTTCTAGTTCACTTTTAAAGAGTCAAAAGAGACCACAGCTTAATCTAGTCCCCCCACGCCGTTTTTTCCCAAGCCCATTCGATAAAAATTTTGAGATAGCAATTTTGTTAAAAATAGTTCAAACATCAGATAATAAAAACTCCGAGGTTGACACAAACCCATTTTTTCACTTTGATATCATTTTTGATACTTTGATAAATAATTGATTTTTTTTTTTAAGTTTGATTTTGAAAAAAGGAATTTTTATAAACTTGAAATTTTTTGCAATCAAAAACGAAGAAAAATTAATTAAAAAAAACCTTTCCGAAAAAAAAAATTTCAAAGAAAAGTAAAGGCCATTTTAAACTTAAGCTCAGCAGATGCAAATACCTTTTAAAATTCAAACTCAAAACGACAAGAAATTACTATTAAAGAATAAATGAAACCCAAAACGAGCATAAATTAAATAAACAATCATAGCAAAAACATACAACAAGTAATAATATAAATGAATAAATAGATCTTAAAGCGAGTAATGCTTAGATTGAATATGAAAATCAAGCTTAAAACGAAAAAAATATTTTCCTATTGAAGTATAAATGAAACTCAAAACGAACAGAAATGATATAAATAATTAATGCAAACAAACATACAATAGATATTGATGTAAATTAATAAATAAATCTTAAAACGAGTGAAACTTAAATTGAATATGCAAATCAAGCTTGAAACGAACAAAAATCACCACAAACAAGAGTTTGGGTATGACCTCCTTCTCTCACTGTAAAAGTCTAAAACCTACTGCGTCATTGGCGCTTTACTGAAAACGATATGCGTCTTGGATAATCTTGGAAAGTATAAACAACATCAAATTGAATATTTGATGTATAATGATATTAATTGTTGAAAGATCCATCAGTTCAAGAATCTATTTCACTCTAATTTAATTTTTATTTTCAATACTGTAAGAACTGGAGAAGAAAATATGTGTAATATAATCCTTTTTCAGTTAAGCGCCAATGACGCAGTAGGCTTTTGGTCTTTTATCAAATAGTTCGTGGTAACGAACTGTAAGTAAGGAGCGACCCGGCTCAATGGTAACCGAAACTCTAAAAAACGGAATTTTGATACCAATAGATACATCAAAAGAATCAGATTTTAATTCTGATTTCAAATATATAAGTTTCATCAAGTTTAATCTTACCCATCAAAAGTTACGCGCCTGAGAAAATTTGGCTGATTTTCGAAAAAAGGGGGAAAGACCCCCTAAAAGTTCTAGGACCTTAATGAAAATCACAACATCACATTCAGTGTACGAGAGAACCCTACTGTAGAGGTTTCAAGCACCGATATACAAAAATGTGGAATTTTCTATTTTTTGCCAGAAGAAAGATCACGGATGCGTGTTTATTTGTTTTTTTGTTTTTTTTCTTTTCCCCAGGGATGATCGTATCGACCCAGTGGTCCTAGAATATCGTGGGAGGGATCATTGGAACGGAAATTAAAAGTTCTAGTGCCCTTTTCAAGTGACCAAAAAAAATGGAGGGCAACTAGGCCCCCTCCTACGCTCATTTTTTTCCCAAAGTCACCCGATCAAAATTTTGAGATAGCCATTTTGTTCAGCATGGTCGAAAATAATATAACTATGTCTTTTAGGATGGCTTAATCCCTCGAAGCCCCCAGGGGGAGGGCTGAAAGTTATGAACTTTATCCAATGTTAACATATATTATTGGTTATTGGGAAGTATACAGACGTTTTCAGGGGGAATATTCTGGTAGTGGGGGTTGGGGGTGGGTCGGGATTTATATGGGAGGATCTTTTCATGAAGGAAGTTTTCCTGGGGGAAGGGACATTGCTATGAAGGGGGCGCCGGATTTCCCAGCATTATTTAAAAAAAAGATAAGAAATTAACTACAAAAAAAAACAAGTTTTCCAACTGAAAATAGGGTGCAACATCAAAACTAAAAACGAAAAGAAAATATTACGTGTATGGTTGTATTCACCCCCTAGTCAATACCTCGCTCTTTAAGCTAAAGATTTTTTAGTACTTTCATAAGAGCTATTTATTTTAATTAACGGTCTTTGTGATTAAGGGTTATTTTTAAAGAATTGGAACAAAATTCGAACTTTAGCTTAAAGAGCGAGGTATTGACTAGGGGGCGAGCCCCCTAGTATACCTATTAAAAATATATGAATATAGAAGTTCGTTACGTAAGTTAATTCGTAAGTTACGTATATCTATTACAAATTAAAACGTCCGTAAATAAAATTAAACAAGTTTCGAGAAAGCCATTTAACCAAACAAAAGTAAAATTAATCTGAAAATTTTGTTTTAATTACTTGGCCTTAGTGATTAAGGGGTCATTTTTAAAGAATTGAAACAGAATTCGAACTTTAGCTTAAAGAGCAAGGTATTGACTAGGGGGTGAACCCCCTAATATACGTATTAAAAATATATAAATATTTGTTCATTTGTTTCCTCTTTAAAACATTAGGAACTTTTTGTTTTTTGTGTTTTGCATAATTGTAATTTCTTGTTTTTGCAAATATTCTTCAGTTTTCTTGCCTTCTATGTCAAAAGGCACTTACCGCCATAATTTGGCAAAGTCCGTGTCCACATTAAAACTAATAGTTTTATAGTTGTGCCAAACCCATGTAGTATCATGTAGTATCCAAATACACATGATGGCGTATATATTTTTCATGATTGCTGTTTTTATAAAACGAACAGAAATTATTCCGTATATGAAAGGGGCTGTCCCCTCCTCAACGCCTCGCTCTTTACGCTAGAGTTTTTTTGGTTTACAAAACGAGGGCAACTAGGCCCCCTCCCACGCTCATTTTTTCTCAAAGTCACACAATTAAAATTTTGAGATAGTCATTTTGTTCAGCATAGTCGAAAATCTAATAAATATGTCTTTTAGGATGACTTAATCCCCCACAGTTTCCAGGAAAAGGGCTGCAAGTTATGAACTATGCCCTTTGCTTACATATTGTATTGGTTATTGGGAAGTATACAGAAATTTTTAGGAAGGATTTTTTCTGAGGGGGAGGGGCTGGAGGAGGTGGTTACTCGGGAGAATCTTTCCATGGATGATGTTTCTTTGGGGTAAGGGACATTTCTATGAAGGGGGCGCCGGATTTCCAAGCATTATTTAAAAAACGATCAGAAAAAAAAAAAAAAGAAAAGGTTTTTCAAATGAAAGTAAGAAGCAACATTAGAACTTAAAACGAACATAAATTATTACGTATATGAGGGGGTTCTCCCCCAAGTCAAAACCTTGCTTTTTACGTTACAGTTTTTTTTAGTGTTTTCAAAAGAGGTTTGTTAATTAAATTTTTTTTTAACTTTTAGCTTAAAGAGAGTAGTATTGACTAAGGGGAGAACCCCCTCATATACGTAATAACATATACGTAATAAACAAAACAATAAAAAAAAACAAGCGATACGGCTCAATAGTAATCGAAACTTTTAAAAACGGAATTTTGATATCAATAAATGTATCCAAAGAATGGGCTGATTCTAAATATATAAATTTTATTAAGTTTAGTATTACTCATCAAAGGCTACGAGCCTGAGAAAATTTACCTTATTTTTTAAAGAGGGGGGAAACATCCCCTACAAGTGAAAGAATTTTAATGGAAATCACACCGTCAGATTCGGCGTATCAGAAAACCCTATTACACAGGTTTCAAGCTCATACCTGCAAAAATCTGCAACTTTGTATTTTTTGCCAGAAGAAAAACATACGAACATAGAAGTTCGTTACGGAAGTTAATTTGTAAATCACGCCAGAACCAAATTTAGAGACAGTCATTTATCAAAAGAAGAGTAAAATTTTTATGCAAATTTTTTTTACTTATTCAATGACGGTGAGCCAAAATAAAAGCTGCATTACCTAAAAAACGATCAGAAATTAAATAAAAAAACAACAAGTTTGTTAAACTGAAAGTAAGGAGCGACATTAAAACTTAAAACGAACAGAAATTATTCTGTATATGAAAGGGGCAGTCCCCTCCTCAACGCCTCGCTGTTTACGCTAAAGTTTGACTTTCTCACAACTCTTATGTTTTTTAAACAATGAAAACCTTATTCCTTATATGAAAGGGGCTGTCGCCTCCTCAACGCCTCGCTCTTTACGCTAAAGTTTGACTTTCTCACAACTCTATTTTTCAAACAATAAAAAACTTTAGCGTAAAGAGCGAGGCGAAGAGGAGGCGACAGCCCATTTCATATAAGGAATAAGGTTTTCATTGTTGAAAAAAAATAAGAGTTGTGAGAAAGTCAAACTTTAGCGTAAACAGCGAGGCGTTGAGGAGGGGACAGCCCCTTTCATATACGGAATAATTTCTGTTCGTTTTAAGTTTTAATGTCGCTCCTTACTTTCAGTTTAAAAAATTTGTTTTTTTTATTTAATTTACAGTTAGGAAAGGAGGCAGTATCCATACACTTGTTTGTAGGGAAACTATATTCGTCTTTAACACCTTTAAAAAGAGCTAATAAATTAAACTGAATATTTGATGTATAATGATATTTATTGCTAAAAGCTAAACAGTTCAAAATTTTACTATAATTTTAATGTTTATTTTCAATATTAAGTACAAAAGAAGATATTTGTCATAAAATTGGTTTTCAGTAAAGCGCCAATGACGCAGTAGGATATAGACTTTTACAGTGAGAGAAGAAGGTCATACCCAAACTCTTGTTTGTGGTGATTTTCGTCGTTTCAAGCTTGATTTGCATATTCAATTTAAGTTTCAATCGTTTAAGATTTACCGTGAGACGATTATAGCAGTGACTGGATTTATAAAAGAGGGTTTAAAAAGATGTAAATAATGGGTTTAAGTTTTAAATTTTAATAATGGGTTTAAACTGGCTGTTGTGTTATATATTCATTGTAATGTTTGTGTATGGCCTAGCGGCTGAATAAATTATCTATCTATCTATAATTTCTGTTCGTTTTAAGTTTCATTTATACTTCAATAGGAAAATATTTTTTTTCGTTTTAAGCTTGATTTTTACATTCAATCTAAGAATTACTCGCTTTAAGATCTATTTACTGAGCTTAAGTTTAAAATGACCTTTACTTTTCTTTGAAAAACTTATTTTTCGGAAAGTTTTTTTAATTAATTTTCTTAAAACATCCATCAAAACGAGGTGATCTGAATGCAATATACGATATCAGGAATTTACCATAGCCAAATGACCGATTTTCCACCCGAGCGGAACAAAGGTCGTTCTTGAAGCTAAAAGGCCCCACCTGCATCCACATCGAAGCGAGGGCTATTCGAAAGGCCGAAGACTCGACAAACCAAAACAAGAGTCACTAAAAAACGCCCGTCAAAACATGAATAGAAAAGACATCTTTTGTCAACTACCTCCATTCTCTTTACTAGCTCGAATTTTTGACCCAAACAAATTGAATCTTTTTACTCGGGTGGGACTCAGGCCTTCTGCCCTCGCACATGGGCCATCACTGCTTGGATGGGTTTGGGCTGTCGATCTTCAATTTATCAGGCAGAGCTAGGCATTCGATCCTAGCGAATAAAATTTCGCACGATTTTTCACTTCTCTTCCCTCCATTTGATCACTTCGGTTGGCATCTCTGACCTCCCTTATATATAAAGAGGTATGCTCCCAAATGAAAAGTCAAATAAAACAGAAATTACTGACATACAAAAAAAACACACATGATTATCTCAAGTCTTTTGACTAGTAATAAGCCCACTTGTGGTTTTTTTTTCACTTTTCTCCGCTTGCTTTTCTCACTAAGGTTGATGACTTGAATCCTCGACCATCACAAAGGGTGCTCACTTGTCTAATACATTCAATCCTCATAAACAGATCTATCTTCCGTGGGGCCCCACTTAGGCCTTTAGCGCCTCATTAAGGAGACGCTATAGGATTCTGTTTACCTCCCTCCGCTCGCCTCATTAGCCATGGTTGGCAGCTCGTGCCGTCGGCTCTCGTATCACTTCTCTTGTGCCTCCCTTAAAAAGATATGTTTCAAATCCCGGCTTAAAAGTCGAATCTCTTAAAAGTTAAAGCTTTTAGTGAGTCAGTTCTATCACTTGAATTAAGAAAGGAAGCATTCCATAGCTAATATATACCTTACTAGGATAGGGTTTAATGCTAATGCATTAAAATCCCTGATGATCCTGAAATGAATAAAAATGAGATTCTGATGAACGTTTTTAGACAGATACTATGGCAACTTTGGGTGAGATTTCTCCTGAATGACGTCCGATGTCGATCCTGAATAACATGACGATCGATCCTGATGAAATTCTGATAAACGTTTTAAACAGATATTTTACAAACTTAATGGGATTTCTCTAATTCGTTTCTCAATTATCATCTGTCGCTTCATTTTACTACCATGTAACTTTTCTTCAGCAAGCTTATTTTTTTACTAACACATAAAAGGACTCACTACAAAATGTTTGATTCTAAAACAATCGCATGAGTTGCCACCTTAGTCAATCTAATCCTTAATCTGAAGGATTTTGTACAGGATGGATGTTAATAGACAATTGTGTTTTTAGGATTTATTGTATACTGTTAAGTATACAATGCACAATTTGATGTTTGACAAGATGTTTTAAAATTATATATTTGGTTATAAATAACATTCCATAGCTAATATATACCTTACTAGGATAGGGTTTAATGCTAATGCATTAAAATCCCTGATGATCCTGAAATGAATAAAAATGAGATTCTGATGAACGTTTTTAGACAGATACTATGGCAACTTTGGGTGAGATTTCTCCTGAATGACGTCCGATGTCGATCCTGAATAACATGACGATCGATCCTGATGAAATTCTGATAAACGTTTTAAACAGATATTTTACAAACTTAATGGGATTTCTCTAATTCGTTTCTCAATTATCATCTGTCGCTTCATTTTACTACCATGTAACTTTTCTTCAGCAAGCTTATTTTTTTACTAACACATAAAAGGACTCACTACAAAATGTTTGATTCTAAAACAATCGCATGAGTTGCCACCTTAGTCAATCTAATCCTTAATCTGAAGGATTTTGTACAGGATGGATGTTAATGGACAATTGTGTTTTTAGGATGTATTGTGTACTGTTAAGTATACAATACACAATATGATGTTTGGCAAGCTGTTTTAAAATTATATGTTTGGTCACAAATAACATTCCATAGCTAATACATACCTTACTGGGATAGGGTTTAATGCTAAGGCAAGCAGGTACCGACCATGCTTTCCGATGTTTTGATTCCAACTCTCTGTAATTGGAAGGATCAGCTTCAATAAGGATACCTTCCCAACCTAAAAAACGCTCCATATAAAGTGTATTCGATCTCGTCTCGCCATCTAAAGCTCCACATTCAACGAAAAAGCCTTTTGTCTAAAAAAAAACAAAAACATCTTTTCAGAACATGCCAGTTGAGCTGCGACTTGCAGGGGTAACCCAAAAAGTATGAGACACTGAATAGGTTTGGTTTTGACAAGGTTTTCCCTGGATATCAGAGAAGTAGAAAAGCGTGCTTTTAAGCAACTGTTTCTCTGGAAGGTGCGAGTCTTTTGTCATTACCTCAATGAAGAGTCCCTCCCCATCAGATTTATATTATTTATTTTATGTTGCACATTATATTCTCATCACTTTATTTATTAGATTTTTTTCATTTGTGCCAAGTTGTTAACGACGAGCTTTTTTACGAATCCTCAACCGCTGATTGCCCTTAAATTAGTCCAATCTGACGAAAGGTTGAAACTAAACAACGGGCTAAATCAGAACTAAAAATTACTAGTTTCACTGAGGGTTCAACAGCACTCAGAAGAATTAGAAAAATTCAAACCAATCGAACTTTAATTTGTCAAATTTAGATTTCAATTGAAGGTCTAATTTAACAGGATAAAACCTGAAATTTCCTGAAAGTATGCAGACTATTTTTAAGTTTTTTTTATTATAAAATAGTTAGGATTGGATTAGAATGATAGGCATTATTAGTTTGAAAACAGATATACCCTTTGGTTTAAGCAAGGGCCTTAGTCAAGGTACGGATCAAGATCTTTAATGTAGAAGGGAAGATAGTGCCAAGAGAAAAAAGTGGAAATTATCCCTTTATCTAGAACAGGGCCGTTCTTTTGCACTAAGATCTTACATCTAAGATCTCACATCTTTCTGCAAAGATTTCCGTTCTTTTAACTCATCTTTATTCTAAGATCTTACAGCTCACTGATAAGAGAACTCTGACGATATACTCATCATTGTTCTTAGACCGCTGATCAGAGCAGAATCATGAAAGACGTTTGCAAAAGAACGTTATAAGATGCAAGATCTTAGTGCTAGCATTTCACTTTTAAGCTTTCTTTGTCAAAAGATGTAAGATGTTTGCACAAAGATGAGTAAAAGAACGGCCCTAATGTTTGAAATAAGTGAATTAAGGCTGGTTTACTATCGACGTAACATAACGCAACGGAAAGTTAAAACGAAATGTTTTAATATGACCGTTCAAGATCAACAGGACGACGTTGCCGCTTGCGCATGGCAACGAAAAACTTCGTCAAGGTTGGGATTACCACTAAACGTTGATTTTCGTTGGCCAATCAGAGGCGACCTCAGTCAAAGGGAAGGTTATACAATTGTTCCCTGTCGCATTTGGTTGGTGTAATACCCTTCATTGCTCTTTGATGCCATCATGGTGGAATAACATTTCGCTACCACGAACTGTTTGATACAACTTAAATTGTTCGCTTCCGAAGAGTTCAAACACACCTTAGTAGGCCCAAATATACCATTAGATCTTTATCATGACGATTTGTGGATAGATTCATTTTTCGATTAATTTAAAGAAAACAAAGTTTTTCCGAGGGAAGTAAAGAGCGAAGTTGAAACTTAAAAGGGACAAAAATTATTACTTCACAGTCTATTAAATATATATTAATATAACTAGTATAAATAAACCAACTAATTATGTTTTCCTATGCGTTTAAGATTATACAAAACTAGCACTTTACTGAAAACACAAAATAATATAGGACTATGGTACAGTAAAAGCAAACCAATTAAGAACACTTTTTGTAGAATCAAAATATTATCAATCCCTTTTAGGATCAATCCCTTTCAAGATAAGGCAACAGTCCATTTTAGAACTTTATTTATTATTTTACATTTTATGTGGTGTCAGTCCTACAAAATAGCTCAGTCCTACGACAGGGTCTTGTTTCGTTTCTTAAATGGAAATATCATGATTAATTTGTACAGAAACTCGAAGTAAGGCTATATTGATAGTATTAGGAATATAGACTAGCTTTAGAATTTGTATCATAGCTTGAAATTCACTCTTGTATAGAGAGAAATAATCGGATTTCCAGAATTCATATTATGTCTTATTTGATCTTCATTTCGAGTGATACTAAAGCATATTTCTTACAATTTAAGACTATGTATTATCAAGTATTGGTATTATAGTTGGTGAGAGCAAAAGGCAGCTTGATAAATCAATCCAATATTTCTGTATGCTGTTCAATTACTTTGCGGTTATTAAAAAATATTTAGTTTTACGCTTATGTTTTTAAGATAATTTTAATTCTATACTGAAAGTTACTGATGTCGCAACTGGTTTAAGACTCTGAAATGCCTAAGAGATTTGTTTAGTCTTGTCAGGCTAAATACTCATTTTTGAATCTTAAATCAATAAAAATCCTGTTTTTTATACTTTACTTTTGTGTTTTAAGTAGAGCGGTTGTTTTGTGTAATCATAAAAGCATAGGGAAACATAATTAGTTGGTTTATTTGTTCTAGTTATAATAGTATATATTAATTAGGCTCTGTAGTAATAATTTTTGTCCGTTTTAAGTTTAAACTTCGCTCTTTACTTCCCTCGGAAAAACTTTGTTTTTTTAAATTAATCTTTGTTCGTTTTTTATTAAAATTTAATGCAGAAACAACGCTGCCATGATCTTTTTTATTTATAAGGAATAATCTACGCTCGATTTAAGTTTCAAGGTCACTTCTTAATTTCAGTTGAAAATATTCACAAAGATGACCTATGATTAAAGTGAGCGTACCATTCGATGCCTAATTTTTAGGCTTCTTCCGCATATAATAACTATTTTTGGCGCAAAATTCTATTTTGAGCCCTTATGAAGAGAATTGGTAACCACTTTGCATTCTATGTACCATCCTAACTTTTTCATTGTTTTTTTTTATATAAATAGTTTTTCTATTTTTCTTTCTCTACTCAGCTTATCAAAAACTTGCATTTTCCCCTTAAATCAAAGAACAGTATATTTCCGCTATTCGCCCAAACAATGGAAAAATAGCAGAAAACCCTCCCTAGAAAATATGGACAAAGTAGGTGACATTTAGACGTTTAGCAATTAGCACTGAAAATACTTCCTAGAATACAATATTTCTTATGAATTAAAATAATACCGGATTTACAGCAATTAGCAATTTATATTTTGAACTAGGTCATATTCCCATAGTGCGTAAATTGAAGAAAAAATTAATTCCATGGATTCAACGACTCATTTCTAACAAAAAATGGTAAATCTGATATTATTTTCCTCATATCATGAATGGAAAATATTTATATTGATAGCTTGTTCTATTCAAATATTTTATCATATTTACTAAGGCAGCCACTAATGCCATAAAGAATGGCCCCTTCTCTCTCTGAAGAAATAAGATTTCAAACAAAATATCACTCAAAACATTAAATATAATAAGAAATCACTAATATTCTAATGAAGGGAGTGTGCAGGAGAAGCAGACTTGCCACCCCTAGTGATTTATCACTATTTCTAGTGATTTTTTTATGTTGCCTAGTGATATTTTCTAGCTAGTGGTTTTCGTTCTAAAAACTAGTGATTTTTACCTAAATCTAGTGATTTTTCACGATATAGCGCGTAGATTCATGATTCAATTGAATAAATGATACAACAAGCTTTCTAATATGTTCCTAATATGTTCCAGATTAGCGTTTATGCAAATATACCGCGTTTGAAAGCACGTAGATGTGAGAAACAGCTTTCTAATGATCCATTAAGCATCTCTCTATGATGTTCTGGTAAACCGCTAGCCCTGGAAAAAAAAGGAAAAAAAAGGGAGACAGATCAGTGCTACCCATGCAAAAAAGTCATTTTCCTTGGTGTTCAAGATTATCCTACAAAGGTTTTCGACCATGCTGATTCCAATGGTGCACTTTTTATTTCGACTTGACGCCATTTTCAAGGGGTTTCAGGCTCTTTCTCGAAATAACTATAAATTTCTTTTTGCAATAAGCTTTTACTTCTAAGACAAACCAAAATAATAGTTACCGTTCCTAAATTTTAAAGAGTTCATAGTGAATTCTTCCAACGGACTAATGAGACTTACAAAGGGGGCTGGGAGGGGGAGTATACGGTACTGGGTCCCTTGTAAATCTCCAACTAAGGGTTTTGGACCATAATTATTACAATGGTACCGTTTTATACTTCGAAGCTTTTCAACTCAAGAAGTGACACAAAAGGTGCCATTTTTTGTGCTATTTGGCACTTACGGATGGCAAAACTGATTAAAATCACGTAGATATGAGCAATAGCTTTCAAATCAACCATTAAGCATCTCTCTAAGAAGTTCTAGTAGCCCACTAGCCCCTACCTTTTCCACTTAAGACATGACATCAATTGGGCCATTTATAGTGCCATTTGGCAGTTGCAGGTGGTGGAATTCATAAATAAAACGTAGATATGAGAAATAGCTTTAATGTGAGCTTATTAAACATCTGCATACGATGTTTTTGTAGCCCAATAGTCCCCCCCTTGAGAAATGGCACAAAATGTGCCATTTTTGTGCCATATGGCACTTGCAGATAGTGGAATTTATAAAAAGCATGTGGATGTGAGAAACAGCTTTCTACTGAACCATTAAGCATCTCTCTATAATGTTCTGGTAAACCCGCTAGCCCTCGAAAAAAAAAGAAAAAAAAGGGAGACAGATTAGCGGTACCCATGCAGAAGAGTAATTTTCCTTGGTGTTCAAGGTGGGGGACTGTAATTTTCGTACAAAATGTTTTCGACCATGCTGATTCCAATGGTTCACTTTTTTTCGATTTGACGCCATTTTCAAGGGGTTTCAGGCTCTTTTTCGAAATCACCATAAATTTCTTTTCACAATAAACTTTTACTTCTAAGACTAACCGAAACAATAGTTACCATTCCTGATTCAGTGTAAAATTGCAATTTTTTCTCACTAAACAGTTTTTTGAAAACACGCTTTTCAACTTTTGATTACTATGAGCTGTTTTTCGCTCTTTACTAGGTTGCAGCTGCCGCTGCAGCCATGATAGACAGATAAATATGCTTATCCAAATTTCTGAACAGGCCTCACAAGACTAGGTAATGTTTTTTTTATGCATTTTCATTTTCACAGATGCTAGTAGAGATACAGTAATTCAACAAATGGCCACAGAAGCAAAAAAAGTAGTTAAAAAAAAGCCAGCCATTGGCCACTTTACTGACAAGAGAAATACCAAAAATGAGTGGAAACAATAGCAACAAGAAAACAAAAATTTAAACTAAAAATACCTTAAACATTAAACTTAACAATTTATACTCCAGAAATTATTGAAAACGATAGCGATGATAAAATAATAGCTAAATAAAAAAATCCCAACAAAAAATGTAAATGGTAAATACCAAAAATAATAGGGCCCAAACCACATCCAAGACAATGGTGAAATTGGAAAAAGATACGGTACTGTCGCATTAGCTGGGACCCACGCGAGAAGTGAAGTTTGGTTAATGCTAATGAAATAAAACAAAATAGTATGAAAATATAATAGTTTAGAAACAAATTTAGGATATATATTTGCATATTAGGGGGGTGGGGGGTAAAGCATAGCATAAATTAAATACGTAACCTAACCTAGCCTAAGTACCTTTTTTCCCATAAACCTCGAAAAACAATAGTTTAAATATTGTAAACGCAGTGACAAACCACGGTTTGCAATCAAATTCTCTATTGCAAGAAACCCGTTTGACTAGTGTCTTTCATCATCTATCTTGCGTGTGTTCCAGCTAATGCAACAGTACCAAAGATACTTTGACTGATTTTGAAAAAAAAAACACAGTTACATTGAGCACTTTATTCAGATACTTCATATCTATGAGGACGTTTGGCAAGAGCTATACAAGCATGGTTGCCACCTGTAGCACAAAAGTACTATTTTAGCACCATTTTATTATGTGTAACACTACAGCACGTGCTCAATGTTGCTGAAATAGCATGAAAGCGCTATTTCAGCACTATTACAGTAATTTTTTGACTATAGCACCGAAAATTGCTGGATAATACGCAAATTTGGCAATTGCAGCACTTTAAGAACTGACCGTGGTGGCAAACCTGTATACAATGTAACAAAAAGGTCTGGCATAGTCATGGAGGACATTCTGGAAGATGCAATACTGTCCACTGACAATAATGAAGACATTTCAAACTCTACTAGCTCAGTTGATCACGAGCTCAGTACCCCCTCCCCCCTGGATACGGCCTTGCCATTAGGTTAATTATTTGAAATTTTACACCACAAAATGTCTTCGACTGGGGCAAGTGCCGGTACTGTTTTACAAAGCGGTAAGCGCGCGACAATTGTATCGAAAATCACATAGGATAAAGCCCGGCACTTATACGAGACGCTGTATAAAGATAGGTATTATGAAGGGTGTCTCACTCCGGGAACTATATTTAAACTTTAGTTTTTGGGGGATTAGGGGAGCTAAAAGGTACCAACGGTCGGTTCATTAGTTTAGGTTACGTTACGTATTTAATATATGCTATGCTTTACTCTCACCTCCCCCCTAATGTGCAAATATATAGCCCAAATTTGTTTCTGAACTATTATATTTTCATCCTATTTTGTTTTATTTCATTAGCTTTAACGAAACTTCACTTTTCACGCGCTTACAGCTTTGTGAAACAGTAACCAAGTGCCCCCTCTGTCCTCCACCCTTAATCCGCGTTTATCGCCCTCCCTCCCGCTACATTTTCGTGAAGTGGAACCTCTGGAATGAAATACTTCAAAAAGATTTTGTAACACCAATTAATGAATGTTCATGTTCAATATTGAAAATAAAACTTGGCCTGCACGATGATTTTCAAGTTATGTTCGGGATAGGGAGTGGGTAAGTAGGTTTTCTTGGTACGCAGTCAACTAGTATTTGTGATGTACATAAATCAAAATAGTTTCCAAATCATTCACAGTAACGAGAGGTAATTAAAGAGCGACCCAAGTCATTAGACCTACATACCAAATCTTACAAAAAGGAATTTTGATAACAATACATAAATCAAAAGAATTTCTTTTGTAAGATGATTCCAAAAATGTTAGATCATTCAAGTTAAAAGTAAATGGCCAATAGCTTTAGTAAGGAAATTTGCATTAATTGTGAAAAAGCAAGATTGCACCAAGAATGGTGCAATGGTGCAACATCACCAAGAATGGTGATGTTGGTAAAATTGCATCACCATATCAGCATAACTGTCTTTTCAAGATGATTCCAAAAAATCTGAGATCATTACAGTTTGAAGTTAATGATCAAACGTTAGTTTCATAAGAAAATTTGAATAGTTTTCGAAAAAAGAAGATTGTACCCAATCTACAAAATACCACATTTTGTATTTCTCAAGAGAAGAATGGTTGCGGATGCGTGTTTCCTCACTTTAATACCTTGTTTTTTCAACAGATCTTGCCAAACCAGTGTGATCTTATCTAAACAGTCTTAAATTTTTGGAGTTCTTGTCAAACCAGTGTGATATTATCTAAACTGTCTTAAAATTTTCGAGCTTAGTGTCCAACTAAATTACGCCGACTTTGGTCAATTCGTAACGCAGAACAGTAATTTTGGTCACAATTGGTGCAAAATACAATTGAGTAAAGGTGAGACAGCCAATCGGCTTAGAACTGTTGAACAGCTATTTATAGACCCCTGCTGTTTCAATTCCGTGGCGTAATTTCATCAAAATCCTGGGGGGAGGAGCACAGTTGGAGCCAATTTTCCCAAATCAAGTGAAAATGAAAGTAAAAAATATAAAATAAGCCATTTGGTACCGCAAAGGCATTATTTAGTAGCACATAGGTACTTTATAGTACTATAAAGGTAGATATCCATTTTTGTATGGACTACACATGTGTTATGCGACGAATGCTACTGCACAGTCATTGTATATTCTCTCTACTGTGTGCACAGTAGTGTATCCAATTCAAACAGGGGCGTAATTTGCTATGGGTAAGGGGACAACTGCCTCTCCCAGACCTCGGTTTACCCCCTCCCCTTAGACCCCAGCTGAAATTTAGTTTCTTCCAAAATCTTGTAAAAACTAAGATAAACCTGCATATTTGAAGCATCAACAGAAACAGATCAGTTTTGGCAGAAGTAATAACATCAAAAGAACATCTAGAGGTGCTTGAGAGGGGAGAAAATCTGAAGGCAAAATGCAAAGGGAAGAAGAAAAGTTCAGATGGGAAGGGTGTGAAATCGAAAAAAAAAATTCTTCGTAATAGGGAAGCAAATAGAGATTCGAGTGATAGCGAATCAGACATCAGCCTTGAACTTGGCTCTGATGAGGATGTTCAGAGTATTCAAGAAATTGACAGTGATAGCAAGGAGACACCCAGTAAGCAAAAGATTGTTCCCAAGCTAATGAGTACTATGCAGTTAGATACGATGCCAGGAATGAGGAACAAGGTTGGTACACAGGAAGGGTTCTAGACTTTCCTGACGAGGGGAAAGTTAAGCTCAAGTTTCGTCACTGCTTGAGCCTTGCCACCTACTCTTTCAATTGGCCAAAGAAAGACGATATTGATACTTTGGATGACAAATACATTTTTGCAGGACCAGTAAACATTGTGGTAACCGGACCAAATACCCCAAATCCGTCAGGTTATTGTATCGTACAAGGCAGTTACTGGCAAGCGTCAGTAGACTTTTGTTTTATGCCCATACACGTAAGCTGCAACATTTATGAGTCACCTTTTGTATTTGAAGTCAAACAATTATTTGTGTGATATGTTTTTCTTATTTAAAATACAAGCAATCACTTACAATCAGTGATTCGTGCACCTCGGCTAAGATACTTGTAATTTTTATCTGTTGGATAAGTCCGACATTGTCGGAGTTACCCCACAGCAGCAGAAAAAAGTATGGTCTAGCCTTTTGATGCCAGTCAGTTTGACATTAAAATTGTTTGCTTATGGACTTATTCCTCGATGCCCTTTAAGATGGTGAAGTCATATTATTTTTGACATATTGTTGAAAAAAGAGACCTGGTGATGGGTTACAAGCACAGTATTTGGGAAAATCAAAAAGTGAATAATGTGGAAAACTGCTGTAAAAAAGGTTGATTGAAGATCATATGATATACTAATAAAAAAAAAATCTTGAGAGTCAATTTAACAGAAAAAAAACATGTTAAGGTGTCGGACTTTCCCCGATTCTCCCTAATAAAAATTAACTGAATATTTAATATATAATGATATTAATTCCTGAAAATATTAGTAATCCAAGGTTTTATTTCACTGTGTTTATTTTATTTTTATATGCTGTAGATATAAAAAAAATATGGTATACTTTGTTTTTAAAAGCACAGGGTTTACAAGCACTATTGTCAACCCTGGAAGTATAGTTATTTGACCTTTTGGACTATTTCGAGCAAAATGGCTGTCTGAAAATTTTAATTCGATGCTTTTGGAGAAAAGGGCGTGGGAGTGGGGCTGCTGCTGTCCAATCAGTTTTGATTCTAAAAAAATGGCACTAGAACTTTCCAGTCTAATGAGGCCCCTCCGAAGTTTATACGACCACCCCTTCCTTGTGAATTGCCTCTGGGAAAAAAAGAAATAATAATAATTGTACATTGAAGCCTTATGACCCTTTAGAATAGCCGACGATATAGCGTTGCCTACTGACTCCCATAAATCTGTTTTTGTATGTTTTTTTTTCGTACTTTAAGTTGGTATTTTTCTTTTTACTTCAAGTATTTTAAGCTTTTTTGCTTTAAGCAAATAAATGTTTTTTTTACGTCAATACTTTTACCTTTAGTTTACTTTTACGATAATATTCTAATGCCAAAAATGAAGATTCCCTTACATCAGAAAATTCATTTTAAAAAAATACTGTTCATTTTCGGTTACTATGGGTCATTGGTTCATTACTAGGTTGTATCTATTGGTGCAGGTTTCATTTTATCAACCCACTCTACATAAAGAGTAGTCCCCATCTGTACAAGTCGAAATTCGAAAAGTCTTGATTTGAAAAAAAAATATACCAAATAGTTCGTGGCAGTTTACTGCTTTAATACCTATTCTAACCATGCAAAATTCATTAAGTTGGAAGTCGTCATCGAACTTAGAAGCATATGAAAATTTTCTTTCTGGCAGACTGGTTACAAGTGAGTCTTTCTTTGTCTGTTTTTTTTCACCGTTGGGGGGGGTCTTATCGAGCTGGTGTTCTTAGAACATCGTCCAGAGCATTATATGACCGGAAGATCACAGTTTTACCGTTATACGAAATATTTTCTACAAAATGTTTTGCTGCTTGAAATAAGATCAGGAAAATATGTGATGGTGTTGTTCAAAATTTATTCTTTTTAGCAGCAAAATGGATCGTTACGCGTCAAACAGCCGATTTCCACCACCTTGTTTGGTAAGCAACAATTTGATTCTGTGATATTCAGTTGGAAGTAGTAATGATGTAACAAACCCCGTGACTGCGCCCCTGCCCCCCTAAGGGTATCATTCCATAAAATAAGATTAGGAAATGTGCGATAGTATTGTTCAAAATGTATTGTTTCCTGCAATAACATGAAAATAAGCAAATGTGTCATTCGCAATACGAAAAATTGTCTACAAAATGTTTTGGTGCTTGAAATAAGACGAGGAAAATATGTGATGGTATTGCTCAAGATGTATTCTTTTTTGAAATAAGATGGAAATAAGCAAATATGTTATTCAAAATACGAAATATTTTCTACAAAATGTTTTGCTGCTTGAAATAAGATCAGGAAAATATGTGATGGTGTTGTTCAAAATTTATTCTTCATTGAAATTAGATTGAAAATAAGCAAAGCTATTAGGAATTTAATTCAGGGCTTGAAGTTGGTATGCAGAATCTAGTTGACTCAAAAGATGTTACATGAGATCAAAATTAAACATTGCTAAGAACATCATGTTGGGGATCAGTTTATGTTCACCGTCTATGTAAAAATGGAAAACTGTAGCAAATGATAGCAATTTATTGTTTCCAGTACAATTGTATGTAGGCAAACATAAATGTTACGTTTTTGAAAGAAAAGCAATTTGGTGCTTTAGATTAGTTTTTATTGTTTCCAATACAATTTCGGTTTGACACACATAATGGTCATGTTTGAATGACAAGCAATTTGGTGCTTTAGATCAGGGCTTGAAGCTGGAATGCAGAATCTAGTTACCTCAAAAGATATTACATAAGATCAAAAATTAAACATTACACCTGTCTTCTTTTTGCCTTCCGTTGAAAGCTAATACCCTGTCTTCTTTTTGCCTTCCGTTGAATGCTAATACCCGAAAGATGGCGATAGGATTTATCAATGGTTAATGTGTTAGAACAAGAACTATCAAGAAGTTGTCCCTCGTCATCAACTATTAGTTTTAGACTTGCATTCTCTTTGAATGGTACCATCTCTGGAGATCTTATTCTGACATATCTACCAACAGTAGTGTTGAATTTTTCGGTACTCCAAAGGAATTTAATCTCTCACTGTCATGACAATGCACACATACGTTTCCAATGATGTCACCATTAGTACTTATTTCATAGTTCAAATGTTTTTCATTGTCAGCATTCAATGCTACAATAACTCTATCATGTACACACACTTTCTTGAAATATTTATCTTCACTGTTTAAAATAGTATGTAAGTGTACTCTACCAATATACTGTTACCAGCCACAACCAACCACCCCAACATACTGTTACCAACTCTCGATGACCAACCACAGAGTACCACGGGGGACAGCCGCATAGAAAAAATTATAAGAAACCTTGTTCACTCAAAGATTACATGGTAATACTTGTCAAATGTCCACGTATTGTGCAAACGATTTCACTACCCGGTAGTTTCATAAGACACTCCTGAGGATCAATGTACTCTTGAAATGTTTGATAAGATTTTGATAAAACCAGATACGATTTTACTATCATTTCATCAATGTTTAATTTTATGCCTATGTAATATCTTTTGATTCAACTAAGTTCTGCGTACCAGCTGCAGGCCCTGATCTAAAGCACCAAATTGTTTTTCTTGCAAAAACAACAGTTACTTGTGCCTACCCGATATTGTATTGGAAACAATAAACTGGTCTAAAGCACCAAATTGCTTTTCTTTCAAACATGACATTTTTTGTATTATTTTTTGTTTTGTTTTTAATTTTTTTGTCATCACCATGCCTATGTTGATAGAATCGGTCACGCTATGGCTAGGTTGATACAAGCGGCCACATCATGCCTATTTTGATATAAGTGGACGTCATCCACCCTTTCTTGGTAGATGAGTACGATGCACCAGGATAAGCTCCATCTACAGGTATCCATGAGGTCCAGGTATTCTTTGCAGAGACAACTATTAAAGCTGGGAGTTTTTTTTTCGTCTGCACTGATAAAAACCAAGACAGTGGAATTTTCACGTCCATTACCACCTGTTCTACGAGTGGCTGGTGAGCCTTTGGCTCCAGCAACTTTCGTGTTGCCAGGATCCTTGCAGAAAGATGTCTCGTCCAAATTGAACCAGCACTGGGGCTAGTCAAGAATATCGATCGCCGTGGCAGCTTCAAGCAACAGCTCATAAAAACTATAAATTATGAAGGGGTCAGATTGCTGTAAAAGTCTTTTGTTTTCTAACCTTTCTCGTTTCTTTAGTGAACTTTTGTTTCCGCACATGAACCCCACCCACCAGTCATGACCAGGTCGGTTGTCCTTGACTCTTGTTTGAACTTTGTTCTTGACGAGATAGTCTTGGAATTGGTCAAGAAATTCCTGCTTGCTGAGACCTATGCCCCACTTTTCCAGTATTCAGAGACCCTGAACCATATCCTTTTCTATTTCAGCAGGAATTTCTTGACTCCTCCCTCCACCACAAACTGGTTTTTTGACTTGTGTCGTCTTCATAAGATGGTCATACAAGGTAGTGCGCGGTATCTGAAACACTGACATTCTCTTTGAAGATATCTCTGCTAGCGCGTTTTGTAGCAGAGTTGCATCATATGTTCCACCAATCCCGCGTTGTGTTTTCCGAACATAATTTCTAGGCATCTTGAAAAGACAAAGGAATTATGAATGAAATACATTCTTAGACCACACTAGCTATACATGACAAATGAAACTCAGAGAGGAAAGAAAATAACAAAATGAAAAATAAAATAAAAAAAGATGAAAAAACGAGGATTTTGTCAGCCAGTGGCGAACCAACTCTGTTTCTTTCAAAACCGAACAAAAAGTTGAACATTTTTTCAACTCACGAAAAGATAAAACTGACCCTGTACTGGGTATTGGTGTCTGCAGAATCCCGTCTTCATGTGGGAAATTTTGCATTCGTAGGACCCATCAACAACTAGGTAAACGTTGGCATGAGCACAAAATTTCAATAGATAAGTCCCTGAGATTAAAAAATAACAATGACAACTTTGATTCGGCATTGGCATCGAATATTTTCGTAAATCTGACCCATCTGGTTCTTTTTGACGAGGCAACCTTAATATCTACTGTAAATGGCCTACCAAAAACTTTTAAAGAGGTAATTGAGATAAAAAACATACATGAACCAAAATTTAGCAATAAATAGAGATACTGGAGATATTTCCTTAAGCCCAATTTACGACAGTTTAATTTTGAAGGACTCAATCAATATTTTTATTTGCACATCCAAATGATGAACAAATTTGTAGGCCAGTCAAAGCAGTAGCAAAACAAAGGATTATTGCCCAATCGTCTTGGTAGTTTTCTTTTTCATTGATTCCAACCTGGTTCTTATTTAGTTTCTGTTCTGTCGTTGACAAGTGAATTTCGAGAGGTTCGATTTTCGTTGGTTTCTTTTTCTTTTCTTTGTTTTTTGCTCAGCACTGAGGACGACTTGACGGAGGTCCTTGTAGAAATATTTGCTTATTTCTTCTTCTTCATGGTTCGCCACTGGCTGACAAAATCCTCGTTTTTTCACCTTTTTTTATTTTATTTTTCATTTTGTTATTTTCTTTCCTCTGTGTTTCATTTGTTAATTATGAATGAATAGATGAATTTATTCTAAGGGGAATTATCAATGAATTGATGAATTTATTCGAAAACCTGTCACAAGCAGGTGTGCAAAAAGTTCCAAAACTGCCAGTAGCAGAATTCCAAAAGCTGCCAAAACTTTAGCAGCACAATCTGTGTTTTGACAGCTTTTCTTAAAGCAAAAAGTATTTCTATCGGGAAAATTTGTAGAAAAGCAACAAATATAACTTAGTATTGCTTGCAGTTAGAAATGTCAATAGTTTTCTGAATCATATTTAATCATATAAAAGTACTGTATCATATTTACTCTAATACTGCTAATGGTGTATCATAGGCAGCGCGATAGCGCTGCCTAAGTAAAGAACGATGTGGGCACAACGTATTATTTATCTTATTTTTTTTCCTTCTCCCTACCCGGGCACTTTGTATAGAAGGATTTGTCGTAGGAACTTCGAAAAGGGCTCATTCGATTGAAAATTGGAGTAGCTAGTGCACTTTTTAATAGTCGAAAATGATTGGAGGGCAACTAGCCCCCAGCCCATAATTCCCCCAAACACATCCAATCAAAATTTTGAGATAGCCATTTTGTTCAGCGTAGTTAATTTCCACATAGAAAGTATCTTTTTGAGGAGGACACTCCCCCACAACCCTCGGGGCAATGGTTTTAAGTTATGTCCTGGGGGCATATAAGGTTTTTATAGAAGGCTTTGTCGTTAAAACTTCAAAAAATTTCATTCGATTAGAAATTCAAAGGGCTAATGCTCTTTTTAATAGTCGAAAGTGATTGGAAAGCAACTAGCATCCCTCCCCCTTCCCCCCACGCCCATCTTTCCCCAAACACATCCAATCAAAATTTTGAGATACCCATTTTGTTTAGCGTAGTTGATTTCCAGAGAGAAATAAGGTTTTTGAGGAGGACACTCCCCCACAACCCTCGGGGCAAGGGTTTTAAGTTATGCCCTGGGGGCATATAAGGTTTTTATAGAAAGCGTTGTCGTAGAAACTTCAAAAAAGGTTCATGCGATTGGAAATTCAAAGGGCTAGTGCCCTTTTTAATAGTTGAAATTGATTGGAGGGCAACTAAACCCCCCCCCACGCCCATCATTCCCCCAAACACATCCGATCAAAATTTTGAGATAGCCATTTTGTTCAGCGTAGTTGATTTCCAGACAGAAAATACGTTTTTGAGAAGGACACTCCCCCATAACCCTCGGGGCAAGGGTTGTAATTTATGCCCTGGGGGCATACAAGGGTTTTATAGAAGGCGTTGCCGTAGAAACTTCAAAAAAGGCTCATTTGATTGGAAATTTAAAAGGCTAGTGCCCTTTTTAATAGTCGAAAGTGATTGGAGGGCAAATAGCCCCCCTCTCACGCTCACTTTTTTCCCAAACACGTCCAATCAAAATTTTGAGATAGCCATTTTATTCAACGTAGTTTTAAGTTCTGCAAATTAGGTCTTTGAGGAGACAGCCCCCTCGCAGCCCTCAGGACAAGGGTTGTAAGTTATGCCCTGGGAGCATATAAGGTTCTTATAGAACGCGTTGTCGTAGAAACTTCAAAAAGGGCTCATTCGATAGGAAATCGAAATAGTTAGTGCCCTTTTTAATAGTCGAAAGTAATTGGAAGGCAACTAAAACCTCTTCCACGCCCACCATTTCCCCAAACACATCCGATATAAATTTTTTAGATAGCCATTTTATTCAGTGTTGTGGATTTACAGATAGAAATTCGTTTTTTGAGGAGGACACTCCCCCACATCCCTCAGGGCAAGAGTTGTAAGTTATGCCCTGGGGGTATATAAGGGTTTTATAGAACGCGTCGTCGTAAAAACTTCAAAAAGGGCTCATTCAATTGGAAGTTGAAATGGCTATTGTCCTTTTTAATAGTCGAAAGCGATTGGAAAGCAAATAACAACCCTTCCCAGCCCACGATTTCCCCTAACATATCTAATAAAAAATTTTAGATAGCCATTTTGTTCCACGCAGTTCAAAGTTCAGAAAAATATAGCGTTGAGCAGGACAATCCCCCCACAGTCTTTAGGACAAGAATAATAAGTTATGCTGAGATGCCATATAAGGTCTGTATTGAAATCTTTCTCATAGAAATTTGAAAAAGGGCTCGTTCGATTGGAAAGTCAAAGGGCTAGTGCCCTTTTTAATAGTCAAAAGTTATTTGAGGGCAAGTAACCCTGTGCCACAGTAAAGAACGATGTGGGCACAATGTATTATTATTTTCTTTTTCTTCCATACCCGGGCACTTCGTATCAAAGGAGTTGTCGTAGAAACTTCGAAAAGGGCTAATTTGATTGTAAATTGGAGTGGCTAGTGGCCTTTTTAATAGTCAAAAGTGATTGGAGACCAACTAGCCAACCACGCCCATCATTCCCCCAAACACATCCAATCAAAATTTTGAGATAGCTATTTTGTTCAGCGTAGTTGATTTCCAGATAGAAACTATATTTTTGAGGAAGACACTCTCCCAAAACCCTCGGGGCAAGGGTTTTAAGTTATGCCCTGAGGGCATATACTAATGATGTTGGCTTAATGGATCATTTATTATTTTTTTCCCTTTAGAGCAGGGCACTTCGTACCGAAGAAGTTGTCGTAGAAACTTCGAAAAGGGCTCATTCAATTGGACATTGGAGTGGTTTGTGCCCTTTTTAATAGTCGAAAGTGATTGGAAGGCAACTAACACCCCTTCCACACCCGCCATTTCCCGAAATACATCCAATCAAAATTTTTAGATAGCCATTTTGTTCAACGTAGTTGATTTCCAGAAAAAAATTATGTTTTTGAGGAGGACACTCAACCACAGCCTTCAGGGCAAGAGTTGGAAGTTATGCCCTGGGGTCATATAAGGTTTTTAGAGAAGGCGTTGTCGTAGAAACTTCAAAAAAGGCTCTTTCGATCGGAAATTCAAAGGGCTAGTGCCCATTTTAATAGTCGAAAGTGATTGGAGGGCACCTAGGCCCCCCCACGCCCATCATTCCCCCAAACACATCCAATCAAAATTTTGAGATAGCCATTTGGGTCAGCGTAGTTGATTTCCAGATAGAAAATATGTATTTGAGGAGGGCACTCCCCCACAACCCTCGAGGCAAGTGTTTTAAGTTGTACCCTGAGGGTATATAAGAACGATGTTGGCACAATGTATTATTTTTTTTTCCTTTAGAGCAGGGCATTTCGTATCGAAGAAGTTGTCGAAGAAACTTCGAAAAGGGCTCATTCAATTGGAAATTGGAGTGGCTTGTGCCCTTTTTAATAGTCGAAAGTTATTGTAAGGCAACTAACAGCCCTTCCACGCCCACCATTTCCCGAAACACATCCAATCAAAATTTTGATAGAAAATTTTCCAGATTTCCAGATTTCAAAATTTCCAGATAGAAAATATGTTTTTGAGGAGGACACTCTCCCACAGCCATCAGGGCAAGGGTTGTAAGTTATGCCCTGGGGGCATATAAGGTTTTTATAGAAGGCGTTGTCGTAGAAACTTCAAAAAAGGCTCATTTGATTGAGAATTCAAAGGGCTAGTGCCCTTTTTAATCTCGAAACTGATTTGAGGGCAACAAGCTCCCCCCCCCGCCCATCTTTCCCCCAAACACTTCCAAGCAAAATTTTGAGATAGCCAATTTGTTCAACGTGGTTTTAAGTTTTGGAAATTAGGTTGTTGAGGATGACAACCCCCTCCCAGCCCTCAGGGCAAGGGTTGTAAGTTATGCCCTGGGGGCATATAAGATTTTTATAGAATGCGTTGTCGTAGAAACTTCAAAAAGGGCTCATTCGATTGGGAATTCAAAGGGCGAGCGCCCTTTTTAATAGTCTACAGTGATTCGAGGGCAAATAGCCCCCCCCCCGCCCACCTTTCCCCAGAACACTTCCAATCAAAATTTTGAGATAACCATTTTATTTAACGTAGTTTTAAGTTTTGTAAATTAGGTTTTTGAGGATGACAACCCCCTCCCAGCCCTCAGGACAAGGGTTGTAAGTTATGCCCTGGGGGCATAAACCCTAAGGTTTTTATAGAACGCGTTGTCGTAGAAACTTCAAAAAGGGCTCATTGGATTACAAATTGAAATGGCTAGTGCCCTTTTTAATAATCGAAAGTAATTGGAAGGCAACTAACACCCCTTCCACGCCCATAATTTCCCCAAACACATCCAATCAAATTCTTGAGATAGCCATTTTGTTCCACGAAGTTTAAAGTTCAGGAAATTATACCTTTGAGCAGGACACTCCCCCCCACAGTCTTCATGGCAAGGGTTATAAGTTATACCCTAGGGGCATATAAGTTTTTATTGAAATCTTTGTCGTAGAAACTTGAAAAAGAGCTCATTCGATTGGAAATTCAAAGGTCTAGTGCCCTTTTTAATAGTCGAAAGTGATTTGAGGGAAAATAACCCCGTGCCACAGTAAAGAACGATGTGGGCACAATGTATTATTATTTTTTTTTCTTCCATACCCGGGAACTTCGTATCAAAGGAGTTGTCGTAGAAACTTCGAAAAGGGCTAATTCGATTGGAAATTGGAGTGGCTAGTGGGCTTTTTAACAGTCAAAAGTGATTGGAGACCAACTAGGCCCCACGCCCATCATTCTCCCAAACACATCCAATCAAAATTTTGCGATAGCCATTTTGTTCAGCGTAGTTAATTTCCAGATAGAAAATGTTTTTTTGAGGAGGACACTCCCCAAAAACCCTCGGGGCAAGGGTTTTAAGTTATGCCCTGAGGGCATATACTAATGATGTTGGCTTAATGGATCATTTATTATTTTTTCATTTAGAGCAGGGTACTTCGTACCGAAGAAGTTGTCGTAGAACCTTCGAAAAGGGTTCATTCAATTGGAAATTGGACGGGCTTGTGCCTTTTTTAATAGTCGAAAGTAATTGTAAGGCAACTAACACCCCTTCCACGCCCACCATTTCCCGAAACACATCCAATCAAAATTTTGAGATAGCCATTTTGTTAAGCGTATTTGATTTCCAGATAAAAATTATATTTTTAAGTAGGACACTCAACCACAGCCTTCAGGGCAAGAGTTGGAAGTTATGCCCTGGGGTCATATAAGGTTTTTAGAGAAGGCGTTGTCGTAGAAACTTCAAAAAAGGCTCATTCGATCGGAAATTCAAAGGGCTAGTGCCCATTATAATAGTCGAAAGTGATTGGAGGGCAACTAGGCCCCCCCAGGCCCATCATTCCCCCAAACACATCTAATTAAAATTTTGGGATAGCCATTTTGTTCAGCATAGTTGATTTCCAGATAGAAACATATATTTTTGAGGAGGAAACTCCTCCACAAGCCCTCGAAGCAAGGGTTTTAAGTTATACCCTAAGGGCATATAAGAACGATGTTGGCACAATGTTTAATTTTTTTTCCTTTAGAGCAGGGCTACTTCGTATCGAAGAAGTTGTCCTAGAAACTTTGAAAACGGTTTATTCAATTGGAAATTGGACTGGCTTGTACCCATTTTAATAGTTGAAAGTGATTGTAAGGCAACTAACACCCCTTCCACGCCCACCATTTCCCGACACACATCCAATCAAAATTTTGATAGAAAATTTTCCAAATTTCCAGATTTCAAAATTTCCAGATAGAAATTATGTTTTTGAGGAGGACACTCTCCTACAGCCATCAGGGCAAGGGTTGTAAGTTATGCCCTGGGGGCATATAAGGTTTTTATAGAAAGCGTTGTCATAGAAACTTAAAAAAAGGCTCATTTGATTGAGAATTCAAAGGGCTAGTGCCCTTTTTAATCTCGAAACTGATTTGAGGGCAACAAGCTCCCCCCCACGCCCATCTTTCCCCCAAACACTTCCAATCAAAATTTTTAGATAGCCATTTTATTCAACGTAGTTTTAAGTTTTGTAAATTAGGTTTTTGAGGATGACCACCCCCTCCCAGCCCTCAGGGCAAGGGTTGTAAGTTATGCCCTGGGGGCATATAAGGTTTTTATAGAAGGCGTTGTCGTAGAAACTTCAAAAAAGGCTCATTTGATTGGGAATTCAAAGGGCTAGTGCCCTTTTTAATCGTCGAAAGTGATTCGAGGGCAAATAGCCCCCCCCCGCCCACCTTTCCCCAGAACACTTCCAATCAAAATTTTGAGATAACCATTTTATTTAACGTAGTTTTAAGTTTTGTAAATTAGGTTTTTGAGGATGACAACCCCCTCCCAGCCCTCAGGACAAGGGTTGTAAGTTATGCCCTGGGGGCATAAACCCTAAGGTTTTTATAGAACGCGTTGTCGTAGAAACTTCAAAAAGGGCTCATTGGATTACAAATTGAAATGGCTAGTGCCCTTTTTAATAATCGAAAGTAATTGGAAGGCAACTAACACCCCTTCCACGCCCATAATTTCCCCAAACACATCCAATCAAATTCTTGAGATAGCCATTTTGTTCCACGCAGTTTAAAGTTCAGGAAATTAAACCTTTGAGCAGGACACTCCCCCCCACAGTCTTCAGTGCCAGGGTTATAAGTTATGCCCTATGGGCATATAAGTTTTTATTGAAATCTTTGTCGTAGAATCTTGAAAAAGAGCTCATTCAATTGGAAATTCAAAGGTCTAGTGCCCTTTTTAATAGTCGAAAGTGATTTGAGGGTAACTAACCCCGTGCCACAGTAAAGAACGATGTGGGCACAATGTATTATTATTTTTTTTTCTTCCATACCCGGGAACTTCGTATCAAAGGAGTTGTCGTAGAAACTTCGAAAAGGGCTAATTCGATTGGAAATTGGAGTGGCTAGTGGGCTTTTTAACAGTCAAAAGTGATTGGAGACCAACTAGCCCCCCACGCCCATCATTCCCCCAAACACATCCAATAAAAATTTTGAGATAGCTATTTTGTTCAGCGTAGTTGATTTCCAGATAGAAAATATGTTTTTGAGGAGGACACTCCCCCAAAACCCTCGGGGCAAGGGTTTTAAGTTATGCCCTGAGGGCATATACTAATGATGTTGGCTTAATGTATCATTTATTATTTTTTTTTCCTTTAGAGCAGAGCACTTCGTACCGAAGAAGTTGTCGTAGAAACTTCGAAAAGGGTTCATTCAATTGGAAATTGGACTGGCTTGTGCCCTTTTTAATAGTCGAAAGTGATTGTAAGGCAACTAACACCCCTTCCATGCCCGCCATTTCCCGAAACACATCCAATCAAAATTTTGAGATAGCCATTTTGTTAAGCGTATTTGATTTCCAGATAAAAATTATATTTTTAAGTAGGACACTCAACCACAGCCTTCAGGGCAAGAGTTGGAAGTTATGCCCTGGGGTCATATAAGGTTTTTATAGAAGGCGTTGTCGTAGAAACTTCAAAAAAGGCTCTTTCGATCGGAAATTCAAAGGGCTAGTGCCCATTTTAATAGTCGAAAGTGATTGGAGGGCAACTAGGCCCCCCCCACGCCCATCATTCCCCCAAACACATCCAATCAAAATTTTGAGATAGCCATTTGGTTCAGCGTAGTTGATTTCCAGACAGAAAATATGTTTTTGAGGAGGACACTCCCCGACAACCCTCGAGGCAAGGGTTTTAAGTTATGTCTTGAGGGCATATAAGAACGATTTTGGCACAATGTATTATTTTTTTTTTCCTTTAGAGCAAGGCACCTCGTATCGAAGAAGTTGTCGTAAAAACTTCAAAAAGGGCCCATTCAATTGGAAATTGGAGTGGCTTGTGCCCTTATTAATAGTCGAAAGTTATTGTAAGGCAACTAACAGCCCTTCCACGCCCACCATTTCCCGACACACATCCAATCAAAATTTTGATAGAAAATTTTCCAGATTTCCAGATTTCAAAATTTCCAGATAGAAAATATGTTTTTGAGGAGGACACTCCCACAGCCATCAGGGCAAGGGTTGTAAGTTATGCCCTGCGGGCATATAAGGTTTTTATAGAAGGCGTTGTCGTAGAAACTTCAAAAAAGGCTCATTTGATTGAGAATCCAAAGGGCTAGTTCCCTTTTTAATCTCGAAACTGATTTGAGGGCAACAAGCCCCCCCCACGCCCATCTTTCCCCCAAACACTTCCAATCAAAATTTTGAGATAGCCATTTTATTCAACGTAGTTTTAAGTTTTGTAAATTAGGTTTTTGAGGATGACCACCCCCTCCCAGCCCTCAAGGCAAGGGTTGTAAGTTATGCCCTGGGGGCATATAAGGTTTTTATAGAAGGCGTTGTCGTAGAAACTTCAAAAAAGGCTCATTTGATTGGGAATTCAAAGGGCTAGTTCCCTTTTTAATCTCGAAACTGATTTGAGGGCAACAAGCCCCCCCCCCCCCGCCCACCTTTCCCCAGAACACTTCCAATCAAAATTTTTAGATAACCATTTTATTTAACGTAGTTTTAAGTTTTGTAAATTAGGTTTTTGAGGATGACAACCCCCTCCCAGCCCTCAGGACAAGGGTTGTAAGTTATGCCCTGGGGGCATATACCCTAAGGTTTTTATAGAACGCGTTGTCGTAGAAACTTCAAAAAGGGCTCATTGGATTACAAATTGAAATGGCTAGTGCCCTTTTTAATAATCGAAAGTAATTGGAAGGCAACTAACACCCCTTCCACGCCCATAATTTCCCCAAACACATCCAATCAAATTCTTGAGATAGCCATTTTGTTCCACGAAGTTTAAAGTTCAGGAAATTATACCTTTGAGGAGGAAACTCCCTCAACAGTCTTCAGGGCAAGGGTTATAAGTTATGCCTTGGGGGCATATAAGATTTTATTGAAATCTTTGTCGTAGAAACTTGAAAAAGAGCTCTTTTGATTGGATATTTAAAGGACTAGTGCCCTTTTTATCGAAAGTGATTTGAGGGCAACTAACCCCGTGCCACAGTAAAGAACGATGTGGGCACAATGTATTATTATTTTTTTTTTCTTCCATACCCGGGCACTTCGTATCAAAGGAGTTGTCGTAGAAACTTCGAAAAGGGCTAATTCGATTGGAAATTAGAGTGGCTAGTGGGCTTTTTAACAGTCAAAAGTGATTGGAGACCAACTAGCCACCCACGCCCATCATTCTCCCAAACACATCCACTCAAAATTTTGAGATAGCCATTTTGTTCAGCGTAGTTGATTTCCAGATAGAAAATATGTTTTTGAGGAGGACACTCCCCCAAAACCCTCGGGGCAAGGGTTTTAAGTTATGCCCTGAGGGCATATACGAATGATGTTGGCTTAATGTATCATTTAATTTTTTTCCTTTAGAGCAGGGCACTTCGTATCGAAGAAGTTGTCGTAGAAACTTCGAAAAGGGCTGATTCAATTGGAAATAGGATTAGCTTGTGCCCTTTTTAATAGTCGAAACTGATTGTAAGGCAACTAACGCCCCTTCCACGCCCACCACTTACCGAAATACATCCAATCAAAATTTTGAGATAGCCATTTTGTTAAGCGTAGTTGATTTCCAGAAAAAAATTATGTTTTTGAGGAGGACACTCAACAAAGCTTCAGGGCAAGGGTTGGAAGTTATGCCCTGGGGTCATATAAGGTTTTATAGAAGGCGTTGTCGTAGAAACTTCAAAAAAGGCTCTTTCGATCGGAAATTCAAAGGGCTAGTGCCCATCTTAATAGTCGTAAGTTAGTGAAGGGAAACGAGCCCCCCCCCCACCCATCATTCTTCAAAACCTGAACAAACAAAGTTTGGAGATTGTCCGGGTGTTCATTGTAATTGTTTCTAAGTTGGAAAATATCTGGTTGGGGAGGGCAATCCCCCACAACCCTCAGGGCAAGGATCGTAAGCTAGACCCCAAAGATCCATCGGAATAATGTTGGCTCACTGTGCTATTTTTTTTTTCCTTTAGAGCAGGGCACTTCACATGGAAGAAGTTGTCGTAGAAACTTCGAAAACGGCTCATTCAATTGGAAATTGGACTGGTTTGTGCCCTTTTTAATAGTCGAAAGTGATTGGAAGGCAACTAACAGCCCACCACGCCCATCAGTCCCCCAAACACATCCAATCAAAATTTTGAGATAGCCATTTTGTTCAGCGTAGTTGATTTCCAGATAGAAAATATGTTTTTGAGGAGGACACTCCCCCAAAACCCTCGGGGCAAGGGTTTTAAGTTATGCCCTGAGGGCATATACGAATGATGTTGGCTTAATGTATCATTTATTATTTTTTTCCTTTAGAACGGGGCACTTCGTACCGAAGTAGTTGTCCTTGAACCTTCAAAAAAGTTTGATTCGCTTGGAAGTTGAAGTGACTTTTACCCTTTTTAATAGTCAAAACTGATTGGAAGGCAACCAACGCCCCTTACACGTACGCCATGTCCCGAAACACATCAAATCAAAATTTTTACATAGCCATTTTGTTAAGCGTAGTTGATTTCCAGAAAAAAATTATGTTTTTGAGGAGGACACTCAACAAAGCTTCAGGGCAAGGGTTGGAAGTTCTGCCCTGGGGTCATATAAGGTTTTATAGAAGGCGTTGTCGTAGAAACTTCAAAAAAGGCTCATTCGATTGAAAATTCAAAGGGATAGTGCCCTTTTTAATAGTCGAAAGTGATTGAAAGGCAACTAGCCCCCCCCCCCCCACCCATCATTTTTTCCAATAAGTACAATCAAAATTTCGAGATATCCAATTGGTCCAGCGTAGTTGATTTCCAGATAGACAATATGTTTTTCAGGAGGGCACTCCCCCACAACCCTCGGGGCAAGGGTTTTAAGTTATGCCCTGAGGGTATATAAGAACGATGTTGGCTCAATGTATCATTTTTTTCCTTTGGAGCAGGGCATTTCGTATCGAAGAAGTTGTCGTAGAAACTTCGAAAAGGGCTCATTCAATTAGAAATTGGACTGGCTTGTGCCCTTTTTAATAGTCGAAAGTTATTGTAAGGCAACTAACAGCCCTTCCACGCCCACCATTTCCCGACACACATCCAATCAAAATTTTGATAGAAAATTTTCCAAATTTCCAGATTTCAAAATTTCCAGATAGAAAATATGTTTTGAGGAGGACACTCTCCCACAGCCACCAGGGCAAGGGTTGTAAGTTATGCCCTGGGGGCATATAAGGTTTTTATAGAAGGCGTTGTCGTAGAAACTTCAAAAAAGGGTCATTTGATTGAGAATTCAAAGGGCTAGTGCCCTTTTTAATCGTCGAAAGTGATTTGAGGGCAACAAGCCCCCCCACGCCCACCTTTCCCCCAAACACTTCCAATCAAAATTTTGAGATGGCCATTTTATTCAACGTAGTTTTAAGTTTTTTAAATTAGGGTTTTGAGGATGACAACCCCCTCCCAGCCCTCAGGGCAAGGGTTGTAAGTTATGCCCTGGGGGCATATAAGGTTTTTATAGAAAGCGTTGTCGTAGAAACTTCAAAAGACTCATTTGATTGGGAATTCAAAGGGCTAGTGCCCTTTTTAATCGTCGAAAGTGATTCGAGGGCAACTAGCCCCCCCCCCCCCCGACGCCCACCTTTCCCCCAAGCACTTCCAATCAAAATTTTGAGAGAACCATTTTATTTAACGTAGTTTTAAGTTTTGTAAATTAGGTTTTTGAGGATGAGAACCCCCTCCCAGCCCTCAGGGCAAGGGTTGTAAGTTATGCCCTGGGGGCATATACCCTAAGGTTTTTATAGAACGCGTTGTCGTAGAAACTTCAAAAAGGGCTCATTGGATTACAAATTGAAATAGCTAGTGCCCTTTTTAATAATCGAAAGTAATTGGAAGGCAACTAACACCCCTTCAACGCCCATAATTTCCCCAAACACATCCAATCAAATTCTTGAGATAGCCATTTTGTTCCACGAAGTTTAAAGTTCAGGAAATTATACCTTTGAGCAGGACACTCCCCCCACAGTCTTCATGGCAAGGGTTATAAGTTATACCCTAGGGGCATAGAAGTTTTCACTGAAATCTTTGTCGCAGAAACTTGAAAAAGGGCTAATTAAACTTGAAGTTCAAAGGGCTAGAGCGCGTTTTAGCACTGGAAAGTAATCTGGGGGCAACTAACCGCCTTCTCACGGCCAACTTTTCCCCAAACACATCCAATTAAAAGTTTTAGATAGCCATTTTGTTCAGCGTAGTTGATTTCCAGATAGGAATTATGTTTTTATTGAAATCTTTGTCGTAGAAACTTGAAAAAGGGCTCATTCGATTGGAAATTCAAAGAGTCTAGTGCCCTTTTAATAGTCGAAAGTGATTTGAGGGAAACTAACCCCGTGCCACAGTAAAGAACGATGTGGGCACAATGTGTTATTATTATTTTTTCTTCCATACCCGGGCACTTCGTATCAAAGGAGTTGTCGTAGAAACTTCGAAAAGGGCTAATTCGATTGTAAATTGGAGTGGCCTTTTTAATAGTCAAAAGTGATTGGAGACCAACTAGCCCCCCACGCCCATCATTCCCCCAAAATCATCCAATCAAAATTTTGAGATAGTTATTTTGTTCAGCGTAGTTGATTTCCCGATAGAAAATATCTTTTTCAGGAGGACACTCCCCCAAAACCCTCGGGGCAAGGGTTTTAAGTTATGCCCTGAGGGCATATACGAATGATGTTGGCTTAATGTATCATTTATTATTTTTTTTTCCTTTAGAGCAGAGCACTTCGTACCGAAGAAGTTGTCGTAGAAACTTCGAAAAGGGTTCATTCAATTGGAAATTTGACTGGGTTGTGCCCTTTTTAATAGTCGAAAGTGTTTGTTAGGCAACTAACAGCCCTTCCACGCCCACCATTTCCCGAAACACATCCTATCAAAATTTTGATATATTGGAAATTCAAAGGTCTAGTGCCCTTTTTAATAGTCGAAAGTGATTTGAGGGCAACTAACCCCCCTCTCTCGTCCACCTTTTCCCCAAACACATCCAATCAAAAGTTTTAGATAGCCGCGCGCGTACGGAGGCTAACCTAGCCTAACCTAACTTAACCTAACCTAACTTAATCTAACCTAACCTAACCTAATCATACACCTAACTTTTTGCCTGTCTCTCACCTAACCTAAGCTAACCTAAGTGAAGCTTACAT
The DNA here is from genome assembly GCF_049724085.1 of Artemia sp. Qi Xiang Cuo. Taxonomy (NCBI): domain Eukaryota; kingdom Metazoa; phylum Arthropoda; class Branchiopoda; order Anostraca; family Artemiidae; genus Artemia; species Artemia sp. Qi Xiang Cuo. The sequence continues at coordinate 12,220,087 of NC_142804.1, forward strand.
GGGCTAACCTAACCTAACCTAATCTAACCTAACTTAATCTAGTCTAACCTAACCATACTCACCGGAAAAGGTTAGGTTAACTTATCATGAGCACTCATGATAAGCACATGTGTGTACATGTGTATAGTGTATACATGTGTGTAAATATGGCAAGGTAAACCAGAACCAAACACTAGTGAAATATTCCAACTCTTGCATTTCAACGAAAGAAATTCAAAATGAATTTGAAAATCAAGAAAATGTAACTGTGATAAGGTGAACCATAACCAAACACCACTGAAATATTCCAACTCTTGCATTTCATCGAAAGAAATTCGAAATGAACTTTGAAAAATCAAGAAAATGTAACTGTGACAAGGTAAACCATAACCAAATACTACTGAAATATTCCAACTCTTGAATTTCAACTAAATAAATTCAAATGAAGTTTGAAAAATCAAGAGAATGCGACTTTTACAAGGTAAACCATAAGCACACTACTGAAATAGACAAACTCTTGATTTTCAACTAAATAAATTCAAATTAAGATTTAAAAATAAAGATAATGCAACTGTGACAAAGTAAACAAAAAGCAAACACTACTGAAATATTCCAACTCTTGCTTTTTAACGAAAAACATTCAAAATGAGCTTTGAAAAATCAGGAAAATGTAACTGTGATAATGTAAACCATAACCAAACACCACTGAAATAGTCCAACACTTGCATTTCAACGAAAGAAATTCTAAATGAACTTTGAAAAATCAAGAAAATGTAACTGTGACAATTTAAACCACAACCAAACACTACTTAAATATTCCAACTCTTGCATTTCAACGAAAGAAATTCAAAATGAACTTTGAAAAATCAAGAAAATGTAACTGTGACAATGTAAACCATAAGCAAACACTACTGAAATATTCCAACTCTTGCATTTCAACGAAAGAAATTCAAATGAGCTTTGAATAATCATGAAAATGTAACTGTTACAAGGTAAACCACAACCAAAAACTAATGAAATATTCCAACTCTTGCATTTCAATGAAAGAAATTCAAAATGAAATTTTAAAAATCAAGAAAATGTAACTGTGACAAGGTAAACCACTACCAAACACTACTGAAATATTCCAACTATTGCATTTCAATGAAAGAAATTCAAAATGAACTTTTAAAAATCAATAAAATTTAACTGTGTCAAGGTAAACCACAACCAAACACTTCTGAAATATTCCACCTCTTGAATTTCAATTAAATAAATTCAAATGAACTTTGAAAAATCAAGAAAATGTAACTGTGACAAGGTAAACCACAAGCAAACACTACTGAAATATTCCAACTCGTGCTTTTCAACGAAAGAAATTCAAAATGAACTTTGAAAAATCAAGCAAATGTAACTTTGACAAGGTAAACCACAACCAAACACTACTGAAATATTCCAACTCTTGCATTTCAACGATAGAAATTCAAAATAAACTTTGAAAAATCAAGAAAATGTAACTGTGACACGGTAAACCACAACCGAACTCTACTGAAATATTCCAACTCGTGCATTTCAACGAAAGAAATTAAAATTAACTTTGAAAAATCAAGAAAATGTAACTGTGACAAGGTAAACCACAACCAAACACTACTGAAATATTCCAACTCTTGCATTTCAACGAAAGAAATTCAAAATGAACATTGAAAAATCAATAAAATGTAACTGTGACAAGGTAAACCACAACTAAACACTGCTGAAATATTCCAACTCTTGCAATTCAACGAAAGAAATTCAAATGAACTTTGAAAAATCAAGAAAATGTAACTGTGACAAGGTAAACCATAAGCAAACACAACTGAAATATTACAACTCTTTCTTTTCAACGAAATAAATTAAAAAATGAACTTTGAAAAATCAAGAAAATGTAAATGTGACAAGGTAAACCACAACAAAACAATAGTTAAATATTCCAACTCTTTCATTTCAACGAAAGAAATTAGAAATGAAATTTGAAAAATAAAAAAAATTTAAATGTGACAAGGTAAACCAGAACAAAAAGCTACTGAAATATTACAACTCTTGAATTTCGACGAAAGAAATTAAAAATGAACTTTGAAAAATCAAGAAAATGTAACTGTGACAAGGTAAACCACAACCAAACTCTACTGAAATATTCCAACTCTTACATTTCAAAGAAAGAAATTCAAAATGAGATTTGAAAAATCATGAAAATGTAACTGTGACAATGTAAACCATGACCATACACTACTGAAATATTCCAGCTCTTGTATTTCAACGAAAGAAATTCAAAATGAGCTTTGAAAAATCATTAAAATTTAACTGTGACAATGTAACCCGTAATCATACACAACTGAAAGAGTCCACCTCTCGCATATCAACGAAAGAAATTCAAAATGAACTTTGAAAAATCATGTAAATGCAAATGCGACAAGGTAAACAACAACCACACACTACTGAAATATTCAAAGTCTTGATTTTCAAGGAAAGAAATTCAAAATTAACTTTGAAAAATCATGAAAATGTAACTGTGACAAGGTAAACCACAACCAAACACTACTGAAATAGTCCAACTCTTGCACTTCAACGAAAGAAATTCAAAATGAACTTTGAAAAATCAGGAAAATGTAACTGTGACAAGGTAAACCATAACCAAACATCACTGAAATATTCCAACTCTTGCATTTCAACGAACGAAATTCGAAATGGACTTTGAAATATCAAGAAAATTTAACTGTGACAAGGCAAACCATAACCAAAGACTACTGAAATATTCCAACTCTTGCATTTCAACTAAAGAAATTCAAATTAACTTTGAAAAATCATGAAAATGTAACTGTGACAAGTTAAACCATAAGCAAACACTACTGAAATATTCCAACTCTTGCTTTTCAACGAAAGAAATTCAAAATGAGCTTTGAAAAATCATGAAAATGTAACTGTGACAAGGTAAAACACAACCAAACACTACTGAAATAGTCCAACTCTTTCATTTCAACGAAATAAATTCAAAAAGAACTTTGAAAAATCAAGAAAAAGTAACTGTGACAATGTAAACCACTACCAAGCACTACTGAAATATTCCAACTATTGCATTTCAACGAAAGAAATTCGAAATGAACATTGAAAAATCAAGAAAATTTAACTGTGACAAGGTAAACCACAACCAAACACTTCTGAAATATTCCAACTCTTGAATTTCAATGAATGAAATTCAAATGAACTTTGAAAAATCAAGAAAATGTAACTGTGTCAAGGTAAACCACAGCCAAACACTATTGAAATATTCCAACTCTTGCTTTTCAACGAAAGAAATTCAAAATGAACTTTGAAAAATCAAGAAAATGTAACTGTGAAAAGGTAAACCACAACCAAACACTACTGAAATATTCCAACTCTTGCATTTCAACAAAAGAAATTCAAAATGAACTTTGAAAAATCAAGAAAATGTAACTGTGACAAGTTAAACCACAACCTAACGCTACTGAAATATTCCAACACTTGCATTTCAACAAAAGAAATTCAAAATGAACTATGAAAAATCAAGAATATGTAATTGTGACAAGGTAAACCACAACCAAACACTACTGAAATATTCCAACTCTTGCATTTCAACTAAAGAAATTCAAAATCAACTTTGAAAAATCAAGAAAATGTACCTGTGACAAGGTAAACCACAACCAAACACTGCTGAAATATTCCAACTCTTGCATTTCAACGAAAGAAATTAAAAATGAACTTTGAAAAATCAAGAAAATGTAACTGTGACAATTTAAACAAATAAAATACAATAATTATATCGTACATCTCTTTAATTTCAAAGAAAGCAATTCAAAATTAAAATTTAAAAATCATGAAATTTTTGCTGTGACATGTTAAAACATGACAAAACACAACTTAAATATTCCATCTCGTGAATTTCAGTGAAATAAATTTAAAATTAACTATGAAAAATCAAGAAAATATAACTGTGAAAAGGTAAACCATAACCACAAACTATTTAAATATTCCAACTCTTGCACTTCAACGAATGTAATTCAAAATGAACTTTGAAAAATCAGGAAAATGTAACTGTTACAAGGTAAACCATAACCAAACACCACTGAAATAGTCCAACTTTTGCATTTCAACGAAAGAAATTCTAAATCAACTTTGAAAAATCAGGAAAATGTAACTGTGACAAGGTAAACCATAACCAAACACTACTGAAATATTCCAACTCTTGCATTTCAATGAAAGAAATTCTAAATGATCTTTGAAAAATCAAGAAAATGTAACTGTGACAATGTAAACCGTAACCAAACACTACTGAAATATTCCAACTCTTCAATTTAAAATATATAAAATAAAAATCATATAAGAAAATTATTTAGTTATTAAATTTTAAAAGTTAAACAAAAAAAAAAAACTTCTGAAATATTACAACTCTTTCATTTCAACGAAAGAAATTCAAAATGATCTTTTAAAAATCAGGAGAATGTAACTGTGACAAGGTAAACCATAACCAAACAATACTGAAATAGTCCAACTCATGCATTTCAATGAAAGAAATTCAAAATGAACTTTGAATATTCATGAAAATGTATCTTTGACAAGGAAAACTATAAGCAGACACTACTGAAATATTCCAACTCTTGCATTTCAATGAAAGAAATTCAAAATGAACTTTGAAAAATCAATAAAATGTAACTGTGACAAGGTAAACCACTACCAAAAACTACTGAAATATTCCAACTCTTGCATATCAACTAAAGAAATTCAAAATGAACTTTGAAAAATCAAGAAAATTTAACTGTGACAAGGTAAACCACAACCAAACACTACTGAAATATTCCAACACTTGCATTTCAATGAAAGAAATTCAAATGAACTTTTAAAAATCAAGAAAATGTAACTTTGACAAGGTAAACCACAACCAAACACTACTGAAATATTCCAACTCTTGCATTTCAACAAAGGAAATTCAAAATGAACTTTGAAAAATCAAGAAAATTTAACTTTGACAAGGTAAACCACAACCTAACTCTACTGAAATAGTCCAACTCTTGCATTTCAAAAAAAGAAATTCAAATGAACTTTGGAAAATCAAGAAAATGTAACTGTGACAAGGTAAACCACAACCAAACACTACTGAAATATTCCAACTATTGCATTTCAACGAATTAAATTCAAAATGACCTTTGAAACCTCAATAAAATGTAACCGTGACAAGGTAAATCATAACCAAACACTCCTGAAATATTCCAACTCTTGCATTTCAACAAAAGAAATTCAAATGAACCTTGAAAAATAAATGAAATGTAACTGTGACAAGGTAAACCACAACCAAACACTACTGAAATATTCCAACTCTTGCATTTCAACAAAGGAAATTCAAAATAAGCGTTGAAAAATCAAGAAAATGTAACTTTGACAAGGTAAACCACAACCGAACGCTACTGAAATATTCCAACTCTTGCATTTCAACAAAATAAATTCAAAATGAACTTTGAAAAATCAAGAAAATGTAACTGTGACAAGGTAAACCACGACCAAACACTACTTAAATATTCCAACTCTTGCATTTCAACTAAAGAAATTCAAAATGAACTTTGAAAAATCTAGAAAATGTAACTGTGACAAGGTAAACCACAACCAAACACTACTGTCATATTCCAACTCTTGCATTTCAATTAAAGAAATTCACAATGAACTTTGAAAAATCAAGAAAATGTAACTGTGACAAGGTAAACCACAACCAAACGCTACTGAAATATTCCAACTCTTGCATTTCAACGAAAGAAATTCAGAATGAACTTTGAAAAATCATGAAAATGTAACTGTGACAAGGTAAACCACAACCAACCACTACTGGGTTGGGCTTTGGGGTCCGGTGATGGATTTTGGGGGTCTGGGGGGGCATTTGGGGCGCCGGGGGACCGGTGGAGGGCCTTTAGGGCACCGGTGGCCCTTTGGGAGCCCGGGGGACCTTTGAGGACCATGGGAGGGCATTTGGGGCAGTTGGGGGCCGGTGGAGGGCCTTTGGGACCCCGTTGGTCCTTTGGGAGCTCGATGGGCCTTTGGGGACCGGAGGAGGACCTTTGGGGCACAGGGAGGGCCTTTGGGGGTCCGGGGGCCAGTTGGGGGCCTGGGGGACATTTGGGGCCTGGGGATGGCCTTTGGGGGTCTGGGTGGGCCTTTGGGGGCGCCGGTGGCCCTTTGGGAGCTTGGGGGGCTTTGAGGACCGGGGGCTTCCTTCGGGGTTGGGGTAGGAGGATCGGAACCCTTTGGGGTTGGGTTAGAGGACCTCACAACACTGTTCAAATGAAACTTGTGTATTATAACGACCACACTCAAAACCTCCTCCAAAATCTCTTCAAAAATCTTCTTTTAAAATGTCTCTATCTGTTTCGCCGAAATAGTTCCATAACCTGTCTAAAACGGTTTCGCCCAAATAATCACTAAACGTAAATTCAGCGTGTTCCGTTGTTATTGGCATCTCTGTGCTAACGCATTTCAAATTAATAGGAAACCTTCTCGCGCGCTAAAACAATTCATCGCTAAGATGTTTCTTGCCTAATTGTTTCCATGACCTTTGGTTATTAATATCCTTTGGAGTTCGACCAAAAGAGTTGTTCCCGAGGCAAAGACATTAATGATATGGATCTATTCCTGGAGAAATGTTTCTAGGCGGAAATTTTTAAAGTCTGACAGATGATGTCATTGATTGATTGATCTGTCAAGAAGGGGACATTAATTTGTTGTTTCTAAGGGGAATTATTGATTCACGATAGGTGAATTGAGGTCGACTGCACAGGGGTTCCAAGGTCGATGTTGTTGTAAGTGCACGCTCTCAGCGAATGTCAAGGTCGATGTTGTTGTTGTTGACACACTTTGATTACGCAATCAATTTCTCGGAAATTCACTTCCCCTTCGATTACGCAATCAAGTTCTCGGAAATTCACTTCCCCTTCGATTACGCAATCAATTTCTTGGAAATTCACTTCCCCCTCGAGTCCTAGATCAATAACATTGTTCCCGTTAGAATTCAATGCGCATGTGCAACCTTCGCCCCGGAGTTATTACACATAGAAACATCAAATAAATCGACCTTGGAAAAAGAGGTCATTGACCCCATTAACCACGTGTTCTCCCTAATGACTCTATGCCCTTATTTGGGGTGCAAAAAAAGTTGTAGGTGGCAGCAGGGGTGCGTGATCGCGCTGGTACCCCCATCTCTACTATAGTCGAAAATGATTGGAAGGCAACTAACACCCTTTCCACGCCCACCATTTCCCCAAACATATCTAATCAAAATTTTGAGATAGCCATTTTGTTCCACGCAGTTTAAAGTTCAGGAAATTATACCTTTGAGCTGGACACTCCCCCCACAGTCTTCAGGGCAACGGTTATAAGTTATGTCCAGGGGGCATATAAGGTTTTTATTGAAATCTTTGTCGTAGAAATTTGAAAAAGCGCTCATTCGATTGGAAATTCAAAGGGCTAGTTCCCTTTCTAATAGTTGAAAGCGATTTGAGGGAAACTAACCCCCCTCTCACACCCACCATTTCCCCAAAAACACATCCAATCAAAATTTGGAGATAGCAATTTTACTCAACGTAGTTGAAAGTTCTGGAAATTAGGTCTTTAAGCCATCCCCCCACAACCCTCAGGGCAAGGGTTGTAAGTTATGGCCTCGGAGCATGTAAGGTTTTTATAGAAAGCGATGTTGTAAAAACATCAAAAAGGGCTAATTCAATTGAAAATTGAAAGGGCTAGTGCCCTTTTTAATAGTCAAAAGCGATTGAAGGGCAACTAACCCCCCTCTAACGCCCACCGTCTTCCCAAACACATCCCATCAAAATTTTGAGATAGTTATATTATTCAATGTAGTCGAAAATTCTGGAAATTAGGTTTTTTAGGGTTATAGCCCTCTTAAATCCCTTAATGCAAGGGTTATAATTTATGCCCTGGGGGCATATAAGGTTTATATAGAAAATTGTTATAAAAATTTCAAAAAGGGCTCATTTGTTTGGAAATTCAAATGGCCCTTTTTAATAGTCGAAAGTGAGTGGAGAGTAATTGACCCCTCCCTCACGCTCACCATTTCCCCAAATACATCCAATCAGAGTTTAGGGAGATTCGCATAATTCAACGTACTTGAATGTTCAGAAAATCGTGTAGTTATGGATGACAAACCCCCCAGAGCCCCACGAACAAATGTTATAAGATAAGATTAAATCGAATTGTACCGTGATAATGCAAATTCTCAATATGGCAAATCGCAGCAGCATTCCAAATACGATCAAGGGTATTATACTCAAACCTTTGGGGCTACTTCTGTTCTTAATATTTAACCGAATCAAATTAGCGTAAGTGTGTGCAAGCTATCAAAGAAAGTAAACAGATTTTTTTGCAAATGGTATCAAGTTTACTATTTCAGGTCAACTAGAGGAGGTATGAAACTAAATTAAACACTACAAATACAAATGGAATTAAAAAAAATACAAATAGAATGTGCATTGTCAGTTTACTATACATATACTGATATTTGTTAATCAAAATGTTAATATTATTTGATTTATAAAAGTAAAAACATTTATATTTTTTTCAGTAAAGTACAAATTCTGTTCTGGCCTTGGGAAGGCATAGGGGTTTTGAGCCCTACTCATGTTAATTTCTGCTCGTTTTGACTTTGACTCGGTTACTTATAGTAATTTCTGTTCGGTTTGGGTTTCATTTATTTATCAATGCTGATTTGTGGTAGGTTCACGCTTGGTAGATTATTTGATTTTATTTTTTCTCATTTTGGTTTAATGGAGTTCTTTACTTTTCTTTGAAAAATTGATTTTGTGGAAAAAGTTTTTTTTTTAACTAATAGTATTCAAAGTCTCAAGTATATTGTATATAGCTTACTGCTGATAGTTTAAGGATTGAGCTGTACACTCCAATGATATTGGTATTATAAAAATAATGCATACCCAACTGCATGCTTAATACTCATTGATCACTATACTATAAATATAAAAAGGTAAGTATACTTTCACTAGCATAGAAAGCAAGGTCAGTAATTCAATGGTCTATGTCTGGCTTTTGATTGTAGTAAATAATTGAGACAAAAACTTTGGAAAGTAGTGAAAAAATTATGTTAAGTGATGTTAAAGTGATAGTTACTTGGGGTGGATTGTCACCAGGGATAAATCACTATAAGGTGGCAACCCTGAAAGAAAGGGGATTTTTGGGGAACCGATTTTGAGAATGTTTATGAGAAGACAGATTTTGGGGAAAATCCCCAAAACTTTTGGGATAGTGGAAGCACTGGTATTTTTGAAAAAATTCTGCCAACAAATTTTACTAGGCCATGAAAACTGTCAGGGGGGTTGTCGGGTAGAAGTCCGTTCAAGGGCTTTCAAAGTGGCTAGCCCAGACTTAGTTCAGCGCAGACTGCTCTGTTATCAGGATGCCCGAGGGGTCTTATACCGATCCGGGTTGAAAAGAGGATTTATTACAAATTATTCTTCATTATTTTATAGACAGCTCTTGAGTAACCTCTCTTTGCCTCTTCTTCCGCCTGTGCTACTTTCCGCTCAACCAATTTTCTAAAATCCTTTCTGACACTCTTGTTTAAGGCTTTATGCGCAACTCTGTATTCTTCATTACTGAAGATCTGGAGGGCGGGAACATGCCTTTCGATAAGTGATGCTTTTACTTTTTTTTTTCTTTTGTCTATGTGGTTCTACATATAGTTAGACAGCCATGGGTCCATGGGTCTTGCAATGGGCAATGGTGGCTTTAACTGAATCGTAAAAGCACAGCTTTATTCTTTCCCAGGTTTGTCGCTGTCGGCATCATCTGGTAAAGACAGGGATTCAAATCTATTTTGCACCTCTATATTAAAGGCTTGCTTGAATTCTCTCGCTCGCAGTTTCTCCGAGTCGAAGAATAAGTTTGAGGGAGCTTTTTTTAGCGTTTTTATTTCTTTTTAATTTGAGGCACACTTTTGCTGGCATCCGATTGTGGTCTGAGCCAGCGACAGCTCCTCTATAGCCCCTTATATCAAGTAGACTTGACCTCCTCTTCTTGCTCTAGAGACAGTGGTTTATCTGATTTCGTGTATGGCCACTGGGGGATGTCTATGAGTATATGTGTGCATCATGGTGGGCAAATACAATCCCTCGTATTACAAGGTCGTTGAGGAGTAAGAAGTCGATCAGAAGTTCCCCGTTTTTGTTTCGTTGGCACAGACCACACTCACCAAGAACTTGTGGGGAGTACAATCGGTTGTTCCCTACTTTCACTTTGAAGTCTCCTAGACAACATTCTGGGTCATGCCTTGGTATGTCTTTGGCTACGGAACTGAGAGCTCTGTAGAATTCGTCTTCTATTCCGTCGGGGGCGTCATTGGTAAGTATCTAGAATACTACTACTGACATTTTCACATGTGCGCCCACAAAGCGGGCTTTCAAGATTTTAGGCGATATTGGTGTCCGCTGCAGTAGGGCTCGAGAGGTTTGATTCGCAATCATAAGGGCAATTCCAAATTCACGTCTCTGTTGGGATCCACTATGGATAATAGTCACATTTCCGTCCAGTTTGTTTGATTCAAAATCCAGCCATCGAACCTATAGCAGAGCCAGAAGGTCAAGGTCGTAATCTTGCTGAGCTCTCAGCACTTGCTCAGTCTTAGAAGCGTGAGACATTGTGCAGATGTTCCGCAGATCAAATCTAAGGTGCTGTTTCGCGTTCGTAAATCTTGTCCTTGGGCGTGTGGTAGTCGTCATTAAAAGGGGGTCTGATACAAAGCTGAACATTAGTGTTTCACTTGCAGTGATATGTTCCTCCGAAGGAACATAGTTTTCAGTAGTTTTCAATAAAACACAAATGCCACAATAGGCTTTATAACTTTTACGGTTAGGAGAGGGAGACAGTAGCGATAGCCAAACTCTTGTTTGTTATAATTTCGTTTTAAGTTTGACATGAATGTTCAATTTCATTTTTAATCGTTTTAAATCAGATTTTTTTATTTATCTATAACCGTATCTGTTAACTTTATGTTTAATATGACCATTTATCTTAATTTCTATTCGTTTTGAATTCATTTATTCTTTAAAAGTAATTTCTGGTCGTTTGAGTTTGATTATCACATAGGATTTTATTTCTGCTGGTGTTGAGTTTAATATGGCTCTTTACTTTTCATTGAAAACTTCTTCTTGTGGAAGGTCTTTTTTAATTAATGTAGAAAAAGAGATTCCAAACTCTCAAAACAGGGCCGGATCAAAACAAGTATATTATTGGAATAATCATGAACAAAACCATTAACAGCATTAAAACCAGAAAATTGGGACATGCCTAGTCTATACTTTATAAAACTCTATAATTTATTTTAAAAAAAACTCTATACTTAATAAAAAAAAAAAAAAACTCTGGAAAAAACTCCATTGATTCTTAATGCACTGACTATGATATAATATCCAACGTCCACTTTTTTGAAGCTCCTATCTTGTCTTTGGAAAAAGGAATTTTGACCTTAGACACAAATATGTTCTAGTTCAAAATAATGACGAACAAAAATGCAAAGAGGAATAGGTGACCTTCAGACAAACTTGATACCCCTCTCATTTGTTTTATAAACAATCAACTTAAAATTCCATATAAATTACCTTCAATGTTATAGTTCAATGAATATTTTGCACTATTTACTATAAAAAATATCTTATGTGAGTATTTGGTATTGGCTCATGAGGATATAATACATATTATATATAAAACAAAGAAGAAACATACCTTATTCTTTAAAATTTGAATCAGAAGCTGTGCTTGTCCCATTGATGGATTCTTTAAAATGGGTGCATTGAGATTGTACACATCATTTGATTTTGCATTTAAAAAGTCATTTCTGATACATTCTAATACATACTGGTCATTCATTAATATACTGGCATCGTTAATCAAATCTACAATGGAAAATATCAACTAGTAAGAACAATAAAGAATGATACAAGTACATATATAATATATATATATATATATATATATATATATATATATATATATATATATATATATATATATATATATATATATATATATATATATATATATATATATATATATATATATATATATATATATATATATATATATATATATATACGCAAAGTTTTTGTTGTTGATTCCTAAGCGACACCCAAATTCCCGTCTTGAAAAATTTTGAATTATGAATCCAGTCAAAGAATGGTCGGGAATCCGTGAGAAGTCTCTGATAAAAGTTATACTGAATTAACGACGTTTTTCTCCAATAACAACTTAAGTGTTCTTTTTATTGGTGTGTTTAATTTTTTCCTTGATCCACTATAATCTTTAGTAGATGGGGGTTAAATAAATCATTAATATTATTATTATTATTGTCATGTATGGGTTGCAGCTTGACCATCAAATATCCAAACCCACTACGTGCAGACAAGTTTTGTAGCGTGAAAACTACCACCAATCAGCATTGGTAAATAAATGAAACCCAAAACAAACAGAAATTACAATAAGTAACCGAGTCAAACTCAAAACGAGCAAATATTAACATGAGTAGGGCTTAAAACCCCTATGCCTTCCCAAGGCCAGAACAAAATTTGCACTTTACTGAAAAAATATAAATGCTATTAAAATAAATGCTAATTAAGAATAAATGCTAATTAAAAAAAAAAAAATGTATATATATATATATATATATATATATATATATATATATATATATATATATATATATATATATATATATATATATATATATATATATATATATATATATATATATATATACGCAAAGTTTTTGTTGTTGATTCCTAAGCGACACCCAAATTCCCGTCTTGAAAAATTTTGAATTATGAATCCAGTCAAAGAATGGTCGGGAATCCGTGAGAAGTCTCTGATAAAAGTTATACTGAATTGACGACGTTTTTCTCCAATAATAACTTAAGTGTTTCTTTTTATTGGTGTATTTAAAGTTTTTTCCTTTTATTTTTCCTTGCTCCACTATAATCTTTTGTAGATGGTGGATAAATAAATCATTAATATTATTATTATTATTGTCATGTATGGGTTGCAGCTTGACCATCAAATATCCAAACCCACTACGTGCAGACAAGTTTTGTAGCGTGAAAACTACCACAAATCAGCATCGGTAAATAAATGAAACCCAAAACAAACAGAAATTACAATAAGTAACCGAGTCAAACTCAAAACGATCAAATATTAACATGAGTAGGGCTTAAAATCCCTATGCCTTCCCAAGGCCAGAACAAAATTTGCACTTTACTGAAAAAATATAAATGCTTTTACTGTTATAACTTTAATAAATCAAATAATATTAACATTTTGATTACTAAACATCAGTATATGTATATTAAACTGACAATGCACATTCATTTGTATTTTTTTCAGTAAAGTGCAAATTTTGTTCTGGCCTCTGGAAGGCATAGGGGTTTTGCGCCCAACTTATGTTAATTTCTGCTCGTTTTGAGTTTGACTCGGTTAATTATTGTAGTTTCTGTTCCTTTTTGGGTTTCATTTATTTATCGATACTGATTTGTGGTAGTTTCACGCTTCGTAGATTATTTGATTTTATTTTTGCTCATTTTTTGTTCAATGGAGTTCTTTATTTTCTTTGAAAAACTTATTTTGTGGAAAAGTTTGTTTAATTAATTTCTGTTCGTTTTATATTGACATAGTCATTTCAGGGAAAAAGAAAATAATACTTTAAATCTTTTCGTTTTTTAAGACTTTATAGTTTAGCCTGCTATTTGTATGCTGTTGAAAAATTTTCAGCAATTTTCAACAACATACACCCTTTTAAAATTCTGGACACAAATAGTACTGTTTAATTTAGTTTCATACCTCCTCTAGTTGACCTGAAATGGAAAACTTGATACCAGTCGCAAAAAATATGTTTACTTTCTTTGATAGCATGGATATACTTACGCTATTTTGATTTGTTTAAATTTTAAGAGCAGAATTGGGTGGGTTGGCGTAAGAGGGTGGGTGTGGGTGGGTGGGAGTGTAAGGAGAATTAGTTACCTTACAATCACTTTCGACGATTAAAAAGGGCATCAGCCCTTTCTATTTTCAATCAAATAAGCCCTTTTCGAAGTTTCCACGACAACTCCTTCGATACGAAGTGCCCTGGTCTAAACAACAACAACAACAAAAAATAATACATTATACCCACTTCGATCTTTACTATAAAAATGTCAAGCCTTCCAATCACTTTCGACTATTAAAAAGAACGACAATGCTTTCTATAAACACCTTATATGCCCCCAGGGCATAAATTACAACCCTTACCCTAAGGTCTGTTAGGTGGTTATCATCCTCTAACACCGAATCTCCAGAACTTTCAACTACGTTAAACAACATGGTTATCTCAAAATTTTGATCGGATGTGTTTGGGGGAATTGGTGGGCGTGAGAGGGGCAGTAGTCGCTCTCCAATCACTTTCAACTATTAAAAATAGCCCTAGCGCTTTCAATTTCCAATCAAAAGAGCCCTTTTGAAGTTTCTAAGATAAAACTTTCTATAAAATCTTATATGCCCCCGGGGTATAACTTACAACCCTTGCCCTGAGTGCTGGAGGGGGGGTGTCATTCTCAAACACCTAATCTCCATATTTTTCTACTACATTGAACAAAATGGCTATCTGAAAATTTTGATTGGATGTGTTTGGAGGAATGGTGGGCGTGAGAGGGGGGGGGAGCTAGTTACCCTCCAATCCCTTTCGACTATTACAAAGGGCACTAGCACTTTCAATTTCGAATTGAATGAGCCCCTTTTGAAGTTTTACAACAACTCTATCTATAAAAACCTTATATGCCCCCAGGGCAGAACTTACAACCTTTGCCCTTGGGGCTCTGGGGGGTTTGTCATCCTTAAATACATAATTTCTAGAACTTTCAACTACGTTGAACTAAATGGCTATCTCTGAACTTTGATTGAATGTTTTTGGGGAAATGGTGGGCGTAAGAGGGGGGTTGATTACTCTCCACTCACTTTCGACTATTAAATAGGGCAATTTCAATTTCCCATCAAACGAGCCCTTTTTGAAATTTCCATAACAACTTTCTATATAAACTTTATATGCCCCCTGGGCATAACTTACAACCCTTACACTGAGGGCTCTGAGGGGGTCATCATCCTAAAAGTCCTAATTTCAAGAACATTCAACTATGTTAAACAAAATGGATATCTAAAAATTATGATTGGATGTGTTTGGGAAAATGGTGGGCGTCACAGGGGCGTTAGTCGCTCTCCAATCACTTTCAACTATTAAAAAAGGCACTAGCCCTTTCAATTTCCAATTGAATGAGCCCTTTTGAAGTTTCTACGCTTTCAATAAAAACCTTATAAGCCCCCAGGGCATAACTAACAACCCTTTCCCTGAGGGCTGTGGGGGGGGGAGGGGTTGTCATCCTTACAGACCTAATTTCTAAAAGTTGCAACTACGTTGAATATAATGGCTATCTAAAATATTGATTGGATGTGTTGGGAGAAAAGATGGGCGTAAGAGAGGGGTTAGTTGCCCTCAAATCACTTTCAACAATTACAAAGGGTACTAGCCCCTCGAATTTCCAATCGAATGAGCCCTTTTTCAAGTTTCTACCTTATATGCCCCAAGGGCATAACTTATAACCCTTGCCCTGAAGACTGTTGGGGGAGTGTCCTGCTCAAAGATATAATTTCCTGAACTTTGAACTGCGTGGAACAAAATGGCTATCTCAAAATATTTATTGGATGTGTTTTGGAAAATGTCCGACGTAGTAAGGGCGTCATCGGTCGTCACATCATTTCTACTCTTTAAACAAGGCACAAGTCACTTCAAGTTCCCTTTAAATGATACCCTTTTTAAGTTTTACAATAACGCGCTATACAAAATCCTTGTATGCCCCATGTATATAACATTCAACCTTATCCTTAAGCGCTGTGGGGGGGGGGGGGTTGTCATTCTCAAAGACCATATTTCTAGAAATAAAAACTAAGGTGAAAAAAATGGCTATCTCAAAGTTTTGATTAGATGTGTTTGGGGAAAAGGTGGGCGTGAGAGGCGGGTTAGTTGCCCTCTAAACACTTTCGAGTATTAAAAAGGGCACTAGTCCTTTGAATTTCCAATCGAATGAGCCTTTCTTAAAGTTTCTACGACAACACCTTCTATAAAGAAAAACCTTATATGCCCCCAAGGCATAACTTACCACCCTTGCCCTAAGGGCTGTGGGCGACTGTCCTCAAGAAAATAATTTCTACCTGGAAATCAACTACGCTGAACAAAATGGCTATCTCAAAATTTTGATTGGATGTGTGTCAGGAAATTGTGGGCGTGGAAGGGCTGTTGGTCGCCTTCCAACCACTTTCGACTATTAAAAAGGGCACAAGCCACTCCAATTTCCACCTGAATGAGTGCTTTTTGAAGTTTCTACGACAACTTCTTCGATACGAAGTACCCTGCTCTAAAGGAAAAAATTAATAAATAATACATTGTGCCAACATCGTTCTTATATGCCCTCAGGGCATAACTTAAAACCCTTGCCCTGAGGGTTGTGGGGGAGTGTCCTCCTCTTTACTTAGTCCCCGTTTCGCGCTGCCTATTATTTATACAACAAATTTCTATATAAACCTTATATGCCCCCAGGGCATAACTTGCAACCCTTGCACTAAATGCTCTGAGGGGGTTATCATCCTAAAAGACCTAATTTCAAGAACTTTCAACTACGTTGAACATAATGGATATCTCAAAATATTGATTGGATATGTTTGGCAAAATGGTGGGCGAGAGAGGGACGTTAGTCGCTCTCCCATTACTTTCAACTATTAAAAAAGGCGCTAGCCCTTTCAATTTCCACTTGAATGAGCCCTTGTGAAGTTTTTACGTTTTCAGTAAAAACCTTATAAGCCCCCAAGGCATAAATTACAACCCTTGCCCTGAGGCCTGTGGGGGGGGGGGTTGTCATCCTTAAAGACCTAATTTCTAAAACTTTCAACTACGTTGAATAAAATGACTATCTAAAATATTATTGAATGTGTTTGGAGAAAAGATGGGCGTGAGAGGGGGATTAGTTGCCTTCAAATCACTTTCAACAATTAAAAAGAGCACTAGCCCTTTGAATTTCCAATCAAAAGAGCCTTTTTTCAAGTTTCTACGACAAAGATTTCAATAAAAACCTTATATGCTCCAAGGGCATAACTTATAACCCTTGTCCTGAAGACTGCGGGGGGAGTGTCCTGCTCAAAAATATAATTTCCTGAACTTTGAACTGTGTGGAACAAAATGGCTATCTCAAAATCTTTATTGGATGTGTTTTGGGAAAAGGTGGGCGTGTAAGGGGTGTTAGTTGCTTTGCAATCACTTTTGACTATTAAAAAGGGCACAAGCCATTTCAATTTCCAATCAAATGAGCCCTTTTTGAAGTTTCTACGACCACGCGTTATATAAAAATCTTATATGCCCCCCTGGGCATAATTTACAACCCTTGCCCTGAGGTCTGTGGGGGGGGGGGGGTGTCATCCTCAAAAACCTAATTTCCAGAACTTAAAACTACGCTGAATAAAATGGCTACCTCAAAGTTTTGATTAGATGTGTTTGGGGAAAAGGTGGGCGTGAGAGGCGGGTTATTTGACCTCTAATCACTTTCGAGTATGAAAAAGGGCACTAGCCCTTTGAATTTCCAATCGAATGAGCCTTTTTTAAAGTTTCTACGACAATGGCTTCTATAAAAAAAAACCTTATAGGCCCCCAAGGCATAACTTACGACCCTTGCCCTAAGTGCTGTGGGGGACTGTCCTCAAGAAAATAATTTCTACCTGAAAATCAACTATGCTGAACAAAATGGCTATCTCAAAATATTGATTGGATTTGTGTCGGGAAATAGTGGGCGTGGAATGGGTGTTAGTTGCCTTCCAATCACTTTTGACTAATAAAAAGGGCTCAAGCCACTCAAATTTCCAATTGAATGAGTGCTTTTCGAAGTTTCTACGACAACTTCTTCGATACGAAGTGCCCTACTCTAAAGGAAAAAATTAATAAATAATACATTGTGCCAACATCGTTCTTATAAGCCCTCCGGGCACAACTTAAAAGCCTTACCCTGAGGGTTGTGAGGGAGTGTCCTCCCCTTTACTTAGTCCCCATTTCTTGTCTAGTTCTCGAGTGTCCCTGTTCTTTACTAAAGCAGTGCGATCGTGCTGCCTATGACTTATACAACAACTTTCTATATAAACCTTATATGCCCCCAGGGCATAAGTTACAACCCTTGCACTGAGGGCTCTGAGGGGGTTATCATCATAAAAGACCTAATTTCCAGAACGTTTAACTGCATTGAACAAAATGGATATCTCAAAATTTTGATTGGATGTGTTTTGGAAAATGGAGGGCGTGAGAGGGGCGCTAGTCGCTATCCAATCACTTTCAACTATTAAAAAGCCACTAGCCCTTTCAATTTCCAATTGAATGAGCCCTTTTGAAGTTTCTACAACAATGCTTTCAATAAAAACTTTATATAACCCAGGGCATAACTTATAACTCTTGCAATGAGGGCTCTGAGGGGGTTATCATGCTAAAAGACCTAATTTCCAGAACTTTCAACTACGTTGAACAAAATGGATATCTCAAAATTTTGATTCGATGTGTTTGGGAATATGGTGGGTGTGAGAGGGGCGTTAGTCGCTATTCAATCACTTTCAACTATTAAAAAAGGCACTAGCCCTTTCAATCTCCAATTGAATGAGCCCTTTTGAAGTTTCTACGACAATGATTTCAATAAAAACCTTATATGCCCCCAGGGCATAACTTACAACCCTTGCCCTGAGGGCTGTGGGGGAGGAGGTTTTCATCCTTAAAGACCTAATTTCCAAAACTTTCAACTATATTGAGTAAAATGGCTATCTAAAAATTTTCATTGGATGTGTTTGGGGAAAAGGTGGGCATGAGCCCACCTTTTCCCCAAACAGTTGCCCTCAAATCACTTTTTGACTATTAAAAAGGGTACTGGGCCTTTGAATTTCAAATCGAATGAGTCCTTTTTCAAGTTTCTACAACAAAGCTTTCAATAAAAACCTTATATACCACCATGGCATAACTGATAATCCTTGCCCTGAGGGTTGTGGGGGAGTGTCCTCCTCAAAAATATATTTTCTATCTGGAAATCAACTACGCTGAACAAAATGGTTATCCCAAAATTTTTATTGGATGTGTTTGGGGGAATGATGGGCGTGGGGAGGGGGGGGGGCTAGTTGCCCTCCGATAACTTTTGACTATTAAAAAGGGCACTAGCTCTTTGAATTTCCAATCAAATGAGCTTTTTTTTTAACTTTCTACAACAACCCCTTCTTTAAAACCTTATATGCCCTCAGGGCATAACTTAAAACCCTTGCCCTGAGGGCTCTGGAGGAGTGTCCTCCTCAAAAATATATTTTCAATTTGGAAATCAACTATGCTGAACAAAATGGCTATCTCAAAATTTTGATTGGATATGTTTGGGGAAATGATGGGCGTGGGGGGGGGGCGCTATTTGCCCTCCAATCACTTTTGACTATTAAAAAGGGCACTAGTCCTTTGAATTTCCAATCAAATGAGCTGTTTTTGAACTTTCTACAACAACCCCTTCTATAAAAACCTTATATGCTCCCAGGGCATAACTTAAAACCCTTGCTTTGAGGGTTCTGGGGGAGTGTCCTCCTCAAAAACATGTTTTCTATCTAGAATCAACTCTGCTGAACAAAATGGCTATCTCAAAATTTTGATTGGATGTGTTTGGGGGAATGATGGGCATGGGGGGGGGGCTAGTTGCCCTTCAATCACTTTCAACTATTAAAAAGGGTACTAGCCCTTTGAGTTTCCAATTGAATCATGTTTTGAAGTTTCTACAACAACACCTTCTATAAAAACCTTATATGCCCCCAGGGCATAGCTTAAAACCCTTGCCCTGAGGATTGTGGGGAAATGTCCTCCTCAAAAACATATTTTCTCCCTGGAAATCAACTATGCTGAACAAAATGGCTTTCTCAAAATTTTAATCGGACGTGTTTGAGAGAATGATAGACATGGGGGGGGGCTAGTTACCCTCCAATCACTTTTGACTATTAAAAAGGGCACTAGCCACTCCAATTTTCAATTGAATGAGCCCTTTTCAAAGTTTCTATGACAACTCCTTCAATACGAAGTGTCTGGGTATAGAGAAAAAAAAAACACATTGTTCATTACTTAGGCAGCTCTAGTGCACTGGCTATGAAAACACTCTAATAACAAAACAGTAGTACCATTCTGTTCCCCATCAACACTTTTTAAATACAATGGTTGATAATTATCATAAAACATGCTATCCCCCCCATACTAATGAGGACAGTTAGCCCTAGACTATATACAAAAGTACAAGAAACACAAATAATAATAAAATTCTTACTTTATTGTATGTAATGTTAATATTAACACATACATTAATATTTCCTTCCATTTTTAATAATGTTTAATTTTCTAAATATAATATTAATCTATGTATCTTTATTCTTTTGCAATTGTACAATGTTGCTGACTTGATTGAGAATGAATGCCAATTGACATAAGGATAAAATCTTTCAAGCAAAAAAAAAAAAGAATATTCATCAAGTAGATAAATTTAGCATTACAAACTATAGAATACTTCATAATATTACAAGGAATGGGATACAATTTTTATGGTAGTGAGTACTATCTTTGGAAGAGAGTTGATAGAGAAATCAAGTGAAGTAAATTTTGAGATGATTCTATGCATTACATAAGGACAAGGTGAACAATATAACTGATGCCTGTTTTGCTCTTTTTAAATATAACAATCATTTCACTTGCAATGTACATTAAATGTTATCAGGATTAGGTGCCACTTTAAGATCTTATTGAAGGACTGTTAAGTTGATTTGTGAGAGAAGCAATTCATATATTTGGACAGAGTATAAAGAAAAAGCATTGATTAATGTGAGACTCTTGGGGCTCAAATAACACTGAAACATTGATAAAAGACATTGATATGCCTAGTTACAATTGGCTCATAATTAGGGCTAGACTAGCTAGAATTAGCTGACTACAGTCTTGGAAAACTTTGTTTTCAGTATTTAAATTTAGAACAAAGTTACCTCTACAGCTAAGCACATTTAAATACAAATATTCTGTTTCATAGCACTTGTCTTAGACTAGCTCTGTCCAAGATTGAGTTAATCTGTGATTTAAATACACCATTCTAGCTTAAAGACCCTTTGTAAAAGATTAAACCACATTTTCCTAATTCAAATGTGTGTTCAAGAATAGGCTCCACTACTGACTATTAGTGCATTTTAAATATTTAGTATTGCTTGTGGATAAGATATTTAAGCTAGTCTTATTAGTTAAATTGAAGCAAATCCAATGGAAACAATTCACTTTCTAATTAGTATAATGGGTAAGGTTTAAATTAATGGGGGTAAAATTCTAGTTTGGCTACTTTTTGCTATCTTAGAAAGGGGTTAGTTTAGGAAAATGAAAATTTCAGGGATGGGTCTACAAACTAAAGTATATCCTGGGAAGGTATTTTGATGTACCTACTGGCATTCCTTCTCCTTCTAGAGGGTCATGACCTTTAAAAATCTTTGTGTTGGTAAAGAGAAACCTTGCAAAACAGATCTTATGCTTAAATGAAGCACAATAAAACTGTTTTTAGCTTCACAGCTCCACTCAATCCCAATTTGTGGGGTTTCAAAGATCCATAAATACATTCCCTAGATTTAGAAAAAACTTAGATATGGCATAAAATTCTACTCAAACAATAGGAATCACATTTTAAGAACTAAAACCAGAGAAAAAGAAGCTGAAAGTTAAGGTAAAATGTTGTTTTGTCAAAGTTTCATTAGCTATAGATCTATGAAGTAGGCAAACTTCTAAGACTTAGAAATCAAAAGAGGGTTAAGGTTGAAACTGAACTTTACCCCCACCCCTATATAGGCCTATACCAGTGGCCAGCATTTAACCCCCTGGAAAACAGTGTTTAACCCCCTTAACACTCAGGAAAAAAACGCTTAATTGACACATTACATTTACTTTATACAGGGATTTTTTTTTACTTAACAAAATTTCCAGATACCTTGGTATTCTTCTGGAATTTTTTAGTGGGTAAATATTTACCAAATCATATTATTGAGTTATGACTAAAGTGAATATAGCCTACCACTTGATGCCTTTTTTTATGCTCTTTACACATATAATAATAATTTTTGTCGGAAATGAATTTTAGCCCCCACCCCTATATATACCAATTCAGAGTAAATATTTGCATATTAGGGGGGTGGGGGTAATTTTATGTCTGATTTAAATGAGAGGTAAGTTTAAACTTTCCCCCACCCCCCTAATGTGCAAATACATACTCTGAATTGGTATATATAGAGGTGGGGGTTAAAATTCATTTCCAACAAAAATGATTATTATATTTGTAAAGAGCAAAAAGGGCATTGAGTGGTAGGCCTATATTCACTTTAGTTGTAACTCAATAATATGATTTGGTAAATATTTACCTTTTAGTGGCCATATACCTAGAAAGAATTGTTTTGTGACTTCAAACTATCCACATACTTTACCCCCCCCCCTTTATGTGCAAATATATAGCCTAAATTATATATTTCCTATATGTTCTGTCACATGTCTTTGTCTTGTGCTAAGCTGAAAAAATTGGTCAATTTTTACCAAATCATATTATTGAGTTTCAATTAAAATGAATATACCATTTGATGCCTTATTTTATGCTGATTACAAATATAACAATCATTTCTATTGGAAATAAAATTTAGCCCCCCCCCCCCTATGTATGCCAATTCAGGGTATATATTTCAACATTAGGGGGGGCAAGTTTTGTTTCTAATTTAAATGGAAGGTAAGTTTAAACTTTACCCCCCCCCCCTAATGTAGAAATATATACCCTGAATTGGCATATATAGGGGGGAGGCTAAAATGCATTTCTGATAGAAATGATTATTATATTTGTAATTAGCATAAAAAAAGGCATCAAATGGTGTATTCACTTTATTCCTAACTCAATAATATGATTTGGTAAAAATTAACTAAAAAAACTAAAAAAAAACCTTTGTGTTCTTGAATTTTACCCAGCTTAAACTTGACTGAGCAGCACATGATACACAAGTAACAGTAAAGTTCTACAAAATCATATTATTGAGTTAGGAATAAAGTGAATACACCATTCAATGCCTTTTTTTATGCTGATTATGAATATAATAAGCATTTCTATCAGAAATGAATTTCAGCCCCCCCCCTCTATATAGGCTATACCTAACCTACCTAACCCAACCTAACCTAACCCTGAATTGGCCTATATGGGGGGGGGGGTCTGAAATTCATTTCTGACAGAAATGCTTATTATATTCGTAATCAGCATAAAAAAGGCATCAAATGGTGTATTCACTTTAGTCCTAACTCAATAATATGATTTTTTAGAACTTTACCCAAGTACCAATATTCCTTCCCCCTAAGGAAATTCAAAAAAATAAAATTCTCAAATTTGGGAAGCCTTATTTTCCATGGGAGGGGGAGGGATTTTCTGAATGAAAGTATTTTCTGCAGGGGGTAAGTGCCCCCCTAGTACTTTTTCAGGTCAATAATTAGGCTCCAAATTAATTCCTGAAAGATTTGGTCTAGCCTACCATCTCAAATACCAAATACACAGAAAAAGGCTCTTTGGGAAAAAATTAACCTAGGTCTACACAGTACACCAATTTATATATGTTCTAAATACATAGCACTTACCTAGCCTATTCTGACAATATAAATATTCATGGCTGAAGTAGCCTAGTTGGTAAACATTACCTAAATTGCATTCACTCTTTAACAGCCTGTTGGCTACCATATTCAGCTTCTTGATGTTTAAATTAAGCAGAAGCATGAAGACACCAGAAAATGCAATTAAAAAATAAAACTTCTTGTTCATTATCTGCTTTTTAGCAACTTGAGAATGAGAAAACAGAAAGTCAGGTTAAACATCCACAAATCTATTCAACTGTAGCAATTCTCAGTTTCCAATTAAATTATATTCTAAACTCCATACAAGAAAATGCAATTCTGTCAAAAGACAAAATTGCACCACACTCCTTATTTTGCAAGAAAAAGTCAATATTGGCTAATTTTTAAAATTTCTGCTACCAGAGATGCAACCTGAATGAAGACGATTTCAAAACAGTTAGATGGCCTAAATTGCATTCACTCTTTAACAACTTGCTGGCAACCATATTCAGCTTTTTGATGTAAAATTAAGCAAAAGCATGAAGACACCAGAATACGCTATTAAAAAAATAGATGTCCAAAAACGATCTTTTGACTGGCACCGTGTCCCAAAAATAACCAAAGCTCTGTTTTCCTTTTCAGAGGCAACGCTGTAGCGTTGCCTATAGTAAAGGCCATAGGGCTCCAATGGTTTATTATTACTTTTTTTTTCCCAGAGGCACTTCATATGGAAGGGGTCGTCGTAGAAACTTCAAAGGGGTCTCATTCAATTGGAAATCGAGAGTTCTAGTGCCCTTTGTAATAGTCGAAAATGATTGGGGGCAACTAGCCCCCCTCACGCCCATCATTCCCCTAAACACATCCAATCAAAATTTTGAGATAGCCATTTTGTTCAGCATAGTTGATTTCCAGCTAGGAAATATATTTTTGTGGAGGACACTCCCCCACAACCCTCAGGGCAAGGGTTTTAAGTTATGCCCTGAGGGCATATAAGGCTTTTATATAAGGTGTTGTCGTAGAAACTTCTAAAACGGCTCATTCAATTGGAAATTCAAAAGGCTAGTGCCCCTTTTAATAGCCGAAAATGATTAGAGGGCAACTAGCCGCCCCCCCCCCACGCCCATCATTTCCCCAAACACATCCAATCAAAATTTTGAGATAACCATTTTGTTCAGCGTAGTTGATTTCCATATAGAACATATGTTTTTGAGGAGGACACTCCCCCACAACCCTCAGGGCAAGGGTTTTAAGTTATGCCCTAGGGGCATATAAGGTTTTTATAGAAGGCGTTGTCGTATATACTTCAAAAAAGGCTAATTCGATTGGAAATTCAAAGCGATATTGTCCTTTTTAATAGTCGAAAGTGATTGGAGGGCAACTAGCCCCCCCCCCCCCATACGCCCCTCATTCCCCCAAACACATAAAATCAAAATTTTGAGATAACCATTTTGTTCAACGTAGTTGATTTCCAAATAGAAAATCTGTTTTTGAGGAAGACACTCCCTCACAACCCGTAGGGCAAGGGTTTTAAGTTATGCCCTGGGAGCATATAAGGTTTTTATAGAAGCCGTTGTCATAGAAACTTCAAAAAAGGCTCATTCGCTTGGAAATTCAAAGGGCTAGTGCCCTTTTTAATAGTCGAAAGTGATTGGAGGGCAATTAGCCCCCCCCCCACGCCCATCATTCCCCCAAACACATCCAATCAAAATTTTGAGATAGCCATTTTGTTCAGCGTAGTTGATTTTTAGATAGAAAATATGTTTTTGAGGAGGACACTCCCCCACAACCCTCAAGGCAAGGGTTTTAAGTTACACCCTGGGGGCATATAAGGTTTTTATAGAAGGCGGTGTCGTAGAAACTTCAAAAAAGGCTAATTCGATTGGAAATTCAAAGAGCTAATGCTCTTTTTAATAGTCGAAAAGGATTTGAGGGCAACTAACCCCCCTCTCACGCCCAGCTTTTCCCCAAACACATCCAATCAAAATTTTGAGACAGCCATTTTTTAAGCGTAGTTTTAAGTTCTGGAAATTAGGTCTTTGAGCATGACAATTCCCCCACAGCCCTCAGGGCAAGGGTTCTCCAATTTAAGCGTAAAGGATTCTCCGAATTTTTCATGTAAGTTTTAACGGAAGGTATATTTACATCAGCTTTAGAGATGCTTCATTTAACTGGAAACTCAGTTATTTTGTTCACTTTTTATGAATCTAGAGAGAACGAAGGGCCCCTAGCCCCCCCCCTCCTCCACGTTCACCACGTATCAGCTAAAATTTGATATGGACATTTTGTTAAAAATAGACAAAGTATATCATAACAAAAAGCTCACGTGTCGACACAGCCCCCCAGGGCCCAGGGGTAGGCGTTGTAAGTTATTCCCTGGGGGGCATATAAACATTCAAACAATCATTAAATAAACAATCAATGCAAACAAACATACAATATATATTAATGTAAATTAATAAATAAATTTAGTGCTGATATTAATGTAAATTAATAAATAAATTTTTGCTGGGTGGAATTTAACGCGGGGGAATTATCAGCAGGAAAATAAAATATTCTTTAAGGGGGGAGGAATTTCCCAGGGGTGGGTTTCCCAAATGTGAATTATTCAGGGAGGGGACGACTAAACCCATTCGATAATATTCTAAATTTTACATCTTAAAGTAGCGGGAATAAAGAATCAACGGAAATGTCAGAGATAGCACTTCAGGTTCCTTTAGACGATTTTGTTCGTGTCTTTTGAAAAAAAAAAAAAAATTCAAAAGACAGATTATTTTCAGTTGTATTACTTTCTCTGTGGCTGCTTAATTATACATGTGAGGGGAGAGACTTCCCCCCACCACTTTCTACGCTAAGGTTTCAGCTTTTATTTCAAGGCTTAAAAATGAACGCAATGCGATAAAGGTATACCTCAAAATAACATATATAAAATAATATATGCACATGTCACGAAACAATTAATCAAAATTGCATATTATGAGTTGAGGCTCACCCAAATGATGGCCCAGGGGGCTCACCATTCCACAATATTTGAAATCAATCCTGCAATAACTGAAAATAGAAAGTATTTTTGAGTATTTTAACGTCTTCCACAACTCAAACGGTCCAACATTCTACAGCCCAATGAGTCTGTCTAATCTCCTAAATCGGGAACGTGGGAGATAAGTGAAGTTCCGTCCCGTATTGAATGAGTCTCCTACGTCACCCTCCCCCTCTCCTACTGTCTACACTAAAGAGAGTCATTCATACTCCTGCCATTTACCCGTGCCCCAGCCATTTAAACATTTGCCTCTCAATTACTTGGACTATCTGTCTTGGCTTTTCTCTGTCTACAATTACCCAGCCCAGTCTTGATGCAACCTATGCAACCTATTGCCATATACTTGATTCTTTATTGTTCTTAATGCCAAGTACACCGCCCCCACCCCAAATAATTTAATAAGGTAAAGTTTTGTATGGGAAGAAAAAATAGTAAATCTATTTTAATTATCCAATTATAAGGTTAAATTACATACTCTGTGATAGATGCAAAATTAATTTGGCACAAAAATCCTATTAAGGTCAATTCCAAACAGTCGTGATCCCTTTGTGTCAGCAAGTGAAATGGTCTAAACCCCCCTTATTGGACCTATTTTTTCAATCCATTCATCGTTGTCAGTCGCTGTCCACAAGTTAAGCAAGCTGTCTGTTGTTCATATATAAGGTTTTTATCAAAGAGGTAATCGTATAGACTTTGAAAAAAGCCTCATTCGATTTAAATTGAAAGTTCTAGATCCGTTTTTAAAGTCAAGAATAATCGGAAAGTAAGCAACCCCCCACCATGCCATAAAAAATTGAAACTTTTTGCAATAAAAAACAAACAAAAATTAATTAAAAAAACTTTCCAAAAAATATGTTTTTCAAAGAAAAGTAAAGGCCATTTTAAACTTAAGCTCAGGAAATACAAATACCTTTTAAAATTTAAACTCAAAACGACCAGAAATTACTATTAAAGAATAAACGAACAGAAATTAAATAAACAATTATAGCAAAAAAATACAACAAGTAATAATATAAATGAATAAATAGATCTTAAAGCGAGTAATGCTTACATTGAATATGAAAATCAAGCTTAAAACGAAAAAAAAAATATTTTGCTAATAAAGTATAAATGAAACTAAAAAAGAACAGAAATAAATAAACAATCAATGCGAATAAATATACAATATATATTAATGTAAATGAATGAAAAAATCTTAAAACGAGTAAAACTTCAATTGAATATACAAATCAAGTTTGAACTGAATAAAAATAACTACAAACAAGAGTGTGGGTTTCGCCTCACTGCAGAAGCCTAAAACCTACTGCGTCATTGGCGCTTTACTGAAAACGAATTATATTACAAATGTTTTCTTTTGTACTTAATATTGAAAATAAATATTAAAATTACAGTAAAATTTTGAACTGATGAGCTTTCAGCAATTAATATCATTATACATCAAATATTCAGTTTAATTTATTAGTTCTTTCCAAGATTGTTCAAGACGAATATAATTTCACTACAAACAAAATTTGGATACTACCCCTTCTTTAACTGTAAAAACCTAAAGCCTTCTGCGCCATTGGCGCTTCACTGAAAACGAATTACTCATATATTACAAATTTATTCTGTTCCAGTTCTTACAGCATTGAAAATGAAAATAAAAATTACAGTGAAAAAAAATATTTAACTGATGGATCTTTCAACAATTAATATCATTATATATCTAATATTCAATTTGATTTTGTTTATACTTTCCAAGACTGCTCAAGACTCATATAGTTTTGCCTTCCCGAGGAGAAGGCAAAACTAGCCCAACTTATGTTAATTTCTGCTCGTTTTGAGTCTCGGTTATTTATTATAATTTCTGTTTGTTTTGGGTTTCATTTATTTCTCGATGCTGATTTGTGGTAGTTTCACGCCTGGTAGACTATTCGATTTTATTTTTGCTCATTTTTTGTTTAATGGATTTCCTTACTTTTCTTTGAAAAACTTATTTTGTGGAAAAAGTTTTTTTAATTAATTTCTGTTTATTTTATATTGACATGCTCTTTTCAGGGAAATATAAAGTTATACAGCAAATCTTTTCGTTTTTTTTAATGAATTAATAGTTTCGCTTACAATTTGTATACTGGAGAAAAATTCTCAGCAATTTTTAACAACATATACCCTTTTAAAAATCTGGACACAAAAAGTATGGTTTAATTTAGTTTCATACCTCCTCTAGTTGATACGAAATGGAAAACTTGATACCATTCGCAAACAAGTCATTTTCCTTTATTTGATAGCTTGGATACACTTACGCTATTTTGATTTGGTTAAATTTAAGAGCAGACGTAGCCCCGAAAGTTTGAACATATTACCCTCAGTCGTTCTTAGGATACTGCTGAGATGCCTTTTTGGGAATTAGCATTAACACAGTGCATTTGATTTAATCTTAAGGCAACATTTAGTTTTTAAACATAATGGGAAAATGGGAGGGTGGGCGTGGGAAGGGGATTAATTGCACTCCAATCACTTTCGACCATTAAAAAGGGCATCAGCCCTTTCTATTTTCAATCGAATGAGCCCTTTTCGAAGTTCCTACGACAACTTCTTCGATACGGAGTGCCCTGGTCTAAACAACAACAATGAACAAAATAATAAATTATAGCCACATCGATCTTTACTATAAAAATGTCAACCTTTCAATAACTTTCGACTACTAAAATGGGCACTAAGCCTTTCGATTTCCAATCAAATGAGCCCCTTTTGAGTTTCTACGGCAACGCTTTCTGTAAACACCTTTCTTTAAACACCCCAGGCATGGGCGCCCATAGACTTAATTTTGGGGGGGGGGGCTTACCTGGTCTATTCGGCACTTCCAGTACTGTATAATTGAAATCTGAAGACAAAATATCAGAGGAACTTTACTTAGGCAGCGCTGTCGCGCTGCCTAAGTAAAGAGCGACGTGGGCACAATATATTGTTTTTTTTTAACCAGGACACTTCTTATAGAAAGAAATATGATAGGAACTTCAAAAGAGTTCATGCGGGACAAACAGCTCCCCCTCCCCACGTCAATCACTTCCGCAAACACATCCAATCAAAATTTTGAGATTGCCATTTTGTTCAGTGTAGTTTTAAGGTCCGATAATTATTAAATTGAGAATGACACCCCCTCCCTCACAACCCTCAGAGCAAGGGTTGTAAGTTATGCCCTGTGGGGATATAAGGTTTTTCTTATAGAAAAGGTGGTCGTATAAACCTTAAAGGGGGCTTATTTGATTGGTAAGCAGAATTTCTACTGTTTTTTTTTAACAGTCAACCTCAGAGGGGGCTCATTTGATTGGTAATCATAATTTCTACTGGTCTTTCTAACAGTCAAAAGTAATTGGAGGTCATTCAGCCCCCCCTCCCATACACCAATCATTTCTCCAAACACATTCAATCATAATTTTTGAGATAGCCATTCTGTTCAGTGTAATTGAAAGGTCCAGAAATCATGTCTTTGAGGATAACTCCCCCCTCCACTATCTAGCCCTCTGGTCAAGGGTTTTAAGTTACGCACTGGGGGCATATAAGGTTTTTATAGAAATGGTGGTCGTATAAACTTCAAAGAGGGCTCATTGGATTGGTAATCAAAATTTATAGTTTTTTTAAGAATCAAAGTGATCAGAACAAAAATAGCCCCCCCCCCACACACACACATACACACGTTGTATTTTCCAGAAATGCATCTGATAGAAATTTTAAGATGGCCATTTGTTGTTGGAGACACCTCGAAAAGGGCTCAGTCGGTTGGTAATTAAAACGGCTAGTGCCTTCTTTAATAGTCAAAAGTGATTGTAGGGCAAATCCCCCCCCTCAGGCCCATCATTTCCCCAAACACTTCCAGTCAAAATGTCGAGATAATTTTTTTGTTGGACGTAGTTTAAAGTCCAGAAATTATGTCTTTGAGGATGAGACCCCCCCCTCATAGTCCTCAGGGCAAGGGTTGTAAGGTATGCCCCGAGGGTCTATAAGGTGTCTATGGAAATGATGGTCGTATAAACTTCGGAGGAGGCTCAGTGGAATGGAAATCGGAAGTTGAAGAGCCATTTTTAATAGTCAAATTTATCAGAGGGCAGCTATACCCCCCACGCCATATTTTCCCCCAATGCATCCGATAAAGATTTTAAGATAGCCATTTGTTCAAAAATAGTCCAAAGATCTCATGACATGGTCTTTGGGGTTGATACAACCCCCCCCCAAAGTGTGGGGATAAGGGTTTTAAGTTATGCTCCGGGGGGATGTAAGGTTTTTATGCAGAGGGGGTCTTGTGAACTTTAGAGGAGGATCATTTGATTGGATATGTATACTTCTAGTTCCATTTTAAGAATCAAGCGTGAATGAGAGAAACTAGTCCCCCCCCCTATCTCCCTGATATCCTCTTTTCCCCAAACACATTCGATAAAAATTGTAAGACAACCATTTTGTAGCCAATAGTCAAAAGATAACATAACAATGTCTTCAGTAATCAAATATAAGAAATATTTAGGCGTCCGTTGAACTAAATCAAAACAAACTATGAGCATGTGAACTTTCAAAAAGGTGACAAAGAAATATCTCAAGAACAATTTATATTATTAAGTTAGATCTTTAAGAGTAAATTGTGGGAGATTTTGAACTAGCCAGTAGGCACTATGTATAAACTTTTAGAACTACAACTCCAGTTACTGTAACTAATGACACTTAGAGTATTAAGGTAAAACTTCTAGGAAGTGTTTAGGGGGCGTTCCAATTAAACCAAAAAATTGTATATATGCAGGTTTTCAAAAAGGCATACAAGTAATATCATAGGCAGCACCACTCTATAATAGCTAGAAATATCATTAAAACATTTAAAGAAGCTAATTCAATTGAAAACTAAAAGTTCTAGGGTCCTTTCTAAAGGGCTAGGCACACGTAGCTGATTTCGGGAACAGATTTCAGGAAGGGTGTATTCCACGTCGAATGATTATAATTAATGATGCTAAGAGGCGGGGCTTAGTGATGTTTTCCGGGGATTAATCATCATTAATTACGTTCTAGACAAGGAATATACTAGGGCTTTAGAGCTTTAGGCATTTAATTAATCGTGTTTAATGATTATCGTATATTAATCGTAAATAATGATGATTAATCACCGAAAAACGTCAC
Organism: Artemia sp. Qi Xiang Cuo; assembly: GCF_049724085.1. NCBI lineage: Eukaryota > Metazoa > Arthropoda > Branchiopoda > Anostraca > Artemiidae > Artemia > Artemia sp. Qi Xiang Cuo. The sequence continues at coordinate 12,251,982 of NC_142804.1, forward strand.
TAAGCACCGCCTTTTAGCATCATTAATTATAATCACTCGACGTGGAATACACCCTTGCTGAATTTGGTTCCCGAAATCAGCTACGTGTGCCTAGCCCTTACGAGTAATTAAATAAAAAAAACAAGTTTTTTTTAACTGAAAGTAAGGAACGACGTTAAAACTTAAAACGAACATAAATTATTCCGTATATGAAAGGGGCTGTTCCCTCCTCAACGCCTCGCTCTTTACGCTAAATTTTTTTATTGTTTAAAAAAAAAAATAGAGTTGTGAAAAAGTCAAACTTTAGTGTAAAGAGCAAAATGTTAAGGGGGGACATTTCCTTTCATATACGGAATAATTTCTGTTCGTTATAAGTTTTAACGTTACTTCTTCCTTTCAGTTAAAAAAAACTTGTTTTTTTAAATTTAATTTTTGAACATTTTTGAATTAATGCAGGTTTTGATTTTGGCTCCCGTACATGAACAATTAAAACAAAATTTGCATATTAATTTTACTTTTATTTGGTTAAATGGCTTGCTCGAAACTTGTTTAATTTTATTTACGAACTATTTTATTAGTAATAAATATACGTAACTTACGAATTAACTTACGTAACGAACTTCTAGATTCATATATTTTTAATAAGTATATTAGAGGGTTCATCTCCTAGTCAATACCTTGCTCTTTAAGCTAAAATTCAAATTTTGTTCCAATTCTTTAAAAATGACCCCTTAATCACAAATGCCGTTAATTAGAATAAATAGCTCTTATGAAAGTACTAAAAAATCTTCGGCTTAAAGAGCCAGACATTGACTAGGGTGTGAACCCAATCATATACGTAATGTTTTCTGTCATTTAAAGTTTTGATGTTGCTCCTTACTTTTAGTTGAAAAACCTGTTTTTTTTTAAATAATTTCTGATCTTTTTTTTAAATAATGCTGGGAAATCCGGCGCCCCCTTTATAGCAATGTCCCTTCCCCCATGACAACTTCCTTCATGGAAAGATCCTTCCACATAACCCCCTACCCATCCCCCCAACCCCTCACTACCAGAAAAAATCCCCCCTGAAAACGTCTGCATACTTCCCAATAACCAATACTATATGTAAACATTGGGCACAGTTCATAACTTTCAGCCCTCCCCCGGGGCCTTTGGAGGATTAAATTATCCTAAAATACATAGTGAACATATTTTCGACCATGCTGAACAAAATGGCTATCTCAAAATTTTGATCGGGTGACTTTGGGAAAAAAATAAGCGTGTGAGGGGACCTAGTTGCCCTCCATTTTTTTGGTCACTTAAAAAGGGCACTAGAACTTTTAATTTCCGTTCCAATGAGCCCTCCCACGATATTCTAGGACCACTGGGTCGATACGATCACGCCTGGAAAAAAAAACAAAAAACAAAAAAAAATAAACACGCATCCGTGATCTTTCTACCGGCAAAAAATGCAAAATTCCACATTTTTGTAGATAGGAGTTTGAAACCTCTGAAATAGGGTTCTATGATACGCTGAATCTGATGGTTTGATTTTCATTAAGGTTCTATAGCTTTTAGGGGATCTTTCCCCCTTTTTTGAAAATCAGGCAAATTTTCTCAGGCGCGTAACTTTTTATGGGTAGGACTAAACTTGATGAAACTTATATATTTGAAATCAGCATTGAAATCTGATTCTTTTGATGTATCTATTGGTATGAAAATTCAGTTTTTTAGAGTTTCGGTTACCATTGAGCCGGGTCACTCCTTACTTACAGTTCGTTACCACGAACTGTTTGAAAAGATTAAGCTAATAATGGGCAGAAATGAAGTCAAGTAATCATCCAAGCGGAAAACTACCACAAATCACTATTAATAAATAAATGAAACTTAAGATGAACAGAAATTAGAATAAACAGCCGAGTCAAACTCGAAACGAGCAAAAACTAACATTAGCAGTTCTGATAACCCCCCTGCCTTCTCAAGACCAGAATATAATTTGCACTTTACTGAAAACAAAATATGTTTGTACTTTTTCACTTTTTTTTTTATTTAAATAAGTTAAAAGCTTTTTTTACCCATTTTTATTTTAAGAAATAAATATCAGTATTGGTAAATTATACTGACAATCCACAGTCATTTTATTTTTTCAGTAAAGCCTAAGTTATTTTCTGGTCAAACAGTTCGTGGTAACGAACTGTAAGTAAGGAGCGACCCGGCTCAATGGTAACCGAAACTCTAGAAAACGGGTTTTTGATACCAATAGATACATCAAAAGAATTAGATTTCAATGCTGATTTCAAATATATAATTTTCATCAAGTTTAGTGCTACCCATCAAAAGTTACGCGCCTGAGAAAGTTTGGCTTATTTTCAAAAAAAGGGGGAAAGACCCCCTAAAAGTTATAGAACCTTAATGAAACTGACACCATCATATTCAGCGTATCAGAGAACCCTACTGTAGAGGTTTCAAGCTCCTATCTACAAAAATGTGGAATTTTGCATTTTTTGCCAGAAGAAAGATAACGAATGCGTGTTTATTCGTTTGTTTTTTTTCCAGTTGTGATCGTATCGACCAAGTGGTCCTAGAATATCGTGGGAGGGCTCATTGGAACGGAAATTAAAAGTTCTAGTGCCCTTTTTAAGTGACCAAAAAAATGGAGGGCAACTAGGCCCCCTCCCACACTTATTTTTTTCCCAAAGTCACCTGATCAAAATTTTGAGATAGCCATTTTGTTCAGCATGGTCGAAAATATGATAAATATGTCTTTTAAGATGACTTAATCCCCCGAAGTCCCCAGGGGGAGGGCTAAAAGTTATGAACTTTACCCAATGTTAACATATAGTATTGGTTATTGGGAAGTATACAGAAATTTTCAGGAGTTTTTTTTTTCTGGTAGTAGGGAGGGGGGGAGGGGGTCGGGAGTTATGTTAAAGGAGCTGTCAATGAAGGACGGGTTCATGGGGGAAGAAAAATTGTCATGAAGGGGGCGCCGAACTTGTCAGCATTATTTATTGGTTATTGGGAAGTATAGGCCTACAGACATTTTCAGGAAGGATTTTCTCCTGGAGGGGGGGGGGGCTATAGGAGTGGGTTAATCTGGATAATATGTACGTGGAGGATATTTATTTTGGGGACGGGACAATTTTAGGAAGGGGGTACCGGATTTCCAAGCATTATTTAAAAAACGATCAGAAATTAAATAAAAAAAAACAAGTTTTTTCAACTGAAAGTAAGAAGCAACATTAGAACTTAAAACGAACAGATATTATAACGTATCTGAGGGGGTTCTCCCCCAAGTCAATACCTCGCTCTTTACGCTACAGTTTTTTTTAATGCTTTCAAAAGAGCTATCTATTCTAATTAAACGGCCTTTGTGATTCAGGGGTTTGTGAATCAAATTTTTTTTTTTACTTTTAACGTGAAGAGCGTGGTATTGACTAAGGGGAGAACCCCCTCATATACGTAATAACATATACGTAATAATAAAAAACAATAAAAAAAACAAGCGATACGGCTCAATAGTAATCGAAACTTTTAAAAACGGAATTTTGATGTCAATAAATGTATCAAAAGAATGGGTTTATAATGCTGACTCTAAATATGTACATTTTATTAAGTTTAGTATTGCTCATCAAAGGCTACGAGCCTCAGAAAATTTAACTGATTTTTTGAAGAGGGGGAAAACATCCCCTACAAGTGAAAGAATTTTAATGAAAATCACACCGTCAGATTCAGCGTATCAGAAAACCCTATTACATAGGTTTCAAGCTCATATCTGCAAAAATCTGCAACTTTGTATTTTTTGCCAGAAGAAAAATATACGAATATAGAAGTTAGTTATGTAAGTTAATTTGTAAATTACGTCATAACCAAATTTAGAGACATACATTTAGCAAAAGAAAATTAAAAATTTTATGCAAATTTTGTTTACTTATTCAATGACGCTGAGCCAAAATAAAAGCTGCATTAACTAAAAACGATCAAAAATTAAATAAAAAAAAACAAGTTTTTTAAACTAAAAGTAAGGAGCGACATTAAAACTTAAAACGAACAGAAATTATTCCGTATATGAAAGGGGCTGTCCCCTCTTCATCGCCTCGCTCTTTACGCTAAAGTTTGACTCTGTCTCACAACTTTATTTTTTAAAACAATAAAAAACTTTAGCGTAAAGAGCGAGGTGTTGAGGAGGGGACAGTCCGTTTCATGTACGTAATAATTTTAGTTCTTTCTAAGTGTAAACGTTGTTCCTCACGTTCGGTTTAAAAAACTTGTTTTTTTTATTTAATCTTGAGAAGGCATGGGGGTTGTCAGCCCTATTAATGTTAATTTTGCTCGTTTTGAGTTGACTCGGCTATTTATTATAATTTCTGTTTGTTTTGAGTTTCATTTAATTGTTGATAGTGATTTGTGGTAGTTTTACGCTTGGAAGATTACTTGACTTTATTTTTGCCCATTTTTGGCTTAATAGAGCTCTTTACTTTTCTTTGAAAACTTATTCTGTAGAAAGTTTTTTAAATCAGTACAAATTTATGACACCATCATTCCCCCTTGCCCCCCCCCTTATGGGTGCCCATGCCCCCATGGCATAAATTACAACCCTTACCCTAAGGGCTATTAGTGTGCTTGTCATCCTCTAAGACCTAATTTCCAGAACTTTCAACTACGTTAAACAAAATGGCTATCTCAATATTTTGATTGAATGTGTTTTGGGAAATGGTGGGCGTGAGAGGGGCGTTAGTCGCTATTCAATCACTTTCAACTATTAAAAAGGCACTAGCTCTTTCAATTTACAATCAAATGAGCCCTTTTGCAGTTTCTACGAAAACACTTTCAATAAAAACCTTACATGCTCCCAGGGCATAACTTACAACCCTTGCCCCGAGGGCTGGGGAGGGGCTGTCATGCTCAAAGACATAATTTCCAGAACTTTCTACTATGTTGAACAAAATGGCTATCTGATAATTTTGATTGGATGTGTTTGGGGGAATGGTGGGCGTGAGAGTTACCCTCCAATCACTTTCGACTATTAAAAAGGGCACTAGCCCTCTAATTGAATTAGCCCCTCTTTAAGTTTTTACGACAGCTTCTATGACAACTTCTTCGATACGAAGTGCCCTGGTCTAAAGCAAAAAAAATAAAAAATAATACATTGTGCCAACATCGTTCTAATATGCCCCAGGGCATAACTTAAAACCCTTTTCCTGAGGGTTGTGGGGAAGTTTTCTCCACAAAAACATATTTTCTATCTGGCAATAAACTACGCTGAACAAAATGGGTATCTTAATATTTTGATTGGATGTGTTCGAGGAAATGGTGGGCGTGGAAGGGGTATTAGTTGCCTTCCAATCACTTTCGACTATTAAAAAGGCACAAGCCACTCTCATTTCCAATCGAATGAGCCCTTTTCAAAGTTTCTATGACAACTCCTTCGATACGAAGTGCCCTGGTATGAAAAAAATAAAATAAATAATACATTGTGCCAACATCGTTCTTTACTTAGGCAGCGCGATTGCGCTGCCTATAAAAAAATAGACGGAAAAATAGGAAATAAATCACTATAATAACCAATATGATTGGAAAGAACTAATGAAAATAAACTGAATGTTTAATATATAATGTAATTAATTCCTTAAAACCCAGTAATCCGAGATTTTATTTCACCGAAATTAAGGTTTATGTTTTTCAATGTTGTAAACATAACAGAATAGATTCGTGATATAATTCATTTTCAGCAAAGCGTTATGTCGCAATAGGCTTTAGACTTCCACATTCAAAAGAGGAGAAGGGGGCAACAAACTCCTGTTTGTAGCAATTTTTTTTCATTTTATGTTTGACTTGAAAATTCAATTTAGTTTTTGCTCGATTTAAGATTTATCTACATTAGAACTTGTTATCTTTATTCTTACCATAATTGTTTTTTTTAATATTAATTAAAAAAAGCTTTTTCCACAAAATAAGTTTTTCAAAGAAAAGTAAAGAACTCCATTAAACCAAAAATGAGCAAAAATAGAATCAAATAATCCACCAAGCCTGAAACTACCACAAGTCAGCATCGATAAATAAGTGAAACCAAAAAACGAACAGAAATTACAATAAATAACCGAGTCAAACTCAAACCAAGAAGAAATTAACATGAGTAGGGCTGAAAATCCCTCTGTTTTCCCAAGACCAGAACATAATTTGCACTTTACTGAAAAAATATAAACGTTTTTATTTTTATAACTTTAATAAATCAAATAATATTAACATTTTGATTACTAAATATCAGTATATGTATATTAAACTGACAATGCACATTCATTTGTATTTTTTTCAGTAAAGTGCAAATTGTGTTCTGGCCTTGAGAAGGCATAGGGTTTATGAGCCCCAAGGCCAGAACATAATTTGCACTTCAATGAAAAAATATAAATGTTTTTACTTTTATAACTTTAATAAATGAAATAATATTAAGATTTTGATTACTAAATATGAGTATATGTATATTAAACTGACAATGCACATTCATTTGCAGTTTTTTCAGTAAAGTGCAAATTATGTTCTGGACTTGGGAAGGCATAGGGGTTGTGAGCCCTACTCATGTTAATTTCTGCTTGTTTTGAGTTTGACTCGGTTATTTATTGTAATTTTTGTATTGTAATTTCTACGACAACGCTTTCTATAAACACCTTATATGCCCCCAGGGCATAAATTACAACCCTTGACCTGAGGGCTGTGAGGGGGTTGTCATCCTCAAAGACCTAATTTCAAGAACTTTCAATTACATTAAACAAAATGGCTATCTCAAAATTTTGATTAGATGTGTTTGGGGAAATGGTAGGCGTGAGAGGGGCGCTAGTTGCTCTCCAATCACTTTCAACTATTAAAAAAGGCACTAGCCCTTTCAATTTCCAATCAAATGAGCCCTTTTGAAGTTTCTACGACAACGCTTTCAATAAAAACTTTACAAGTCCCCAGGGCATAACTTACAACCCTTGCCCTAATGATTGGGGGGGGGAGTTCTCATCCTTAAAACCTTATTTTCAGAACTTTTAACTACGTTCAAGAAAACTGCTATCTCTAAATTTTGATTGGATATATTTGGGGAAATTGTGGTCGTGAGAGGGAGGTTAGTTGCCCTCCAATCATTTCCGACTATTAAAAAGGGCACTAGCCCTTTCAATTTCCATTCGAATGAGCCCTTTTTGAAGTTTCCACGACAACGCTTTCTATAAATTCCTTTAATGTCCCAGGGTACAAATTAACCCCCTGGCCCTTAGGGCTTCGACGAGGTTGTCATCCTCTTAGAAACCATTTTTGAACCTTTCAACTACGTTTAACAAAATGGCTATCTAAAAATTTTGATTGGATGGGCATGGGGAAAAGGTGGGCATGAGAGGGGGGGTTACTTGCCATCCATTCACTTTTGACTATTAAAAAGGGCACAAGCCGTTTCAATTTCCAATTGAATGATTCCTTTTTGGAAGTTTCTACGACAATGCTTTCTATAAAAAAAACTTATATGCCCCCAAGATATAACTTACAACCGTTGCCCTGAGGGCTGTGGGGTGAGTGTCATCCTCAAAAAAATAATTTACAGACTTTTTAACTACGTCGAACAAAATGGCTAAAGGTGGGTGCGAGGAACATGTGAAAAGGTGTGCTTGGGGAAAAGATGGGTGCGAGAGGGGGGTTAGTTGCCCTCAAATCATTTTTCACTATTAAAAAGGGCACTAACCCTTTGAATTTTAAATCGAATGAGCCCTTTTTCAAGTTTCTATGTGAAAGCTTTCAATAAAAACCTTATATGCCCCCGGGGCATAACTTACAACCTTTGCCCTGGGGGCTCTGGGGGGTTTGTCATCGTAAATTCATAATTTACAGGCTTTTTAACTAAGTCGAACAAAATGGTTATCTAAAAATTTTGATTGGATGTGTTGGGGGAAATTGTGGATGTGAAAGGGGTATTAGTTATCCTCCAATCACATTCGACTATTAAAAAGGGCACGAGCCCTTCTAATTTTCAATCGAATGAGACCTTTTTGAAGCTTCTACAACACCACTATATATAAAAACCTTATATGCCCCCAGGGCATAACTTACAACCCTTGCCCCGAGGGCTCTGAGGGGGTTATCATCCTCAAAGACCTAATTTCTAAAACTTTTAACTACGTTGAACAAAATGTTTATCTCAAAATTTTGATTGGATGTGTTTGTGGCAAAGGTGGGCACGAGAGGGGGTTTAGTTGCCCTCAAATCGATTTTGACTATTAAAAAGGGCACTAACCCTTTGAATTTTCAATTGAATGAGCCCTTTTTCAAGTTTCTATGAAAAAGGAGGGCCAAAGGAGGGCCAGGGGCCAGGGGTACTAGTTCGTTTTTCAAGTTCCTCAGGGCCAGGCGTTTTAAGTTATGCCCTGGGGGCATATAAGGTTTTTATAGAAAGCTTTGTCGTAGAAAACAAAAAAGGTTGATTCGATTCGAAATTCAAAGGGCTAGTGCGCTTTTTAATAGTCGAAAGTGCCCATTGAAGAATAGCCCTTTGAATTTCGAATCGAATCAACTTTTTTGTTTTCTACGACAAAGCTTTCTATAAAAAACTTATATGCCCCCAGGGCTTAACTAACAACCCTTTCCCTGAGGGCTGTGGGGGGAGTGTCCTCCTTAAAAACATAATTTCTATATGGAAATCAACTACGCTGAACAAAATGGCTCTATCAAAATTTTGATTGGATGTGTTTGGGGAAATGGTGGGCGTGGGAGGGGTGTTAGCTGCCTTCCAATTTCTTTCAACTATTAAAAAGGGCACTATCCATTCCAATTTCCAATCGAATGAGCTCTTTTCGAAGTTTCTACGACAATTCTTTCGATACAAAGTGCCCTTGTGTGGCAGAAAACAAAAAACAAAAGATAAATAATAGATTTTGCCAACATCGTTCTTTACTTAGGCAGCGCGCTTTTTATTTTTTGTTACTATGGGCAGCAGTTCAGCTTAGCCCTGGTTTATTTTATGATAATCCCTACCGATTAACACTTGCTCTTCTTTAATTTGTTTTTCTTTCCAAAATTAAACCTTTAAATGATTTTTCCCAAATTCGTGACCAATTTATATAATATTTTCACGCCAGAAAATCTTAGTGTGCCAATTAAGAAAAAAAGGTGCCATTTTCGAGACAAAATACATAAATAAATACATAAACAATTGCTTGCTTAAAGAGAGTAGACTGAATTGACGCCACTGCTCTTAATATGACATCATATCTCCAGTTTTTTGTTGTATTTTTACATTTTCTGATTCTTACAATATGCTACCCGTAAGCTCCACTTATACATACTTTGCTTATGCATTGCTGTTATATATAATTACACACATCAGGAAACAGTAAAGAACGAATTGTGTCGTCATCGCTGTTACCCAAGACACTTTAAAGTAAAAATTTTTAGTCTTAGTTTATTAATTGTGAAGAACCTATAACGTGTATGTAAAAAATCCAAATTACCCAAATCGAAGCCTTTTCACTCAATAGTAAGTATTTTTGACATGACAATTGGGACCTGTTATCTGCAATGAATTCATGAAAAATAAAGTGGATTAGCTTAAATAAGCCTGTTAAAATGCAACACAGATTTTAGCTCTTTCACTACATCTTCATCCGTCTACCCTTTCAGAGTAAAACAAAAAATTGTTTTAGCTCTTCTTCTGTTCTCAACTTTACAATAGCAAAAATAATTTAAGTTCAAGGTTTAAATGCATATAATAACAAATTAACATTTAGACATGAGAAAAAAAGTTTTAATATGATTTTTTTCATAACATGTAAACAAATCTGACTTCCGAGTGCCAGCATTATGTATATAGATCATATAAATCAAACAAAGATGTCAGTCTACAAAATTGAAGAAATGCAAAATATAGTTAGAGGTAATACACCTAAGAAGCAGGGCACAGATAAAAAGCACGCTGAGATGAGATTCCCAGGTACTGGAAAAGCCTCCTGGAAAATAAATACGAAAAAGCGTCCTTGAAGAAGCGGACGAAGAAATTGCATCGCTACAGGCCTGGAATAGTTGCGCTTCGAGAGATTAGAAGGTATCAAAAGTCATCAGAGTTACTTATCCAGAAATTGCCATTTCAGCGTATGGTTCGTGATATAGCGCAAAAAGTAGGAAAAGATCTAAATATTCCAGATTTACGTTTTCAATCAGATGCTATTGGAGCCCTTCAGGAAGCGAGTGAAGCTTATTTAGTCAAGTTATTTGAAGATTCAAATTTGTGCGCTATACATGCTAAGCGATCTACTATTATGCCTAAAGATATGGAACTTGCACGCCATATCCGTGGAGACACAAAGTGAGGCAGCTTACCTGAGATAAATATGAGGGCAAAATACGCGCAAAACGAACTAGTACCACTATGCCCAAACGATGTGGCATATTTTTAAAGATTTAACACCGACATAATTCCAGCTTTTTTCATGATTATTTTAAATTTTAAAACATTCTTGGTTTCAATTTTAAATTTTGAAATCAGTAGACAATACAAAATATTCCTGATTTCACTTCACTTTACCCTTTAAATGGGTTTTTCTTATTGGACCACAGATATATAAATACCTAAGGAAGATAGGGTCTTGAGAAATCTTGTCCAAACCAAGTGAAAAATATTTTGTTGTGTTGTCACTTGGTGTTTTATCCCTTACACTCTGAATTAACATATTGCGCTGTCTATCATAAGACTTTTATTTTGTCACCAGCGAAATAGATAAGTTCCAAGATTCTAGTTTTACACCATTTTATTATTTAAAAGACGACTTTGGAGTTGGGAAATATCCCTTTAGATGTTTTAAGTAATGTTAATAATTCTATTGGCAATACAAATAGAAATTTGATCATTTGAGCCCCCGACCTCTGTAGCGAATAAATATTTTTCTAAGCCAAGGGATGCAGTCAGACGGGATGGTTATAATTCGAAAATGTATTTCAAGATTCAGGGTCTTTGCATCTCAATTGACCATTTAAAACAGGAATTTGTGACAAGCTGCCTGGTGTCATTGCTTAATACATTATTAGAATCTAAAATTGATATGCATCTGGATATCTCATCCTAGTACATATTTATTCGCTCTTTTCTTCCTCTTCACTCCTTCCTCTTTCCTCTTCCACTCTTTCCTTCTCCATTGCAAGAAGGGCACTAGAACATCATAGAGAGGATCTGTTTACATGGTAAATGAACTTTTTATACCTACTTTTATTTTATAATAAACAGCAAAAAGCCTACGGCATTTTCTTAGTTTGAATAGTAAGTCACGATCCTCAGTTTGGCACCATAACCCAGATAAGAAACTTTCCAAAAGATGCTTTTATTATCTTAACTTTTATTTACTATGTGTAGTTGTTTGTTCTTTAAATGAAACTTAACAGTCACCATTTATTACGAACTATATCTATCCATTATGCATTTCTAATATTATCTTGTCGAAAGATAAACCTGATACCCATAGCCGTTTCTGTTGTTAATATAGATAAACCATGCTAAGCCCTTTTGACAACTTCGATACACATGGTGTCTTTTGATTTAGTGCAACATGAATATCCAATGATATTTACAATTTAATAGCCCTAGCCTTAGTGAGATGTTGCAGGTAAGATCTTTGGACAATTTGAATAAACAATGCAATTTTGACAATAAGGATGCAATTAAACTGTTATGATTTAGTTAAATGGTTTTAGTTGCTATAGTAGAAATTGCAGAAGTATTTACAGTCACAATCGCAGCAGCAGCACTGATAGTAGTTACAGTTGTAAGCGGTATCATTTGCTGTCATGAGTAGTGGAACTCGTTGTCACAAGTTGTCACATTTGCAGTCGCCAGTGGTCGTAGTTGCAAGTAGTCAGGGTCACGAGTAGTCTCAGTAACAGTCGGGTTGCGTTTGTATTAGCTGTCGCAAGTAGTTGTAGTCCAGTCATATTTTATCGCAATCACAAGGACTCTTTGTCGTAAGTATTCACGGGCTTAAGTAGTCGCAGTTGCAAGTGGTCATAGTCACAAGTTGTCACAGTCGCAGTTGCGAGTATTCATAGTCGTAAATAGTCACAGTCCTATCTCAGGTAGACTTATTCGCAGTCAAAAATAGTCAAATCCGGTAGTATTTGCAGTCACATATACTTGGAGTCGCAAATAGGCGAAGTTACAAGCAGCAAGATTTGAAAATATTAATCTTCAGGGCCGCAATCACAAGTAGTTGCGGTCACAAGTAGTTGCAGTAGCTGTCGCAAGTCGTCACAGCCACAAGCAGTTGTAGTCCCAGTCTGCAGTAGAGATTATCGAAGTCACAAGTAGTCACAATTGCAAGCAGTTTAAAGTAGTAATAGTCGCGTCACAAATAGTAGTAGTCTCAAGTTCTCACAGTAGTAATAGCAAAAGTGGTCCTTAGACAGTACTTATCGAAAAACATTTTTATTTTTTGTTACCATGGGCAGCAGTTCAGCTTAGCCCTGGTTTATTTCATGATAATCCTTACGGAATAACAATTGCTCTACTTTAATTTGTTTTTCTTTACAAAATTAAGGCTTTAAACGATTTTTCACAAACTTGTGACCAATTTATATAATTGTTTCACGTCAGAAAATCTTAGCGTGCCAATTAAGAAAAAAGGTTGCCATTTTCGAGACAAAATACAAAAATAAATACATAAACAATTGCTTGCTTAAAGAGAGTAGACTGAATTGACGCCACTGCTCTTAATATGACATCATATCTCCAGTTTTTTGTTGTATTTTTACATTTTCTGATTCTTACAATATGCTACCCGTAAGCTCTACTTATACATACTTTGCTTATGCATTGCTGTTATATATAATTAAACACATCAGGAAAAAGTAAAGAACGAATTATGTCGTCACCGCTGTTACCCAAGAGACTTTAAAGTAAAATTTTTTAGTCTTAGTTTATTAATTGTGAAGAACCTATAACATATATTTTAAAATTCCAAATTACCCAAATCGTTTTCACTCAATAGTAAGTATTTTTGACATAACAATTGGGACCTGTTATCTGCAATAAATTCACGAAAAATAAAGTGGATTAACTTAAAGAAGCCTGTTAAAATGCAACACAGATTTCAACTCTTACACTACAACGTCATCCGTCTACCCTTTCAGAGTAAAACAAAAAATTGTTTTAGCTCTTCTTCTGTTCTCAATTTTACAATAGCAAAAATAATTTAAATTCAAGCTTTAAATGCACATAATAACAAATTAATATTTAGACATGAGAAAAAAAGGTTTAATGTGATTTTTTTCATAACATGTAAACAAATCTGACTTCCGAGTGCCAGCATTATGTATATAGATCATATAAATCAAACAAAGATGTCAGTCTATACAATTGAAGAAATGCAAAATATAGTTAGAGGTTGTACACCTAAGAAGCAGGGCACAGATAAAAAGGACGCTGAGATGAGATTCCCAGGTACTGGAAAAAGCCTCCTGGAAGATACATACGAAAAAGCCTCCTTGAAGAAGCGAAAGAAGAAATTGCATCGCTACAGGCCTGGAATAGTTGCACTTCGAGAAATTAGAAGGTATCAAAAATCATCAGAGTTACTTATCCAGAAATTGCCATTTCAGCGTATGGTTCGTGATATAGCACAAAATGTAGGGAAAGATCTAAATATTCCAGATTTACGTTTTCAATCAGATGCTATTGGAGCCCTTCAGGAAGCGAGTGAAGCTTATTTAGTCAAGTTATTTGAAGATTCGAATGTGTGCGCTATACATGCTAAGCGATCTACTATTATGCCTAAAGATATGGAACTTGCACGCCATATCCGTGGAGACACAAAGTGAGGCAGCTTATCTGAGATAAATATGAGGGCAAAATACGCACAAAACGAACTAGTACCATTATGCCCAAACGATGTGGCATATTTTTAAAGATTTAACACCGATATAATTCCAGCTTTTTTCATGATTACTTTAAATTTTAAAACATGCATGGTTTTAATTTAAAATTTTGAAATCAGTAGACAATACAAAATATTCCTGATTTCACTTCACTTTACCCTTTAAATGGGTTTTTCTTCTTGGACTACAGATATATAAATACCTAAGGGAGATAGGGTCTTGAGAAATCTTGTCCAAACCAAGAGAAAAAAATTTTGTTATGTTGTCACATGGTGTTTTATCCCTTACACTGGGATTAACATATTGTGCTGTCTATCATAAGACTTTTATTTTGTCACCAGTGAAATAGATACGTTCCTGGATTCTGGGCTTACACCATTTTATTATTTAAAAGACGACTTTGGAGTTGGGAAATATCCCTTTAGATGTTTTGTAATGTTAATAATTCTATTGGCAATACAAATAGAAATTTGATCATTTTGAGCCCCCGACCTCTGTAACGAATAAATATGTTTCTAAGCCAAGGGATGCAGTCGGACGGGATGGTTATAATTCGAAAATGTATTTCAAGATTCCGGGTCTTTGCATTTCAATTGACCATTTAAAACAGGTATTTGTGACTAGCTGCCTGGTGTCATTGCTTAATACGTTATTAGAATCTAAAATTGATATGCATCTGGATATCTCATCCTAGTACATATTTATTCGCTCTTTTCTTCCTCTTCGCTCTTTCCTCTTTCCTCTTCCGCTCTTTCCTTCTCCATTGCAAGAGGAACACTAGAACATCATAGTTAGGATCTGTTTACACTGTAAATGAACTTTCTATACCTAGTTTTATTTTATAACAAACAGCAAAAAGCCTACGGCTTTTTTAGTTTGAATATTAAGTCACGATGCTAAGTTTGGCACCATACCTCAGATAAGCAACTTTCCAAAAGATGCTTGTCAAAGGAAACTCAGAGAGGAGAGAAAGTAACAAAATGAAAAATAAAATAAAAAAAGGGTTAAAAAACGAGTATTTTGTCAGCCAGCTAACAATTAAGATTAAAAAATATAAGCAAATATTTCGACAAGGACCTCCGCAAATTCTTCCTCAGTGATAAACAAAAAAGAGAAAAAAAAAACGAAAATCTAACCTTTCGAAGTTTACTGTACAAAGACAGAACAGACACTGAATAAAAAACCAGGCAGGAATAAATGAAAATGAATTTACCAAGATGATTGTGCAAGGATCTTTTGTCTTGCAATAATTTTAGCTGGTCTACAATTTCGGTTTTCATTAGATATGCAAATAGGTTCTTTTAAGTTTTTTCGGGTGAAAATATTGATTGAGTCCTTCAAGATTAAACTGTCGTAAATTGGGCTTAATGAAATATCTCCAGTAACTCTATTCATTGCTAAATTTTGGTTCATATATATTTTTATCTCAATTACCTCTTTAAAAGTTTGTGGTACGCCATTTACAGTTGATATTAAGGTTGCCTCGTCAAGCAGAACTAGATGGGTCGGATTTACGAAAATATGCGAAGCCAACGCCGAATCAAAGTTGTCATTGTTATTTTTTCAATCTCAGGGACTTATCTATCAAAATTTTGTGCTCATGCAAACGTTCACCTAGTTGTTGATGGGTCCTACCAATGTAAAATTTTCCACAAGAACACGGGATTCTGTAGACACCACTACCCAGTACAGGGTCTGTTTTATCCTTTCCTGAGTTGAAAAGTGTGAAGATACGTCCTTAGTAATAAAATACTTAATTTAAAATCCTTATTATATCAGATTTTGTCCCCTCAAGATTTTCACCAGATTTTACAAATCTCACATAGGTCTTTCAGACACATATTCCAGTTAGCAAAAACTAGTTTATCGGAAAAATTCTCAAAACTGGAATTTCAACAGTTTCAACGAACACAGATTTTCCTTCCTAGATTTTGTCCTGGTCCTCCTTAGGAAAATTTATCCTCTAATGTTTTCACATCCAATTAACTAAGTAGTTATTCAAAAGGAACAAAATTTTAAAGTTTTGTAACACGTTAAGCCACAAGAACTTATACCGGGCGTGGAGTCTGCCATTTTGAGATCTTATATTGAATTCAGAAATCTGTACAACCTGAGGATTGGCAGTGTAAAAAGTATTCTTTATTAATGGCCCTCTTTGTCACTTTCAACTCAATCTAAGGAAGAAATTAAAATCCTCCTAAATTTAAAAAAAGACAAAAACACAGTAATTACAAAAGGGGACAAGGGAAACACAGTTGTAATTATGAATTCTGCAGATTATGAATTAAAAGTTAACACTCTTATAATGGATACAAATATTTACAAAGAAATAAAATATAATCCCACGGACAAATACACACAGAAGTTGAGAAATGAACTAGGAATTTTAAAAGATACTAGACTAATTACCCCTCAAATGTACAGAAAATTTTATCCCAAAGGCTGTTCAGCCCCTAAGTTTTATGGTCTGCCTAAAATCCATAAGAAAGATATTCCGTTACGTCCAATTGTAGCATGTTATAGTTCTCCGGCTACGGGTATAAGAAGTTTCTTAGCCACCATTTTTAAGCCTCTTTTAAGCACACAGAAATCCTATATTAAAAACTCCATAGATCTTGTTGAGAAGTTAAAAAATCAAAGTACAATAGAAAATACCGTTTTATCTAGTTTTGATGCAGTTTCTATGTACACTTCATGCGATGTTCATAAATGTGAGCAGGCTTTACAAAGGAAATTAGAGGAAAATTTAGCTTGGTCTGATTACAAAACTTTGGAAGTTGATACAATAATGACCCTTGTCCGCCTTTGCAACAAGTACTCCTCGTATTTTAAATTCCGAAACAAATTTTTTCTTCAAATAATGGGCTTATCCATGGGCACTGTTTTGTCTCCTTATTTGGCAAATTTTTACATGGACTTCATAGAACAGTCGGCTTTGAATAGTTTCCACTTAAAGCACTCAATCTAGTATCACTTCGTTGATGGTATCTCTTATGTTTGGGAATATTAAAAAAACTCTCTAAGAGATTTTTCCGCATATTTGAAATCATTTGATTACAATCTTCAGTTTAAAGTAGATCTTAAAGTTTCAGATCCTCGGCTTTTATTGGATTTTTTGATTATAAAAACTACTTATAGCCTTGAATTCTCTATATATAAAAAGCCGACTCATAATTATCGATATCTACATTTCTCTTCCCATCAACCTCCTTCTGTGAAAAGAGGGGTAATAATCTCTTTAGTCGACAGAGTTTTAAAAATTTGTTCCCGTAATCATATAAATTCTTAACTAAATTATGTCAAAGATATTCTTTTTTGCAATGGTTACCCAATCAAACTCATTGAAAATATAATAGATAGACGATTAAAAAAGATAAAAGAACAAAATAGGGAGCTTGTCCCCCTTGATTCAGTTACACCGGCAATTGAGAAAAAACTTTCATCGTTTTACCATACATCCCGAAACTTGGCGATAAATTTGGAAAATTTTTTAAAAAACTAACTCTCTCTGTGTCCTCCCAAATCAAATAGAAATTTGAAGCCCTCTCGCTTTTAAGAAAAAGTAAAACTAACCCTGCGATAGGTCGCTTTGTCTACAGAATACCATGATTCTTACGGCAGATACGCATATGTTGGACCCATAAGCAACAGGTAGGACGTTTGCATGAGCACAATATTTCGATAGATAAGTACCTGAGATTAAAAAATAACAATGACAACTTTGATTCGGCATTGGCTTCGCATATTTTCGTAAATCCGACCCATCTAGTTCTGCTTGACGAGGCAACCTTAATATCAACTGTTAATGGCGTACCACAAACTTTTAAAGAGGTAATTGAGATAAAAAAATATATGAACCAAAATTTAGCAATAAACAGAGATACTGGAGATATTTCATTAAGCCCAATTTACGACAATTTAATCTTGAAAGACTCATTCAATATTTTCACTTAAACAAATTTACAACAACCTATTTGCATATCTAATGAAAACCAAAATTGTAGACCAGCTAAAGCTATTGCAAGACGAAAGATCTTTGCACAGTCATGTTGGTAATTTTCTTTTCATTGATTCCTGTCTGGTTTTTTATTAAGTGTCTGTTCTGTTTTTGTACAGTAGACTTCGAAAGGTTAGATTTTCATTTTTTTTTTTCTTTCTTTTTTGTTTAGCACTGAGGACGACTTGGCGGAGGTCCTTGTCGAAATATTTGCTTATATTTTGTCATATTCATGGTTTGCTGGCTGACAAAATCCTCGTTTTTTCACCCTTTTTTTGATTTTATTTTTCATTTTGTTACTTTCTCTCCTCTCTGAGTTTCGTTTGTCATGTATAGCCAGTGTGGTCTAAGAATGTAAGATGCTTGTATTATTTTAACTTGTTACTATGTGCAGTTATTTGTTCTTTAAATGAAACTTACACAGTCACCATTCATAACGAACTATATCGATCAATTATGTATTTCTTGTATTATCTTGTCGAAAGATAAACATGTATAAATATTACATCATCTTATTACGCCATATATGGTTATAACTTACGATTATGACGTCATTCATCAAGCTTGTACATGAAAATGTATTTTTTTTTTGCAAAAATGAGAGTGGGAGGGGGCCTAGTTACCCTCCACTTTTTTGGCCATTACAAAGTGTACTAGAACTTTTAATTTCCATTCGAATGAGCACTCTCGCAACATTCTAGGACCACTGGGTCGATACGATCACCCCTGAAAAAAAAAAAATGAACACGCATCCGTGATCTTTCTTCGGGCAAAAAATACAATATTCCACATTTTTCTAATAGGAGCTTGAAACCTCTTTAGTAGGGTTCTCTGATTCGCTGAATCTGATGGTGTGACTTCCATTGAGATTCTATGACTTTTTGGGTGCGTCTCACCTTTTTTTTCGAAAATAACGCAAACTTTCTCAGGCTCGTAACTTTTGATGGGTAAGACTAAACGTGATGAAACTTATATATAAAGTCAGCATAAGAAACCGATTCTTTTGATGTATCCATCGGTATCAAAATTCCGTTTTTTAGAGTTTCGGTAACTATTGAGCCCCGGCTCCTTACTTACAGTTCGTTTTCGCGGACTATTTGATTACAGTTTGTTATCACGAACGGTATGATTACGCACAGGACTAGTAAAGCTTAGTAAAGTCTGAGTAAAACTAGTAAAGTTTTAGCTGAACTAGTAAAGAACGAACTACCTTGTCATCAAATAATTCTTGGTTACGATCTGTAAGTAAGGAGCGACCCGGCTCAATAGTAACCGTAACTAAAAAAATGGAATTTTGATACCAATAGATACATTAAAAGAATCGGATTTTTATGCTGATCTTAAATATTTAAGTTTCATTAGGTTTACCTTACCCAGGCCACCCTTTAAAGTAAGACGTTATTTTTCATATTGTATATAAAGATGTAGTTTTTTGTCAAAAAATTTATTTTATTTTAAATGTTATGTTTTGTTATTTAAAAAAGAATGTAGATGTAGCATGTTCCTTGAACATAAGCCCTTAAACAGCTCTTTATGACGCTCTAAATTCCTGCTGGCATCAACGAAGGAAAAAAAAGAAAAAAGAGGACACATCAGTGCTATCCATGCAAAAAGTGATTTTCCTTGTTCTTCAAGCCTGGGGAGTGGAAGTTTCATGCATAGGGATTTCGGCCATGGCGATTCCAATGATGTATTTTTGTTTCAATCCATTTTGGTTTCAAAATAATTAGTCTTTGGTTTGCTATCGGCACAGGTTCGTCCTTTACTAGGTGGCAGCTCCAGCTACAACCACGATATATCTATACATATTACAGCTCAAGGTTCAAGATTCTTTATTATAATACGATGGTCCAATGGTAAGCATCACTTGTCATGCGAGTGACTGGGGTTCGATCCCCGGTTGGAGGGAAATTTTAATAATTTACTTTAAATATAACTTTACAAGCCCATACTATAGTTAAGTTGCCTATGCAAGTTAGTAAAGGCAAGAGTTCGTTCTTTATTATAACATTATACCGATGAAACTTTCATAATCCCCATTTATGATTAACCAGAACGATTTCTTATATAATTTTTTAGTGTATTAACGAGCTTCTTATCATGTCTTGTATGTACCTTATTTTTCATAAGTCTCTGATGGTACAATGGGAAGCATACCTGCTTGTCATGCTGGTGAACGGGGTTTGATTTCCCGTTGCAGGGAATTTTTATTATAACCATATAATGATTCCTTTTAATACTTCACTTACTATTGGCTTCAGTTCGTTCCTTAATGTAACTATTACCCAGAAAAGTAATTATTCAAAAGATGGTTGTATTATCTTAAATTTTAGCTACTATGTGAAGTGGTTTGGTCTTTACTAGGTTTCAGCACTTTCCAATGAAACTTACACAGTCCCCTTTTATGATGGACTATATTGATTCTTTAAGCAATTTATCAAAAAACTTACATAAACACCATTTATAAAGAACTATAGACCAGCCTTACCTTAAGCTAGTTCTACTTTACTATCTACCTTAGTTCTGCCCTAGGAATGACATATGGACAAATAATAGGTAGACTTACCTATCAACAAATGAAATGACGTCATTTATATACAGTCCTAAGAAGGGCTTATCCCAGATTAGCCTCTCAATCACTTGGACCATCTGTCTTGGCTTTTTCTACAATTAGCCATGTCTTCATGCCTTCTGCAAAATACTTGATTTTAATTCAATTGATGACAGATTGAAGGAGATAGTTCTTTTCGGTTAACTGTCTAGGGCTAAACGGAAAGCAGGTCATCCTTGTCTGGGGTGGAAGGACGTCATAAAGAAGGATTTAAAGAGAATGGGAACTTCATGGGCGGGTGTAAAAAGGGAGGCTTTGAATAGACTGGGGTGAAGGAGGAGCGTGCGTAGCTGTGTTGGCCTCTGGCGGCTTGGTGCTGCGGTGAGTTGTACTAGTAGTAGTAGTAGTAGTAGTAGTAGTAGTAATTCAATCAAGTCTTGAATTCTGCAAAATAACTGATTTTAATTCAATCAAGTATTGAACGAATTAAAATCAAGTATTTTGCAGGCATCAAGGCATAGCTAATTGTCATTTAAAGCCAAGACACATAGTCCGAGTGATTGAGAGGCAAATCTGGGATAAGCCCTTTTTAGGATCGTATAAGAATGATGTCATTTCCTTCCATATGTCATTCCTAGGGCAGAACTAAGGTAGATAGTCATAGAATTAAGGGATGAAATATTGGATTGAAATTGGGTTGAACCGTGACTGACAGTGTCCACTGGACTTGTATGAAAAATCTGGGACTGAATTTGCTTTGACTCACAGGCGGCGAAAAAGTGAAACCTAAGCCTAATATGCTTGGCTGTTTCTAGTCTAAAGGTGGAATACTTTGTCATAGGATTGACACATGACAAACAAGTCCCCTAGACTTACAAGCGGACGGTAAAACCCATACTTTTCCTAGTGTTTGGTTAAATGACACTGGTAAACGGTGGGAGTAAGTATGACTCTTATAAGGACCAATACTTGTATGTTAGATTTTGGAAAAAAACACCTGCCAAGAGTCTCTGGCAGGTTGACCAAGAATTTGAAATGACATAGGACCAAAAACTAAATTAACTAATACCCCTGATATTTTCAAAGTAGTTTTGTTTTTACTTTGACCTTTGAACTTTGAAAGGTTCAATTTTGAACTTCAAACTTGAACTTTGAATTTGACCTTTTATTACCACAAAGTTAGTGAACTTCATTAAAGTTTAAAAATTTTGAGTAGTAATTCAAAGGGGAAGGCGTCAAGGCGTTCAAAAGGGCAACAAGTCAGGACCACTATCGTCAGGACATCGACAAAATCCGTCATAACATCGAAAAAAATCCGTCAGAACCACTAGCCGTCAGGACATCGACAGTCACAATCACTACCCATCTGAACGTCGACAGTCATAACATCGACACGTCCATTGACAAAATCCGTCATAACATCTAAATTTTTAAACTTTAGTTTTTTGGGGTTTAGGGCGGAAAAGGTACATAGGTTTGGTTAGGTTACGTATATATTATAGGCGATGCTTCACCCCCAACCCCCTGATGTTCAAATATGTAACTGAAATTTGTCTCTAATCTGTTATGTGCTCAATGCTGCTGAGTAAAATTACAAATTTTTTGTCGATATTCTGGCGGATTTTTTCGATGTCCTGACGTATCGTATTTATCACTCTCATTATTCTGACAGGTAGCGTTTGTGACGGTTGATGTCATGACGTTTCAATTTTATGACTGTCGATGTCCTGACGTATTGATGTTATGACTGTCGACGTTCTGACGGGTAGCCATTGTGACTGTCAATGTCCTAACGTGTCGATGTTATGACTGTCGATGTTATGATTGTCGACGTTCTAATGGATTTTCCTTGTCGAAGAAATGACGTTTAGTGCTTGTGACGGTTAGATGAAATGGCAGCACCCCGTCGATGTTATGACTTTCGATATTCTGACATGTAGCGATTGTGACTGTCGATGTTATGACTGTTGACGTTCTGACAGGTAGCGATTGTGACTGTCGATGTCCTGACGTGTCGATGTTATGGCTGTCGACGTTCTGACGGATTTTCCTTGTCGACGAAATGACGTTTAGTGCTTGTGACGGAATGAAATGGTAGCACCCCATTCAAAAGTCAAAGTACAAAGTTCAAACATGCAATTGTCAAAGGTTCTTTGAACTTATAACCTTAACCTTCTATAATTGAACTTTGTAAAAGTTGAAACTTTGAAATAATATTCGAAGTTCAAAATTCAAAGTTCATAAGTGAAAGTTCAAAGTTTTAGTTGTAGTTCAAAGGTCAAAGCTCAAAGTTCAAATATGAAAACTTCTTTGAAACTTGAACTCCGACCTTTGACCATTGAAATACTACTAAAGCTTTCAAAGTTTAAAGTTCCCAGCTCTCTCTTATAAACCCTTTAACTATGGAAAGTCAACCTTAACTTCAAAGTTGCAAAATGATCTAATTATAAGTGACTTTGAACTTTGAAGTTGAACTTTCATTATCTCATGCTTAATGAAATAGTGAACTTTGATGATAGAGAACAATTATGTGAACTAGTGAAGATTGAAAGTACATTGTCAAAGCTGTTTCAAAGTTTGAATCAACTTTGACCAATTTCAAAGATCAAAGCTCATAGCTCAAAGTATTTTGACAGATTCAAATAACTTCCTCTGTGTTCATCACACAAAGTTAAAAGTTTGACCTTCACAACGTCTTTTGACACATATATTATCAATAGTGATAACACAACTTTGAACTTTGTAGTTAAATTTGAACTTTCAAAGCTCAAAGTTAGAGCACTTGAAACATTTAAGTTTGAAATTAGTACTCGAAATTTCTAAGTTCAAAGTTTGAACTTTGAATTTCAAATTTTATGTATATACACAAAGTAAATCCTTCTAACTACTACTAAAAAAAATTGACCTTTAACAAAGTACCCTAGTTCACTAACTTCGAGATGAAATTTGAACAAAGTTTAAAGAGGGGAACTTTTGGAAATTTGAACTTGGTCAAAATTTGGTCAAACTTTTAACCAACTTTTGACTTTGAAATTTCACTAGTTCACATATTAGTTCTAAAGGTTCACTAGTTCACAACTTTGAGATAATGAAAGGTCAAATTCAAAGTTAAAAGTTGACTTTTCATTTCTAATTTATCATTTTTGATTCTGTCAACATATAAATTTCAACATATAAATTATTATATGAACTTGAGTTGAAGGAACAATTTCAACTTCAAGGTATTGAACTACTACTCAACCTTTCATTATTAAAACTATTGAGTTTACATTCTGATGTTTGAATTTCAATGTTTGAAACTTTAAAGTTGGACGTTGAAATTGAATATTGTTGAAAGAAAACCTTCCGAGTTAATGTTTTAGATCACTTGGAAACGTTTTAGACCACAGTAGCTCAAAGTTGCTATTGATACTCAAATAGTTGAAGAGCCTTCCTAAGCTATGAAATATTTAAAATAAACGAGATAACTTTGATTTTGAACTTTCACTAGTTCTAGTATTAGTTCTCAAATATCAGACTTTAAAGTTCATCAGTTCATTAACTTTGGGATAAAAGGTAATCTTCAACTTCAAAGTTGAAAGGCTGAGCAGTAGTTCAATCAGTTGAAGTTGAAACTTCTCTTTTGCTTCAAGTTCATATGATGATAAATTCAAACTTTGAATTCAAACATGAGTTTCAAAACATATTATCAATTGTGGTCATAAAACTTTGAGCTTCGAAATTGTGTAGAAAGTCTCAATGATTATTCATTTGAAATAGAAACCCAGGTCACCTAGAACAGAAATGTAAGAATATTACATCCTTCCTCCTTTCCAAACTAGCGAGCTGGTACAAAATATGATAAACAAATTACACTTTTAAATACTAAACACCCTGCCAAAATCCATTACTATATTTCTTTATGAGGAGGCGCTAGGCTTACTCCCCCTTTTTCTTTTCACAATGTTCACTTCACTTTTGAAACAGGGGGGTGGTGATATTCCTTTAATTCACGGATTACTATTTCTCAGGTTAGGCCTCTGGACTGGATTCAAAGCGCGACTGGTATGGGTTATGTAGGGGGTATCATGGAGTTCTGTATGGGTCACATGACTGGTGCTTGGTACAGGTATGGGCCAGTTAAATGTTGGGCTATGAACGCAAGTGAGGGGTTTCAGACGGTTTTCATCTGGTGTTCTAGGGACAGGGGTAGGCGTTGTTTCTGATAGACTCAGTGGTGGGGTTGGAGTATCTGTATGGGGGATCTCTTCAGTTATGGTGGCGTCTGGCGACTGAGGTCGCTGACAGACAATCTTTATGTGGCGCCTGGTCCTTTTGTAGGTTGCTCCGTTGTTTGTCTTGACAATGCAGGATCTGGGATTCATATCTGCTCTTCTGACAATGCCCGCCAGCCCGAGTTTGCCGTGGATTTGGGCCTGTACAGGTTGTCCAATTTGTAGGGGTTTCAGTTGCTTTGACTGTCGATCATAGTACTTGCTCTGGCATGACTGTTGCTTCATTCAATTCTGTTGAAATTGCTTGTGGTGAATGGTCTTTGGTGCAAGTACTTCTTTGGTGCATGGGACTATTGATCTGAGATTTCTGCTCATTAGCAATTGTGATGGGGAGGCCAGACCATCAACTGGGGTGTTCCTGTACTCTAGCAACGCCAGCTCAAAATCATTTTCAGCAATATCGGTTTTACTCAGGATATCTTTGGCCGTCTGTACGGACCTTTCTGGCAATCTGTTTGATTGGGGGAAATGTGGTGAGGATGTGGTCTGAGATATTTCCCAATCCGATATAAATTTTTGGAAGACGGATGATGTGAATTGTGGGCCGTTGTGGTTAGTGAGCATACGAGGAATTCCATAACTAGCAAAGTGATTTTTCTGGTACGGAATTATTTTGTGAGCATATGTACTGCTTCCCAATCTATCGACTTCGAAAAATCGACTGTAATAGTCGACAGTAATGAGGAAGTATTCTCCGTTTTTGTAAAAGAGGTCGCAACCGATTTTTTCCCATGGTAAGTCAGGGATGTCATGTGGCCTCAAGGACTCTTTCTGGTTAGAGTTCTGGAGTCTGGTGCATGCATAGCAGTGTTTGATATGTTCCTCAATATCTTTTGTCATCCTTGGCCAAAAAATGACTGAGCGAGCACGCTGTTTAGTTTTTTTAATACCCAGATGTGATGCGTGTATGCAGTTGAGCATATCTTTGCGGGAGTTTTTGGGTATGACTAGGCAATCTCCTTTTAGTATAATTTGGTCTATGACCGTTAGGTCATGCCGGACATTCCAGAATAAGGTGAGAATTGCTGGGAGGTTTCTTCTGGATGCTGGCCAACCACTTTTGATTGTCTTAGCCAGCTCAACCAATTGAGTGTCAGCTGCTGTCTCTTCTTTGAGCTTTTTAAGTCTGTCATTGCTGATTGGTTGGATTGACATAACAAAATGCACATATGATTATATCTCTTTTTGCATATCTCCATCCTCTTCAGGGAGATGCATGCGTGACAGGGCATCGGCAACTGGAATCTCTTTGCCTGGGTGGAATGTTATGGTGAAGTCGTATGGTTGGATTCTCAGTAGCATCCGCTGGATTCTCGGTGACGACTTTGATATTGGGCGATTCAAGATCACTTGGAGAGCCTTGTGATCCGATATGATTATGAACTTCTGGCCATAGAGGTACTGGTGGTAGTGTATGCAACCGAAGAGAATAGCGTATAGTTCCTTTTCTATCTGCGAGTAGTTCTGCTTAGTGGTGTTCAAAGAGCATGATGCAAAGGAGATTGACGTCCCATTCTAAATAAGGGTTGTTCCTAGGCCAAACGTCGAAGCGTCAACTTGTAGTTCGATGTTCCCTGCTTTTGGATAAAAAAATGTCAATGAGTTGCAAATGGATTCTTTGATATTGTTCCTAAATCATATTGTGGTTCCCACTTGAGCTGTTTCTGTTTTTCTAGGTTATGTCGGGGCTGATTTAGTGATGCTAGATTGGGAATGTACCTTGCTAGGTAGGTCATCATTCCCAGTATGGTCTGCAGTTCATCCTTGGTAGATGGGGGTCTTATTTCTTTCAGTGCACGGACCTTTCGTGGGTCTGGGTCGATACCACCTTTTGATATTATGTGTCCAAAGTATGGTATGCTGTTGCACCCGAACACACATTTTTTAGGTTGAATTTAACAGTCCTTTCGCGTGCTCTGATTAGTGCACTGCGAACATTTGCGTCGTGCTCCTCTATGGTTTCCCCAGATATAATGATGTCATCGACTTTGGCAGAAAAACCTTTAATGCTTTTAAATGCCTGTTCGATACAGCGTTGAAATTTATCCTGCGCTAAAATAAACCCAAATGGCATGCGTTTGAACATGTGTTGGCCGAATGGAGTGTTAAATGTTATTAGTTGAGATGATTCGTTGTCAAGGACGAGAGACCAATATCTATGATAGGCATCCAGCTTGGTGAAAAATTTAGCACTGGAGTATTTTAGTATTGCTTTATCAAATGTGGTCATTGGGGGGTGGGGTCTTTTGATGGCCTTGTTCAGGTCCTGTGGGTCAATGCAGACCCGGAGGCTTTTTTCAGGCTTTTCAACCACAACTGCAGCATTTACCCAATCTGTGGGGTAAGTAACCTTTTTGATGACCCCAAGTTCCTCCATCCTGTCTAGTTCCTTCTTGAACCTGTTTTGGAAAGATATTGGGATGCGTCTGGCTGGTACAGCCTTAGGTTCGGTTCCTTCTTTGAGTGTTATGTGACACTCACCTTCGAGCTGTCCTATACCTTGAAATACGTCTTTGAATTCCTCGATGAATGGGTTTGGTTTTGTCACACTAAGAATCAGCTTAATTAATTTTAGTTTTTTGCTGGTTTCGAAGCCTAGGATTGGGACGGGGGCGTCTTTCACTATGAAGAAGGGCTGTGTCTCAGTGCATCCGTTGGTATATGCGCAGTTCAGGCTGCAAACGCCAAGCGTTGGGATCTTCTGTCCTCCAAAATTAGTAAGAATTTGTAGCGTCTTATTGACTTTAGGCCTTGGTTTAAGGGTATTAAAAAATGTTTCAGGTATGATGTTGGCCTGTGCACCTGTGTCAATTTTAAAAGTGATACTGATGTGTTCGTTGATTATGAGCTTCGCATATGGTTGATCATCCCCTTTGTTCATCTTTAGGGTGTCAATGAAGAGCTCATTATTGCTGTCTGGTTGATGCTCATTTGTTTGATGTTGTTGATTTATTATATTCACCATCTTTTTGCAGCTTTTGAATACCTTTGCAAAATGGTTTTTGATTTGTCACAGTTACTGCATATTTTTCCTTTTGTGGGGCATTTGTGGGAAGGTGAATAATCCCCTCCACAGAAATAGCTTTGTCTTACAGATGGAGCATGGTTTGATTTCTTTGCCCTTCTGACAAAATCCACTTCATGCTTTATGCATGTTTCTTGATAAGCTTGGCTGCCACAAGTATCAGGCTGTGACATTGTCCTGAGCTGCACCTGGGTTTCTATATGTGTTCGCACTATAGTAATTGCTTGTGACAGAGTTAGATTGGAACCTGCTTCGAGGGGTTTCTCTCTGACTTTTGCTGAAGAGATGCCACATACAAGTCGGTCTCTTACCATTTCATCTCTCATGGCTGTTGTGGAATATGCACATTCAAGAGCTAAAAGATTCAGATCAGTTATGTATTGATCCACTGGTTCACCATCTCGTTGATCACGTTTATGAAAGAGGTATCTTTGAAACACTGTATTGCACTGAGGGAGGAAATATTCACTGAACTTGTCCATGTACGGTTGAATTTTGTCATGTTCTTCAGCTGTAATTGTAAAGGTGTTAAAAATGTCTCGCCCTTTATCTCCAAGCCCAATCAGCAGGATGGCGCATTTCACTTTTTCTGTCTTTCCGCTAAGGGGTCCTTGGAACATCAGCTTTGCTTGATTCTTAAATCTTGTCCATGCCTCTTTAAGGTTATCACTTGTCCAATCCATTGCAGGGTAGGGTAGGGGACGTTGGCTTCCATGTTGTTTTAGAGGATCTGACACCATGTAGAAAGTCTCAATGTTTATTCAATTGAAATAGAAACCCAGGTCACCTAGAACAGAAAGGTAAGAATATTACAATTGAACTTTGAACTTTCAATGTTCAAGGTTAGATCATTTGCTTTCAAAGTTTGAATTTCGAAGTTACACTTATAATATGAAGTTTAAAATTGAAAGTTCTAATTTAGAAGTTTTGAGTTTCGAGCACTGTTATCAAACTCAAATGTTCCAAGTGATCTAACTTTGAACTTTGAAAGTTCGGCTTCGAAGTTCAAAGTTGCATGGTCAGTATTGATGATAGACTTTTTGAACATTTGGAACGCTCAAATGATCTCCAAAGATTCAAATAACTTATAAGGTTTAATCGAAGTTCAAAGTAAACTTAGATCACTCAAAAATACTATAGATCAAAGTAGTTCAAAGTTCAACTACAAAGCTCAAAAGTTTATTTTCTTTCAAAGTTCAACACTTTCACACGAAACAGATCAAATACCGCTTCAAACTTTGAAGTTTTGACCGTTTGAAATATATGAACGTTTGAACTTTGACCTTTTCTCTTTGAAATCAAAGGTTCTTTATACTTTGAACTTTCAGACTTCAAAATTATATTATCACTATGGATAATAGTTCAAAGGTAGTTCCAAAAGGTTAAAGAACTTTTAACTTTGAAAAGACCTGTAGTCATCCAAAAATTCATGAACAGTTGAATTTGAATAGTGACTTCTTCTTTTATACTTTTCCCTTTTTTTGAGCTGTGAGCTTTGAACTTTCAAAGTGATCACTCTTCTCAGTTATAAACTATTACATTTTGGAGTCAAAGTTTGACTACCGCTATTATCAATTAAAAGATTTTAAAACAGACTTAGAATACTTTACAAATTAACTTTTTGAACTTTGAAAAATGACAAACTTTGAACTTTCGAAGTTCAAAGGTCAAAGCTAAAAGGTTGTTGAAGTTTGAACTTTTAATCATGATCAAAGCGGTCAACTTTTAAAAAAAAATCCACCAATGTTAAAAGTTCGAAAAATTGAACTGTGAATTGATACTAGTGATAGTCAAACTTTGAACTATGACCTTTGATATACTATTTATAAAAAAAAATTTCCACAAAATAAGTTTTTCAAAGAAAAGTAAAGAACTCCATTAAACTTAAAATGAGCAAAATTAAAATCAAATAATCTTCCAAGTGGAAAACTACCCGAAATCTGCATCAATAAATAAATTAAACCCAAAATGAACAGAAATTATAATAAATAACCGAGTCAAACTCAAAACGAGCAGAAATTAACATGAGTTGGACTCAAAACCCCTATGCCTTCCCAAGGCCAAAACAATTTGTACTTTACTGAAAAAATATAATATAGGGGTTTATATATATAATATAGGGGTTTTGAGCCCAACTTAAGTTAATTTCTGCTCGTTTTGACTTTGACTCGGTTATTTATTGTAATTTTTGTTCGTTATAGGTTTCATTTATTTATCAATCCTGATTTGTGGTAGTTTCACGCTTGGTAGCGTGAAAATAGGGTAGGTCTAAACAACAAAAACAACAAAATAATACATTATATCTACGTCGATCTTTACTATAAAAATGTCAAGCCTTCCAATAACTTTCGACTATTAAAAAGGGCACTAGGCCTTCTGATTTCCAATCGAATATGCCCTTTTTGAGTTTCTACGATAACGCTTTCTATAAACACCTTATATGCCCCCAGGGCATAAATTACAACCCTTACCCTAAGGGCTGTGAGGGTGGTTGTCATCCTCCAAGAACTAATTTCCAGAACTTTCAACTACGTTAAACACAATGACTATCTCAAAATTTTGATTGGATGCATCTGGGAAAATGATGGGCGTGAGAGGGCCGTTAGTCGCTCTCCAATCACTTTCAACTATCAAAAAATGCACTAGCCCTTTCAATTCCAGTCAAATGAGCCTTTTTGAAGTTTCTACGACAACGCTTTCAATCAAAACCTTATATACCCCCAGGGCATAACTTACAACCCTTGCACTGAGAGCTGGGGGAGGGGGGGATTGTCATCCTCAAAACCTAATTTCTGGAACTTTCGGCAACGTTGAACAAAATGGCTATCTGAAAGTTTTGATTGGATGTGTTTGGGGGAATGGTGGATGTGAGAGGGGCATTAGTTACCCTCCAATCACTTTCAACTATTAAACAGGGCACTAAACCTCTCAATTTCCAATTGAATGAGCCCCTTTTGAAGTTTCTACAACATCGCTTTCTATAAAAACCTTATATGCCCCCGGGGCATAACGTACGACCCTTGCCCTGAGGGCTTTGGGGCTGGAGGAGTTGTTATCCTTAAAGACCTAATTTACGAAAATTTCAACTACGCTGAATAAAATGGCTATCTAAAAATTTTGATTGGATGTGTTTGGGGAACAGGTTGGCGTGAGAGGGGTGTTAGTTGCCGTCAAATTACTTTTGAGGCTGTTAAAAAGGGCACTAGCCCTTTGAATTTCCAATCGAATGAGCCCTTTTCAAGTTTCTACTACAAAGATTTCAATAAAAACTTATACACCCCCAGTGCATAACTTATAAACCTTGCCCCGAAGACTGTGGGGGGAGTGTTCTAATCAAAGGTATACTTTCCTGAACTTTAAACTACGTGGAACAAAATGTCTATCTAAAAATGTTGATTTGATGTGTTTGGGGAAATGGTGGGCATGGACTGGGTTTTATTTGCCTTTCAATCACTTTCAACTATTAAAAAGGGCACTAGCCACTTCAATTTCCAATAGAGTGAGCCTTTTTTGCAGTTCCTACGACAACGCTTTCTACAAAACCTTATATGCCCCCAGGGCATAACTTACATCCCTCGCCCTGAGGGCTGTGGGGGGGGAGGGGGGGTTGTCACCCTCAAAGACCTAATTTCTAGAATTGTCAACTACGTTGAACAAAGTGGCTGTCTCAAAATTTTGATTGGATGTGTTTGGGGAAAAGGTGGGCGTGAGAGGGGGGTTAGTTGCCCTCCAATCACTTTCGACTGGTAAAACGGGCACTAGCCCTTTGAATTTTCAATCGAATGAACCTTTTTGGAAGTTTCTACGACAATGCTTTCTATAAAAACCTTATATGCCCCCAGGACATAATTTACAACCCTTGGCCTGAGGGCTGTGGGGGAGTTTCCTCCTCATATACATAATTTCTATTTGGATATCAGCTACGCTGAACAAAATTGCAATCTTAAAATTTTGATTGTATGTGACTGGGGAAAAGGTGGGCGTGAGAGGGGGGTTTTCTGCCCTCAAATCACTTTTGACTATTAAAAAGGGCACTAAACCTTTGAATTTCCAATCGAATGAGCCTTTTTTCAAGTTTATAACAAAGATTTCAATAAAATCTTATATGCCCCCAGGATCTAACTTATAGCCCTTGCTTTGCAGGCTGTGGGGGAGTGTCCGGCTAAAAGGTGTAGTTTCCTGAACTTTAGACTGCGTGGAACAAAAAGGCTATCTCAAAATTTTGATTGAATGAGTTTGGGGAAATGGTGGGCGTCGAAGGGGTGTTAGTTGCCTTCCAATCACTTTCGACTATTTAAAAGGGCACTAGTCATTTAAATTTCCAATCGAATGAGCCTTTTTTGAAGTTTCTACGACAACGCTTTCTATAAAAACCTTATATGTCCCCAGAGCATAACTTACAACCTTTGCCCTGAGGGTTGTGGG
This sequence comes from Artemia sp. Qi Xiang Cuo, assembly GCF_049724085.1. NCBI lineage: Eukaryota > Metazoa > Arthropoda > Branchiopoda > Anostraca > Artemiidae > Artemia > Artemia sp. Qi Xiang Cuo. The sequence goes on from NC_142804.1 coordinate 12,284,093, forward strand.
GGAGTGTCCTCCTCAAAAACATAATTTCTATCTGTAAATCAACTCCGCTGAACAAAATGGCTATCTCAAAATTTTGATTGGATGTATTTGGGGAAATGGTGAACGTGGAAGGGGTGTTAGTTGCCCTTCCATTAACTTTCGGCTATTAAAAAGGGCACAAGCCACTCTGATTTCCAATTGAATGAGTCTTTTTCGAAGTTTCTACGACAACTTCTTCCATACGAAGTGCCCTGGTCTAAATGAAAAAAACAATAATTAATACATTGTGCCAACGTCGTTCTTAGATGCCCCAAGGGCGTAACTTTAAACCCTTGCCCTGAGAGTTGTGGGGAAGTGACCTCCTCAAAAACATATTTTCTATCTGGAAATCAACTACGCTGAACAAAATGGATATCTCAAAATTTTGATTAGATGTGTTTTGGGGAATGATGGGCGTGGGGTAGGGCTAGTTGCCCTCCAATCACTTTCCACTATTAAAAATGGCACTAGCCACTCCAATTTCCAATCGAATGAGCCCTTTTCGAAGTTTCTATGACAACTCCTTCAATACGAGGTGTCTTGGTCTAAGACCACGAAAAAAAAAAAAAGAAATAAAATAAATAATGCGTTGTGCCAATATCGTTCTTTACTTAGGCAGCGCTATTGCGCTGCCTATGATTGATTTTGAACTATAGTTCAAAATTGTTGATCATAGTTTAAGTGTTTATAGTTTAATGTTGAACTTTGGTTGTGTTTTCTTCAAATGTTGAAGTTAAAGTCAAGCCCAAAGAAGTTAAAGGTTCAAAGCTCGGTAGTTGTAGTAGTAATAATAGTTGTTGTTGTGGTATTAGTAGTAGTAGTAGTAATACTAGTGGTTATGGTTGTAGTAATAGAAGAAGTGGTAGAAGTAGTAGTTATACAAAGAGAGTGAGAGACAGAGACAGACAGTAACAGCAGGACAGAGAGCAATTAACAGACAGAAAAAGAGAGAGAGGGACAGAGAGAGCAGGAAAAAGAGATAGCGAGAGAGGGAGACAAAGAGTGAGAGAGAGACAGAGAGCGAGAGAGAAAGGGGTAGTTAAAAAGAGAGATATAGGTAGTGAGAGAGAGACAGAGAGTGGGAGAGAGACTGAGGGTGAGATGGAGATAGAGAGTGACAGAAAGCGAGAGACAGGCAGAGAGCGAGATAGAGACAGAGAAAGAGAGAGAGTACGAGAGAGAGACAAAGATTGAGAGAAAGACAGACAGTGAGGGAGAGAGAGTCAGAGAGCAAGAGAGAGAGACAAAGAGTGAGAGAGAGAGACAAAGAGCGAGAGAGAGAGAAAGAGTGAGAGCAAGGGACAAAAAGTGAGAGAGAGACAGGGATAGAGAGAAAGAGAGAGAGGTAGAGAGAGAGAGAGAGATAGGGGGGAGAGAGAGAAGTAGAGAGTGAGATAGGGGGAGAGAGGAAGAGAAAGAGAGAGAGAGAGAGAGAGAGAGAGAGAGAGAGAGAGAGAGAGAGAGAGAGAGAGAGAGAGAGAGAGAGAGAGAGAGAGAGAGAGAGAGAGAGAGAGAGAGAGAGAGAGAGAGAGAGAGAGAGAGAGAGAGAGAGAGAGAGAGAGAGAGAGAGAGAGAGAGAGAGAGAGAGAGAGAGAGAGAGAGAGAGAGAGAGAGAGAGAGAGAGAGAGAGAGAGAGAGAGAGAGAGAGAGAGAGAGAGAGAGAGAGAGAGAGAGAGAGAGAGAGAGAGAGAGAGAGAGAGAGAGAGCAGAGACAGAGAGAGACAGAGACAGAGAGAGAGAGAGAGAGAGAGAGAGAGAGAGAGAGAGAGAGACCCATGAAAAGTTTCTCCAAGGAAAGCCCTACCTGTCCCAAATCTTCTCTACAATTAGCAACCGAAAAATTTAACGAAAAAATGATAATAATAATAATAATATGCAGAGACTCAAGTTCACGAACTCGATTTAATACATTCGGACAAGCAAATATGTAGGTCATTCCTGGGTCAGGTCATTCTTAGAGACATAGTTATTGGATGTTTCAGCTATGCTGAACAAAATTGCTAACTCCAAATTTTTATCAGATGACTTTTTTTTGGGGGGGGAGGACTTGTGAAGCAGGGCTGGTTGACCTTCTTTCTTTTTCGTCCCTTAAAAAGGGAACTACAATTTTTACTGTCCATTCTAACGAGGGCTCTCCCAATCTTTTAGGGCTATTGGTTTGATAAGATCACCCCTTAGGAATAAAAGACAATAAATAAACACGTATCCCTGATCATTCTGACAAACAAAATAAAAAAATTCCAGATTTTTGCAGACGGGATCCTGAAACCTCAGGATTCAATTTTACGCTAAACTTAATGCTGTGATTTTCATTGAGGTACCTTGACTTTTTAAGAATGTTTACACCCCTTGTCAAAAACCACAGAATTTTTTTAAGACCCGTAGCTTTTGATGGGAATCATTAAACTTCTTGAATTTTATATATTAGGAATCAGAACAAAAAAAAAAACAATTCTTTTGATATATCTATTGTCATCAAAAATATGTCTTTTAGAGCATTGATTACTGTTTGGCCGAGTCACTTATTACTTACAGTATGTTACCATAAATTGCTTTATAATCTTAATGGATGTATAAAAGAAAATTAAGGTCTAGAAAAAGAAAGATTGTTATTGCTCTGAGTCTCTTAAAATATAGGACCAAATTATTTTGTGAAAATTTAGAGGACCGCTGTGATTATGAAAGCATGCTTCTTAACAAATTTTTAGGAAATTTCTGAGGGACCCAGGAGCCCCGTCCACCCCTTAAAGAAGCCTCTGCATACCTTTTCTACAAGGTTTTACTCTCATATTCTGGTTAGAACTCAATATCAATACATTTTTACCAAGTTACGTAGCACGTTAACTTGCTTATCATACCAAAATCGACAAATTACTGTAAAAACATAAGGCTAAATATAGACAGCTTGTCCGCACACCGCCGCACCACCCATCATTTTCTACGTGCCGGATTGTGTGTCATCGGGGGCGAACCGCCGATAAATTGGCGCGGCGTCTAAAAAATTAGAACAGCTATTGCTACGGAGAGTAAAACACCTGAAGTTAACCGCAGTTCAACAATAGCTAGCTAAAGATCAAGGTCTGAACTCACTCATAGTGCTTTAAAAGGAATGGGAAGCTTGTAAGAGATGAGTCTTCCGTTAATTAAGATGGGGAGATGGAAATTACTTGTGTCACCAACAGAGTTGTTTCTGACGACCTCAATGCTAAATAAGAAAATTCTGAAACAAAATTGGGGAATTTATGTGTTTAGTCCGCAATATTATAGGAATAAAGGTTGAAATTGTTCTGCAAGGAATTATTAATAAGTATTTTTTTTATTTAAAATAATTTCAAGTCAAATTTGAGTCAATGCAAAGTTTCATCAATTTAGCTTGAGGAAAATTTGGGCAAGTTAAGCAAGCTAGTTAACCTTAAGCTAGTAGGCCTACTAATGTAAGAGTCTGTTTTCCTTACGCTTTCCTATATTTTGAAAAACAAGAAAAGACAAAAATTCCATAATTTAGGTAGGATTAAAAAATGGAACCAAATTGCCATTTTAGGTACCGCTGCTGATTACAAAAGGAGCGAAATCGGTTTTACTTCAAAGTCGAGTAGCACGTTGCATACGCCTAGGCGTTTCCTAGAGGAAATTCAAGAATTCTGGGATTATTCCGAATTCGAAGTAAACAGTGAGTAAATCAACTCAACAAGGGGCTACTCTTCATTTGCGATCTTTTAAAATATATACTATTAAATGTATCAAGATAAAATCTGGGAGGGAGACTATACTAGGGAAAATCCCCACTTTCGAGCTACTTGCTTAAGGTGAACAATTGCTTTCTGGACAAGCAATCTCTAGTAGGCTAGAGCTATCTTAAAGCTAGGCTAAATTTATGCTGTGTCAATGAAACTTGGACATTCTCATGATTTGAAACTTGAGTAGATCTCTTGAAGGTTTCATTCAACTGGCCATGTTGCTTAGAATAACATTGGATTTTATGTCCTGTCCTAAATTAAAACACTATAGTGACCTTTGCAGTAAAATTCTACTTTGGCTACCTTGGAAAGGAGTTAGGCTAGGCCTAGGAAAATGAAACTTTCAGGGGTGGGTCTACAGGCTAAAGTAGCCTATGTCCTGGGAAGGTATTTTGAAATACCTACCTGCATTCCTTCTCCCTCTAGATGATCCTGAAATTTGCCTACATGACCTATTGAAATTTTGAAAAAAGCAACATTTTATCTTAATTTTCAGTTATCAATTTCTTTTTCTCTGGCTTTAGGCCTAGTTCTGAAAATGCAATTACTGTTATTTGAGTGTGATTTTAAGCTAGGCTACATTAATGTTTTTTTTTTTTAATTTAGGAAACATATTTGTATATCTTAAAACCTTATAAGTTGGGATTAAGCAAAGTTGTGAAGCTGAAAACAATTGTGTTGTAATTAATTTAAGCAGAAGATATATTTTGCAAGGTTTCACTTTTATAACACACATATTTTTAAAGTTCAGGACCCTTTAGAGAGAGAAGGAGTGGATGTAGGTACTTTAAAATATCTTCCCAGGACATACCTTGGCATATAGACCCATCCCTGAAAGTTTCCGTTTCCTAGCCTAACCCCTTTCCAAGATAGCCAAGCCAAAAGTAGCTAAACTATAATTTTATTGCCTTTCTAACCAAAGTTCCCCTGCTTCATTATAATTTAAAAGAGTTATAGCAATCTTGATGTAAGATTTTTATTCTGAACTTGCTGACCTAAAATAATTGGATAAGATAGCCTAATCAGTAAGTCAGACAACTAGTCATCACTGCAGCAATTTAGTCACTATAAAACTTTGGTAGCCTATTATTGTAATATATTTTAAACATCTATCTGAAACATAGAAAATGCTGCCAAATGTGATTTTAAAATTAAGAAAGTTTCTAAATCATTGGCAGACTATCAAGGGTATATTCAACATAAGACAAGTGCGGTAGGGCCTAAAGCTGAAGAATTATAGACCTATTTAGTAGAAGTCTAAAATTGAGACTGTTGATAATAATAACATATTCTTGCTTAATAATATGAAGTATTGTAAGGAAACTCTATAAAGCATTAAAATACTTACTTCTACTATAAGGCATTAGTCTGCCCTCATTTAGAGTTTGGTATGATTTCAGGATATCCACAGCATAAAATAGATACTAAAGCACTTGAAAATGTTCAGCACTGAGCCATCAAGCTTTTACTACACCTGGATGTTCACACATCCAGCCTTTTGAGTCTGGCCAATATCTGGAAATTCAGAAACAGGGTTTCATAACCCCATTGAAAAAGAAAGATGGAAACTTGGTTTTGAAGGTGTATACCATATTTCACTCACTCCTATATCCTCTAAACTATATGAAGGATTCCTTGCAGACTGGCTAAAGAAAAAAATTATACCTCTCACTGACCTGAGACAATTTGGGAACATCAAATCCACTTCTACTTCCCATTAGGCTACATTGTTTTTCTTGTTGACTCAATTGGAAAATTCTCAGAAACCCTAATTGCTGACTAAATTTAATTTCCATTGACCTTCAAAAAGCATTTGACTTTTTAACCACAGTATTTCAATTGAGAAACTTAAAAATTATTTCAATATTGATTCTTTCCTGGTTAAATTGGTTGCCTCCTTTTTATCAAATACCTTGTCCACAGTGGAGTACCCCAAGGTACTCTCCTAGGTCCCCTCCTGTTTTCTGTTATGATAAATAGCCCTGCTAATGAATTTCCTGACAGATGGAAATTTGCAGATGACCTAATGGTTGTTGAAACCTGCTAAAGGAACTTAGTAAGCAACCCTATGAGCATCCTCAATGATATTGCAGATGACACTACAGACTTAGACATGAGAGTAAACCCCTCTAAATCTATGATAATGCCAATATGTTTCCTTAAAACCTCACTCCTATCCCCCCGAGATATTTCTGTGTCTTCCTTTAAATTACTTGGTGTTACAATTTCCTCTAATTTAAAATGGGATATCCATATGAAGATATTGTCCATAGATCTAATTCATCCATGTCTCTTCTTAAGCTCTTGAGGAAATTTAACATCCCCCATCCCATTCTTTAAGGATCTATACTTCCTTTGTCTGCCTGCATCTTGAATATGCTTGTCCAGTTTGGCATCCTGGCATATCCCATGATGAATCAGAAAAAATTGAATCCATTAAAAAAAAAAGCCTTGAGAATAATTTTAAAGAAGGTAAGGTACCATACTTGCTCCTTCTAAAAAAAGCCAAGCTGGAAATTCTTAAGCACAGGAGAGATATGTTGTGCCTCTGTTTTACAAAAATACAATAACAAACCTTTGCATGGAAAACATTTTCCCCAGAAGACACTGCCCATCCCAACACCACCTGCAATGTGCTGTTTCTGAACCCATTCCTATCTTATCCCCTATCCATTGCTTGACCTCTAGGTATGAAAAAACCTTTGTACCCTTCATCACTGGTAAAATAAACTGTTAGTTTTCCTTTTTTTTCTTTTTGGTACTGGTGATACTCAAGTTTTATGTTTGTTAATTTTTTTTTGTTTCCTCCCCCTTTTTATATGTTATCTTTTAAACCTTTTTAATGCTAATTTTATTTCACTCTTTTTTAGTTTTTACCTTTTTAACTTTCTGACATTTTGCTGCTTAATTTTTTGACTAATGAATGGTTTTGCCATTCTGATATTGTCGTTTTTGGCATTGTTTTGCCAGTTTTTTAGTTGTTGTGTTTTTTTTATGATTTTTGTATTTTGGTTTTATGACTGAAATGTGAATTTGGTCCTTTGGGGTTTGTGATAGATGTTTTTTAAAATAAATATCTTATCTCAAACCTAGAATTTGGAATGACCATAGTGTCTCCCCATTATAAAATGAATGTTAAAGCCCTTGAGAGTTCCAAAACCAAGCAACAAAGCTCATACCAGCTTTGCAAGACATGCAGTATAAGGAATGCCTTGTGTCCCTCAAACTCACCACCCTAGTCTATCAAAGGAAGAGAAGAGATGCAATTGCTACTTCCAAACTGCTTAAAAATGACCTCACAAGTCAGGTTTTCTCCTCATCCCTTGCAACTACAACAAAAGGTCACACAAAGAAGCTGCAAGTCCCCCATTGCCATTGACCCAAGCACTGGCACTTCTTCTCTGTATTTGCTGTCAGTCACTTGAACAGCCTCTCCAAAGTGACCATCCAGTCCCAAATCATAGATGTGTTCAAGAAAGGATTTGATTGTGACTTGGCCAATGCAGAGTGCAGGCTAACCTGGGATGCCAAACCATAATCATGTTACACCACCAGCAAGATGTTCCACAGGAGGCTCATCATAACCTTATCTTGGTGGACATGCTATCTAAGGACGATTTTCTTAAATTTTCTAAAACTGCATACACTGGTATACAGAAGAAATAGGGAAGATGTCATCATGACTTGCAAGTTGCTTGAACACCCAAGTCTAAGCTTGGTTTTCTCTTCCCCAGTCTACTCCTCTACCAGGGGAGAGAGCCAGAAACTACAGGCCCCCAGAATCCAGTGGTATGTGTATCAGAACTTCTACACTGTTTGCTCATTGCCATTGTGGAATAGTCTCATGGATGTGTTTTTTCAATCCAAGACTTCTGAATCATTCAAGAAGGGCATTGATTGGAATGGACAAATTGGGATGCTGCCTAACACTAACAAGGTTTAGACCCCCAGCAAGAGTCCCTACAACAGGTTCAACACCTTATTAGCTTTGTGTTTAATGTAATTTAAGATAATTATGAAGTAGGAATTTTTTCCCTAACAAGTTTCCTTCCCAGCAGCCCCAATTCTGGACTTGTGCCTCATATTTAAATAGGCTAGGATATAAGGTTCACTTTTATCCAAGTCTAAATGTTCAGAAAAGTTTTCCTAGACTGTAATAATTATGTAAAATCTATTGTAGAAAACTATGTAACATTCTAGTTTATCAGCTCTTCTGAAGGAAACACTACAATAACAAAAGAATAGCAGGAGAAAAATAAAGTGCAAGGGATGGGGGAAAGGTTTTCTGTTGATACAGGAAGAAGTCAAATTGGGAATATTCTTTATACGGGGGGGGGGGTGGGTGGTAAGGCAAGTAGGAAAATGATCTGAGGGGTTGGATTGACCAGACATGCATAAGTACCTGGGACAGAGGAGACTTTTGAGGGATGGATTCCTGGGGTATGCGGCTCTGCATTGGGTATGCAGGGGGATAATGAGTCATGGTTCACTTTCTACTATGCTCCAAGCAATGCATATATTATTGTGTGATCTGTAATATCCAGACTATTTCCCTTAGTCTGGGCAAATGTAATGTATAATTAACATTCTTAAGCTATGAATTATTCTTTATTATATGAATTATTCTTCATGAGACCTTTATGGTTACTAACAGAAAATACATGCTAATATTGGGCAAAGGTTTCAGCATAAGCTAATTTATATTTTGTTTTCTAAGGCTGTAGTCTGTTGTGAGGCTGCCACAATACCTGAAAATGTTTTAATTTGAAAACATTCCAGTCTGCCTTTCAATTGCATCCATGATGGCTGTGAGAAATTCAATAACCAGGGATTTGCATGGTAATTAATTTTATTGACTTTTAATTAATTTTAATCATTTTTATGGTACTTTTAATCGTATTATGGTACTTTTAAATTTAATTGTATTTAAAGGTAAAGTAACTGTTTAGTTACCAATTCTTAATTGCTTGGAACTAATAATTAGGCTACAAGGGATAGAACAGCTATATCAAGTGATAACAAAATGAAAAGTTGTGTGGATATGTGACTAAAATTTAAGTTAAATTATACTGTGGTTCTGATTATTCTGACTATTTTGTTTATATTTATTTTTGTTACGTTTTTACAAGTCAGACAAAAATTTCAGGGGGGGGGAAGGGGCACAAAACTATCTGGTTTTTAAACCTTGGTGCACTATATCCCCCTTTTTGCTTTAAGAAAGATTCATGGGATACTGATAAAGCTGACCCTTCCTCAATCTTTGGTCTTTATGCTGTATTCTTAAGTTCTTCAAAGATACTTCTTATTCAAATTCAACAGCCCTTATGTTTGAGCTGTCTTTTTTAAAGATTACTTAAAAAAAAACTTTCCACAAAACAAGTTTTTAAAAGAAAAGTAAAGAGCTCCATTAAGCCAAAAATGAGCAGAAATAAAGTCAAATAATCTTCCAATCGTATAATTACCACAAATCACTATCAATAAATAAATGAAACTCAGAATAAACAGAAATTACAATAAATAGCCGAGTCAAACTCAAAACGAGCAAAAATGAACATGAGTAGGGCTGATAACCCCCATGTATTCTCAAGACTAGAACATAATTTGCACTTTACTGAAAAAAAATTACCATGGATTGGCAGTTTAATTTACATATTCTGGTATTTATTCCTTAAAGTTTTAATAATTTTGTATTTATTAAAGTAAAAAAAGTAACAACATTTAAAATGTGTTCAAAACATTTAACAAAATGTAGTGAAAACCTTTAAACATTAAAACATTTGATATGTATGCTGACATTCATTCCTGAAAGTCATAATAATTTTGGATTTTATTAAGTTAAGAAAAGGAAATATTTAAAACTTATTTTGAAATGTTTTCCTGAAATATTTAACTTAATACCCCTTGCTGCTCCTGAGATATTGCATGCACCATTTTCACAACCTGGATGCATATAACATCTGTTGGTTTGGTTCAATATCCCCCTAATTAGTCCTTAAAAGTTTCAACTTAATACCATAAACTGTTCCTGAGATAATGTAGATAGGCTGTTTTGATGCATTTAGTGTCTTTTGATCAAGTTCTTTGAATATTCTAATTTAACACATATAACTGATCCTGAGATATTGCAGATATGCTATTTTGCCAACCCAGACGCACATGGTGTCTTCTGATTTAGTTCAACATCCCAGTCGATATTTTGTAAGGGTTCCAACTTAATAATCTCATTCTTTCTCGAGATATTGCAGATACGCCTTTTTGAAAACTGGGGCGCCCATAGTCCCTTTAAGTTTGACACCCTCCTTGACATTCCCTAAACTTTTAACTTAATAACCATTAATTGTTCTTGAAATACTGAAGATATGCTGTTTTCAAAACATGGATGCATGTAGTAGCTTTTAATTTAATTGAACGTCCCTCTTAGGAGTCCCTGGAAGTTTCAGCATAATACCTGTACATACCCAGTCATGACATTAACATAGATGCACCCTTTTGACATTTTGATACACTTAGTGTCTTTTGATTTAGTGCAAAACTCCCTTCAGCGTCCTCTGAATGATTTAACTTAATACCTTTAGCAGTTCCTTAAGTGTTACAGATACGCCCTTTCGAGCACCTGGATGTTGACAGTCTTTTGACTTAGTTCACTGTCCCCCTCAATATTCCTTCAAATTTTCAACTGAATCACCTTAGTAAATTTCTGAGAAGTTGAAAATAATCCCTTTTCTTGACCTGGGTGCGCTTAAAGTCTTTTGATTTAGTTCAATGGTAGTAGTAATGGTAGCAAATGTAGAAGCAGTCGCAGTCCCGAATGGCCTCCTTGCTGGAAATTCCCTCCAGAAAATTTTCTGTGGAAGGGTTTGTCTTGGTTGTTTCTCAATTTGCTGCTTTTATGAAGACAATCCCATAAATTTGTTTTTGTCATTAGTTTTTACTTTTAAGTTCAACAGGTATAATCCACTGGTGAAAGAATGAGCTCTATTGGAGTCAACTTGTAAAGTCCTAACAGGGCATCCTAAAGAGTCTGGTTTGACCAAAATTAGAATTAGGAATCATACATCATTTGGAAAATTAAGTCTCTTGATGTTTCTTGATTTACTAAGGTATGCATGTTGTTTCCAGAGTACAATGTGGGTCAACTCTTTTTATTGTCACCTAGTGGATCCGTAAGAGCTCACTCTAAATACAATTAATTAGAGGCAAAGATTGTTTTGACCATTTTAAGACCCCTCCCCCACTCTATAAAATGTACGATTTTCTTAGTCTTAAGAATGGTCTCCCAAAGTTTTTAGCTAGTCAGACACCCAGGATATAACATGCACCCTTTTCCATTATTAATTAAAAAAAAACTTTCAAAAAAAGAAGTTTTTCAAAGAAAAGTAAAGAGCCATATTAAACCTAAGGTCAACACAAATAAATTCCTATAATAATTCAAGCTCTAAACGACCAGAAATTGCCATTGTAGAATAAGTGAAATCGAAAAGGAACAGAAATTCAAGTTTCCAAGTTTAGCAGTCCCTGAAAGTAGTCAGAAGTAGATGTAGTAGTAATTGCAAATGGCTTTTTAAGATCTCTTCCAGTGTTAAGGGAAGCATCTAAAAGGGTAAGAGGGGGGGGTTGCCCTTCTTCCTTTTTAACATGCCTTTATAGTTTCAACTTAATACCATTAGCTGGTCCTTTGATATTGTTGCTATGTCCTTTTGACAACCCTCCTGCATATAGTGTGCTTTGTTTGAAATACCCTGCAACATTTTCTAAAAGTTTTCCTTAAAATTCTTAGCCTTTTGGAGACTCAGAATCAAACATGCCCCTTTTTCCCAATAACTAACCTTGCATATAAATATTGGGCAACTATAACTTGCAATACTTGCCCCAGGGGCTCTGGGGTGGGGGGAGGGGGTTACGTCATCCCCGGAATTATAGTTTTTCGACTTTTCGACTCTGTGTACAAGACAGCTATTCCAAAATTCTGATCATATATCTTTGGAAGGAGGGCAGCAAAAAGGAAATGGGAGGGGGACTGTTTGCGCTCTAACCACTTTTTAACATCCTCCTCAACATGCCCTGAAAGTTTAAATTTAATACCTTCAGCTGTTCTTGTGATAATGCAGATACACCTTTTGGATAAACAGGATGCATATTCTAACTTTAGATTTAGTTTGACATGCCACTCAGTGATCCCTGAAGTTTCACCTTAATACTCTTAGCCTTTTAGAACACCCATAGACTCAAACATCCCCCCTTTTCTTAATATTAAATCCTGCATGTAAAAAGGGGCAAATTGCATAGTTCACATTAGTTGCCCTGGGGGCTGTGGGGGCATTGCATTCCCGGATGCATAGTTACTAGACCTTTTGACTATTTTGAACAACATGTCTATTTCAAATTTTGATCAAATATTTTATAGGGAGGGCAACTAAAAAGGGCATGGGAGAGTGTTGGTGACCCTCCAACTACTTTTCGACATGTCCTGAAAGTTTCAGCTTAACACCCTCAGTGGTTCTTATAATATTGAAGATCCTCCTTTTCGATAAACTGGATGCATATGGTGCCTTTTGGTTTAGTATAACACACCCCTCATCATTATCCAAGGTTCCACCTTAATGCCCTAAGTCTTCTCAGATACACCCAGAATCAATATTTTGCCTTTTTCTAAAAATAAATCCTGCATGTAAACAATTGGCAAATTGCATAATGTACAATCCTTGCCCCAGGTCTATGGGAGGCATGGTATCCCGGGAAGTATTGCTATTGGACTTTTTGACTAGTTTGAACAAAATGACAATTACGATGTTTCGATCAGTGTTTACTAGAGGGGGGGACATAAAAGGGGCAAGGAGGGGGACTGGTTGCCCTCTTATCTCTCTTCAGTATCTCTCCAATATACCTTGAAAGTTTCAATTTAATATCCTCTGTCATTCTTTAGATATTGCTGATATTCTCTTTCACAACCAGGAAACACTTGATGGGTTTCGGTTGTTTTCTGCATCCCTCTCAACATTTCTTTATAGTTTCACCTTAATACCCTAAGCCTTTTTGGAGACTCAGGATCAAACAAACCCTCTTTTCCAATCAAATTCTTATTTGTTAACAATGGGTAACTTGCATAATTTATAGCCCTTGCCGCGGAGGCTGGGATGATGTCAACCCCGGAGGCATAGTTATTTGACCTTCGAACTATTTTGAACAAAATGGTTATCTCAAAATTTTGATCTGATGCATTTGGGGAAGAAGGGCATGGGGGACTGATTGCCCTCCAATCACTTTGACTCTTATAAAGTGCACCAAAACTTTTGATTTGTAATCGAATGAGCCTCATCCACAGTTTATATGACCACATTTTCAATAAAAACCTTATATATTAACAATAAGGAACTTGTATAACTTACAGCCCTTGCCCCGGAGGCCGGGAGGGGGGGGGGTTAACTCTGGAAGCACAATTATTTTACCTTCAGACTGTTTTGAGCAAAATAGATATCTCAAAATTTTGATGGAATATATTTGATCGGGAAAAAGGACGAGGGAGGAGGGGGGGGGGGCTGGAAGCTTCCGATCGCTCTGATCAAATAAGTATCACAATTGGGGACAAATAAAAATGGCAGTATAAAGAACAGGGAATAGTTATTATGACCATACGCCATCATAGGTAGTGTAATAGCGCTGCCTAAGTAAACAGCGATGTCGGCACAATGTATTATTTATTTATACTTTTTTTTTTGTTTAGACCAGGGCACATCGTATAGAAGGAGTTGTCATAGAAACTTCGAAAACGGCTCATTCGATTGGAAATTGAAAAGGTTTGTGCCCTTTTTAATAGTTGAAACTTATTCGAGAGCGACTAACCCCCCTCCCACGCCCAGCATTTCCACAAACAAATTCAGTCAAAATTTTGAGAGTGTCATTGTGCTCAACGTAGTTGAAAAATCTGGAAATTATATCTCTGAGGATGACATCCCCCCCCCCCACAGCCCACAGGGCAAGGGTTGTACGTTATAACCAAGGGGCATATAAGCGTTTTGTAGAAAGGGTCATCATATAGAGTTTGGAGGGGGCTCAATGGATTGGAAATAAAAAATTCCAATGCTCTTATTCAGATTCAGTGATGGGAGGGTGTATAACCCCCTCCCCTCCCCCCCCACACACACCCCGTATTTTCCCAAAATATGTCTGATAGAAATTTTGAGATGACCATTTGTCTTCGTAGAAACTTCAAAAAGAACACATACGATTGAAAATAGAAAGGGCTAGTGCCCTTTTTAATAGTCAAAAGTTATTGGAGGGCTACTAACTCCCCCATGTCCACCCTTTACCCAAACACATCCATTCAAAAATTTTGAGATATCCATTTTGTTCAACGTAATTGAAAGGTCCTGAAATTATGTCTGTGAGGATGACAACCCCCAGCCTTTTCAAACTGTAGTTAATCATAACTTGAGTTTTACTTTTAGTTCCTTTTTTATACAGACAACTGTGTACTTCATTATTGACATTATTTTTTATTAATTATAGATAGTATAAGACATGTCACTGGCTCCAAGGTCAAAATAACACTGAGTTGCATGGTGAAGATGGAGCATAAAGGCGATAAACTGGAAAATCGTGTCCTTGTGAGTATTTCTCTTTCTGCTCTTTCTTCTGAATTGTCTAACTGAGCTTATAACTTATTTAATTTTTAAATATTTAGTTTTAAATTTATGAAATTATCTTCTTAATTATGACAGTAAAAAAAAGAAAGACTCCTTTGGGAGTGGTCGGGTAAATAATTTTGGACTTGCACCTAAACATATATTTTGCTTCAATTTTAAGTCTTGGGGCATATTTTCAAAGTACTCGTAGCAATAACTAATTTTAGTTCTTTTCTTTTTATTACACACAAAATAAGTTTTTCAAAGAAAAGTAAAGAACTCCATTAAACCAAAAATGAGCAAAAATAAAATCAAATAATCTACCAAGCGTGTAACTACCACAAATCAGCATCGATAAATAAATGAAACCCTAAACGAACAGAAATTACAATAAATAACCGACTCAAACTTAAAACGAGCAGAAATTAACATGAGTAGGGCTCAAAACCCATATGCCTTCCCAAAGCTAGAACATAATTTGCACTTTACTGAAAAAATATAAATGTTTTTACTTTTATAACTTTAATAAATTTTTGATTACTAAATATTAAACTCAATAGTTTCGATTTTTTTTTTATCATGGTAATATGTAGGGTGGTCGAGTTAAATGAGGTGCAGTGTGGATACAGAAGTGTAAATATTTAGAGAAAATAAGATATCCTAATGTATTGTAACTTCTGTTCAAAAATTATAATATATATAATATTATGAATTGCAACATACTTTAAGAATGGTCAGCAGTTCACAGGAGGTATTGAAATTGCTTACCATGAAACTTTGACACATAAATTAGCAAGTCTCAACAAGTTTTCGAAACATTTTGCCAGTTCAGTACAAGTGATTTCCGCAATCGCATTGCGAATGTTTGCTTTGGGAATGAACTCTGAAAACACTCGTTATTGTTTAACAGTCAGTAGCGTCAATTCACTCTGTTCGCGTGAGGGTGGGGGGGGGGGCAAAAGAAGTTTTCCAGACTTAGGGGAGGTGTTTTTTTTTCAATTTTTGCTGTTGTTTCATTTTATTTTTTTTTTCAATTTCGTTGTTTAAAAAAAATGAAAATAACAAAAAAGGCATTTCTCAATGAAAATACCTCAAAAAGTATTTTTTCAAAATCCAGGGTGGGGGGGGGGGCATTTAGGGTTTGACAAATAATTTAAAGGTTATTAACATCACTAGGGAAATTTGCCTTAGGGATTGGAGAACCAAAGCGTGTTGAAAATTATATATGGAAAAATCCTGTCAACAAGACACTGCGTAAAACCTGGCAGTTAGTGGGCAGATTATTGAAGTTGAGGTCTCTTTGAACGATCTCAGTGGAAGATCAAGTAGAGTGGATTTGAACTCAGTGACATTTGGGTAACAGCTGTTTCCCAAATTTTTACAACAGCTGTTACCCAAATTTGACAACAGCTGTTACCCAAATTTGACAACAGCTGTTATCCAAATTTAGCAACAGCTGTTACCCAAATTTGATAACAGCTGTTACCCAATTTTGACAAATTTGATAACAGTCAAATTTGACAACAGCTGTTACCCAATTTTGACAAATTCGATAACAGTCGAATTTGACAACAGCTGTTGTCAATTGTATCATTATCAGGAAGCAAGTAAAGTGGCTGGAAGACTTTGATAAAAGGATGCAAGATAACCAATAATAACACTTTCATTGATATCAATACTTTGATCGTAGAATTATCGAATGCAAAATTATAAAATTGTCTTATCTGTAATAATATTATAAAATCATAACGCAAAATTATCAACATATTTGGATCAGAGCTAAAAAGTTCACTTATGCCATTATGAACTGGTTTGGAAAAATTATATAACGATAAGAATACGAGTTTTTTTAGGTCAACAGTTGGTCTTTCTTCGTACAACTTGTCACGCTATAATTTCACAACATCCCGCGTAATGTGTGTTTAAATTGTGAATTTTTATCCGCTATAATATCACAACATCACGTGTAATCTGTGTTTAAATTGTGAATTTCGTACTGTGTGTTTCTCTGGAAAGACTTCACTGTCCCAGACGAATTGTTTCGAATCTTAACCTTTAAAGACCTTAGACCTTGGATCCGCATGTGCCTCCGGAGGCACCCAGGGCATCAAGAAGGAGCCACCAATCCCCGCAGGTTTGCGGCTGCTACTATGTCCTCCCACTGAGGTTGGATTGATGCGAGCAGGTTACGGAGATCTGTCTGGTGCGTTCGACGCAGGGTGTTTCTGGGTCTTCCCCTCTAGCGTGGACCCGGTGGCTGCCAATGGAGCGCTGCATTTTGTAGTCGGAGATTATCCATACGTAGTACGTGGCCAAGGTATCTCCATCGGCGGACTCTTATGATATATGTCACAAGAGGCTGGCCAGTCTGGTCGCGGATGGATTGGTTTGTTATTCTCTACTGCCAACGGATGTTGAGAATTCTTCTAGTTTTTATTTTTGCCAACATTTAAAGAGTAATATTAAAATCCCCTGACCAGGTCCCCTGACTCAGGCCCTGATCAGGGCCTGACCTGACATAGGTAGCCAACATAGCTTGGTCAGGAGCATCCTTACAAAGAATTCTGGTGAATATTGTTTTAAACCTTCTGTTCTAGAATAAAAGGTAGAATTTTCGTCAAATGTGATAATTTTGACGATGTTAATTGAGGATTATTAAAACATATGAATGAGTTCTCTGATATCAGCCATTTGCTTTGGTAGGTTAAAGTTAACAGGGTTTGGTCAGAAACATTCCAACAGGGAATTGTTATAAGTACTATTTTTTAATTAGCTGTTCTTAAAAAAGGTAAAGTTTTTGCAAAATGTGGTAGTTTTGAGTATTTTAACTTTGGCTCATAAGGGTCTTCGCTGGCAGCCTTGAATATTGTCATTTGAACACTAACAACAAAATCCTGTAATATTCCTTCGAAGGTTTTAGCTCTGTGCCCTCAGATTGCTAATATTATCCCTTTTGCAGGTTTTCACGCCTTGTCGCTTGATTGTATTTACTGCTAAAGTTCCTACAAAGGTTTGTAATTTTTGTTTCAGTTTATATACTTTGTTGGCAGCATGGCCACACACAAAGAGGAACTGGTGATATTTTTCTCAATCCTTAGGACTCTCTTTAAGACCCTATCTCCTCCAGTAAAGGCTCTGATTTGTAAAAGGAAAAAAACATGAAAAGAAAAGATTCTCGAGCACAAAAGAACCGTTTATTTTTGTTTTGAGGCACCCTTCCTTAAAAGTTTTTAGGCCTTGCAAGCTCTGAGGGCCACCGCAGAAACCAATTTTAAGAGAGCCTTTATCATAAAATGGACATTTTTAAAATTTTAGAATAAGATTGTGGGTAACTGTTCTTATAGAGTATGGAGTCCCTTCCGCACCAGATTTAGGGCTGAAAGACAACCGTATATCCAGACTGTGTATCCATTGCACAAAACCCCTTCCCCCGCTGTGAGGTAAGCTTCAAGAAAAGCTCTATTAAAATGAAATATTTACATAAGTCAACAAATTGCAGCTATTTAGAGTTCACTGGTCCTTGAAGGGCTCCGTGAAAGCCATTTCTATGTACATATTTAATAAAATCTGTTGTGCTGCCAGATCTTATACCGACCTTAAAGGCAAGTGTATATCCAGATCTTATATTCTGCCAATGAAATACCCCTCCTCCAGCACTTGACTTAACTTGACTTAATGCTCCTGCTGGTGGTCGAGCGTAGAGAGACACGTGACTCTTCGCCTCCATTCGGAACGGTCTTGTGTAAGCGTGACTGCTTCTTGTATATCAGTGCCGATCATTGAGAGGTACTGGGTGAGGCTGTCTCTCCATCTAAACCGGGGCCTTCGGCGGGGGCGCTTCCAGCCATGCACAGGGGGATCAAAATTGAAGAGAGTGCTCGTGGGTGTTTCTGCTGGCATGCGGACCAAATGGCCGAACCACCGTAGGGTTCGTGCAGCGACCTGACGAGAGTTGGGGGTCTGATCTGTTAGTGCCAGCAATCGGGTGTTCGAAACGAAGTCGTCTCATCTGATCCCTTCAATACGTCTTAAGAACTTTGTTTGGGCCACGTCTATGGAATCACGAGCAGAAGCAGCAGCCGGCCTGGTTTCAGCACTGTAGAGAAGGACTTGGGCTACGGTGGTGTTGTAGATTCGCATTTTTGTTTTTCGGCTGATATTGGGCTTTGACCACACTGAACGGCATAGTCGTGCCATAATTGATGCGGCTTTTCCAATGCGTGACTGAACTTCCGTTTTGACTGACCCGTTTTCCGTGATGATAGATCCAAGGTAGGTGAAAGACTTGACAACCTCGACGGTGTGCCCTGATACGTTGAATGCTGGTGAGTTGGCGGTGTTACCTGCGGAGTCAAAGATCATTATTTTTGTTTTCTGCCAGCTAATATGTAGTCCCACTTTCAGGGCTTCTTCCGACAGTGTGTTGAGAGCTTCTTCGAGTTCAGCTGCAGAAGTGCATATTAGAGCAATATCATCAGCGAAGTCGCAATCGGCTAAAACTCCGTCGCCATACCTTAGTCCGAAGGGGAGCCGGTTCGTGGTTCGATCCATGACATAATCAATCACCGCGTTGAACAGTTCAGGAGCAGCAGCACAACCTTGCCGTACACCGGTATTTATTTCGAACAGTGAGCTTCGACGACCATTAACCTGGATGGAGCTTTTTGTACCAGTGTAGAGCGCCTTGAACAGGTGACAGTATTTATCCGGGAGACCTGTTCGATCTAGTATCAGCCAGAGAGACTCACGGTCGACCGAGTCGAAGGCTGCTTTAAAGTCAGCTAAGGCAGGGTATGCTGTACGCTGTAACTCACGAGCTGTCTCGACTACCTGGTGTATGGTGAAGTTCGGCTTGGTCATGGATTTGTTTAGAATGAAACCTGCTTGCTGAATCTGGCAGAACTTACGGATGAACTGGGTACTTTTATCTATCAAAGCTATGGCAAATAATTTGCCGGGAGTCGACAGGAGGGTGATTCCTCTGTAGTTGGAGCAATCACTTTGACTACCTTTATGCTTCCATAGAGGGAGGATTATCCCTTCCTTCCATTCTTGTGGAATCAGTTCTGTTGTCCTAACGAGGGAAAACAGCATGTGCAGCCATAGTAGCTTTGTCGGTCCTGCGAATTTTAGCAGCTCCACGGTGATCCCGCAGGTTCCTGGTGCTTTGTTGTTTTTCATCCTCCTCAGAGCATTCTGTATCTCTTCTACAGAGGGAGGCTCAGGCTCTGGGAGATTTTCGCTTGTTGTTTGCTCAGTGGATGCGACTAGGTCGGGATCGACGTCGACTCTGTCGGCGTTCAGCAGCTTTGTGAAATGCTCCTTCCATCGATCAAGCTACGCGGTTTCATCTTCGAGCATTAAACTGGAGGTTGATTTAACTGCTCCTATCTTTGGAGATTTCTCCTCGCTGAGGTCTCTGAAATGCTTGAAAAGCGACATAGGGTCACTTTTTCGTGCTGCATCTTCTAGCTCATCAGCTTTTTTGTCAACAAATTGTTGCTTGTCTCGGTGGATAAGTTTGTTCCTGACCCCGTTTAACCGTCTGTAGGAGGGCATATCTCCGGCCAGCCGCGCTTTTCTGCGTTGCTCAATAATTCGCAAAGCCTCTTGCGACAGCCAGGGCTTCTTTGAGTACATCTTTCGACCGACGGTCTCAGTGGCAACCTCTAATATATTGTTTTTGTACGTCTGCCAAAACGTGTCCGGGTCAACAAGGGTATTCAGGCATTCAAATCTGTTCTGGACTTCAACTAAATACTTTTGGCGGAATTCCTTGGTTTTTAGTTTCTGAGTGTCCAACTTTGGTTGGCGTCGTTCTGTAGGCTGGGCTTTGAGTCGTAGACGGAAGTTCGCAGCAACTAATCTATGGTCAGTATTTCCGATCTCGGCGCAGCGATAGGTTCTGCACTTTGTGACTGATGACCGCCATCTTTGGTTGACTATAATATAGTCGATCATCTTTCGTGTGCGCCCGTCATTGCTATACCATGTTGACTTATGAATGTTTTTCCTGTGAAACGGGGTGTTTGTAATGACCAGATCTTGCATGGCGCATAGCTGGAGGAGCCGGGTCCCATTTTCGTTCAAAGAATCAGGGGTAACAGGACCAATTACAGATTTAAAAGCTCCGCTGGGGTCAGATACAGTTGCACTGAAGTCGCGTACCACGGCCAAAAACATCGTGAGGGGAAATCCAAGAGAGAGCAGCTGTCAGAACCAAGTAGAATTTGTCTTTCTCATCCATTGGAGAGACGTTTGTTGGTGCGTAGCACACAACAATCGTCATCTTCCCGTGTTTATGGTTGAAGCGGGCAGTGAGTAGTCTATCTGATATTAGGTTGTGGGATATGAGGCATTTCTTTTCCTTCTTGTTTAGAAGCAGGCCTACGCCACTGCTTCTACGAGAAGTTTGGCCTGACCAAATCATCCAGTGATCATAACTTTTAATTTCTTATTCACCTGATCCCGTTAAGTGGGTTTCTGTCATTCCAAGTATGCCAATTCCACATCGCAACATCTCAAGCCCTAGAAGGTCTTTGGATCCCGGGTTTTTCATGTTTAAAACATTCCAGGTGGCTATTCTAAGCTCACCTTGGTCAGCAAGGTTCAAAAGATGTTCGGGGACGTGCCGAGGTCGTAAGGAGTTATAGGTTGTAAAATGAATAGGATCCGAGGCTTGAGTAACATTTCTTTTCATTGCAGTTGTTTTCAGGAGGAGTGTCGCAAGCCCAACCGTCCCTAGGCCTGGGTTCTGATTGACACCAGGGAAATCCTGGGCACTGAGAGACCCTGGGGTGGGCTCCACCCGCGCCCACGAGGTTGGGACAGCCCTGTTCGGAGCGATTAGTTAGGGGGTTAAGCCCTATATCCAGTGGCACGTGGTCAGCAAACAAAGTTTGCATCCTTCCGGACGAACTCCTACGCCAACAAGCTTCAAAAGGCTTCAGGATCAGCTTCAATAAAAGCTCTAGTTCAAGGGGACAAAGTGCACAAACTTGCGAAATTCAGAGAACACTTCAAGGGCTCTCTGAAGGCCATTTCTATGTAATAAAAGCCATGGTTAAAATAAGCAAAAGGAAGGTAAAAAAGAATGCCGTTACTGTAAAAAGATGATATTTTATATTCTTGACAGAGGAAATGCTCTCAGAGTATACCCCAGAGATATAAAGTTCTAGTTCCATGTCACAAGTGTACAAACTTGCAAAATTTAGCTCTTTAAAGGTCTTCGGCACTTTAAGGGCTTTCTAAAACTATGCCTATGCAATAGAAGCCACAGCCGTGGGTGCAAAAAGTAAAAAAAAGTAAAAAGGGACACAGTTTGTGTAAAATGATGTAAAACAAAGATTCTTGGTAAAGCAAATTTTCTCAGAGTATACCTGCGCAGATACAAAGGTTCTAGTTCAATGTGACAAACTGTACAGACTTGCAGAATTCAGCTCTTTAAAGGTGTTCGGCCCTTCAAGGGTTCTCTGGAAGCTATGTCTATGTAATAGAAGCCACAACCGTGGGTAAAAAAACTAAAAGAAAGGTGAAAAGGGGTACTGTTTGTGTAAAAAGATGCTACTCTATATTCTTGGTGCATCAGGTTTGTTCTCAGGTTTTATCCATGCAGATATACCTCCCCACCTTTCTAATATTCATTCGCACATTACAGCCAAATCTGGAGAGTCCGAGATTAAGCAATTCGACACGTTCGGTAGTCCGACAAGTTCTCAAGGGCCTTTGTACCCGCTTCGGGTTGGTGGAGAAACGGCTCCTTTGACTTGTGAGCTACTAGAGTTAGATTTTAACCCTGATTTAACCGAGGAAAAAATAATTGACGAGTTGGTGGCAAGAAATAATGTAGAGCAAGACATAGAGAGTTGGAACGTGAAACATGACGAATTTGCGAATTCCAGTATAGTTATGTGTAACGTGGCCTTGTTGTCTATGACTCCACTTTTACATTGGTCTCAGGAGCATCTCAAGTCTTAGAAATATCATATACAGTTTCCATAATCAGATTTGGCTATTTACGTGCCTATTTTCGATTATTCAAGTGATACATTTGTTTATCCAGAAAATTTGACAATCCAACAGGCTGTTGGATTATCCAACAAATCTGTTGTTAGCCTGTTGTTAATTCAACAAATCTGTCGTATTAATAAGATTGAACTGGTCTTGTCGCTGTAATTGTTCATTTTATTTCAAACCCATCCTCACCAAGAATTTCAATTTTTAGGTCTCTTAGACAGATATATTTGATACCTTATTTAGGGAACTTTAGCGTCAGTTGTAAAATTTCGGGAAATTAATGGAAGAGGGAAGATTTAAGGTCTTTTTCTGCCGTCAAAATAAAAACTGTTTACTAACTTAGAGAATTTCTCTAACAATTCGAATCATTGTTGAAGATCTTAAAGCGCAATATTCAAAAACCAGTTAATGCATTATCTAGGATGGCTAGTTTCTGTGCTTATAATTATAATAGAGAAACAGGGCTACTAGTACTTCTTGACAAAACTTTTCTTGACAAAACTTTTGGAAAATTTGGAGAAAAAACTTTATCCTACAAATTGGAGACATAAAATGTTTGGCTTTTCCGACTTAACTATTTGCTGCCTTGAAAATGTCTTTGAACCACAAACAATCCATATAGGTTTCAAATCTTATTTTGAAGCTTGTATTTTTGAATGTCCTTCACAATTATTACATTTCTGCGAATTGTTAGTTAGCAATTCTGTTTCTGCCATCCCCTAAAAAACTGCTTGCTAACATTGTTATCTAACAATTGGAGGGCGGAAAAAAGTCTTTAATTTCTTCTTAGCCGAACAATAAATTTGATAGCTTTTGGTTATACGCGGCTCGGATTTACCAATGGGCCCCCTAGGCCCGGACTTAGGGGCGCAAAATGCCAGGGGGCGCGATACATTATCACTGAATGATTTTTTTTAACAAAAACTGGACTGATTTGATTTGCCGTCAAAGTGCCAGGTGCACTCCGCTGCCACGCTGCCTATTCACAGAAAAGTGATTTTAAAACAACACAAGAATTCCGTGGCCACTTAAAACTGTCAGATGTCTCCTAAGAATGGTAGCCGAGATTTCGGTATCGCCTCTTTCTTACATTACTTTTGGCTCGTCAGTTGCGTTCTGTTTAGTGCTTCCACTATCCCTAAATTTTCAGGAAGTTCCCCGAAAATCTCGCAAAAAACGAGTGGCAAAAACACTTGGGCCTAGAAGCGTCAAAACTTTAACCCTACACAGGCCACTATAAGGACGAATACCAGGAAAAATCTCCAACGCTTCCCATGTGGTCTCTAGGTCAAATTATTGACAAAAAAGGAAAATCCTTTTTGCATGATTTATACAAAATTGTCAATTTTAGACCGCGTTTTAAAAATACAACATTAGCCTCTCAGGTATATAAAAATGCGACACTTTCACATAGTGTAAAATGCTTTAAAACAATTGTTTTTGGTAGTAAGGTGCAGTGGCAGGTCACATTTTTTGCATTTAAAAGTGGTATGTCCTGATTTTCACTGTTTGCAGTGCCTCTGCTTGTCAGTTTTTGGAGCCACTGATCAATTCCATGATTGAGCAGATATTCCTGGTCGGATTCGAATGCGGCATCGAATGGGGCTAGGACTTGTTTCGCCATCTGCGGATGGTCTACTGCGTTTATGATGGGGCATCGTATGCGCCAAGGCATACAACCCTGCAGCAGCTTCATACCTGAAGGCTCTCAAGATCATCGGTTTATCTGTCCTTGAAGTCAACGCTTTGACGTCTGGCCTGAAAAGAATCCAGCTATTGCAGACAGCTGTCTGCAATAAGCCACCAGAAGAATCTTTTATACCATTTTCGTGTCCGAAGATGAGCTTAGCAAATCTCCGCCAGAATGTCTACTAAATATACGCCACGCATCTGACGGTTTTACTCATAAGCAATGTCTGGCCTTGAAACTTCAATCTTGGATTTATCCATGACATTCCAGTGTCTGCACCAATCCTGTGGTGCAGCCACTACTATTTGGCACTACTCGTGCTACTATCTAACCATTTCACTACATTAACGCCGAAATGAATGTCAATCCTTTAATCTGACGCATCAGTCGCACTTTTTTAAACGTAAAAATACAAAGGGATTCTTGATTTTGAGCAAACTCATTAGTTTCAAGCTCGAAAACCAGTTGGCAAAGTATTTATTGTAGTTCATTTTTTCTGGTAAGGTATTCATCAGACGTAAAACTGTGTTGCCTCCAACTCCAAGATCTGCCTCTATGTCATCCTCAACAAGAGTGCTCTTCCCTTGATAAACTTCAAAATCTTACACATCAGCTCTTGTGACCACTTTTTCCCCCTCTTCGTTCACTTTTTCGGCAGATATTTTCTTGAGTTGCTTGGCCCCCTCAAAGGAATCATTTGCTCGTCAATTGAATGATGTTCTTCGGGGTTAACTTCAAGATACTTGAATCGGATATGACCCCGGACTGGTCGAATCTTGTATAGCTTGTCAAATCCTTGTTCTCCAGGTTTCTGAACTTTATTATTGTCGTTGAAATGGTCAGAAGGTAGTTACTATCCCTAAATTCCAATTTTAGATTAACCCTATACACTACTAGATGGTAATCTTTACTTAACATCAATAACAGCACTCATATATACCCTAGTACCTTGTATCGATCCTGCCAGTTTTAATCAGAACTGTCTTAATCTTCTTAGTCTTAATCAAAATTGTCATGAGAAAATGATTGTTTCTATGTTGAATTTGTTCTAATTCGCCACGGATTATTATCTGTCAGATTTTTTTTTTACTTGAATTGAGGCTCTTCCCCGAGACTCTTCCGCAAACTCGCGAAAATGTAGGATTGGAGGTCAAAGCGTATTTGTTTTTTAGCAACGGATTTAAAAAGTATTTAAATCCGTAAATCATATAATTTGCCCATTGTTTACGGATAGTATTTGTTATTGAGAAGTATGCATACACTTTTTGGGTTTGGCAAGCTGGATACCCTCCGATATCTTTTGACGCTTAAAAAGTGAACTAGAACTTTCAATTTCCAATCAAACTGCTAGATACACTACTAAATGGTAAGCTTTACTTAACATAAATAACAGCACTCCTATATACCCTAGTACCTTGTATGGATCCTGCCAGTTTTCAGTTTATGAGGTGAGCCAAACACTTTATTTAAAAAAAACAACAAGGAAATTAATTTCTTTAACTTTTATATTACCCTACTTTGATCATTAAACCACCACCCCTTTAAAACACAAAAAGAAGAATTAAAAGAAATAAAAGATAAGGATGAATGTTATAGGATAAATTAAAAAACAAAGCAAATTTTCACTGTTATCAAGGAGCAGCATTAAAACTTAAAAGACAGAAATTATTCCGTAAATGAGGGAGGCTGCCGCTTACTCACTGCCTCGGTCCTTATGCTAAAGCTATCTAGTGCTTTCACAAAGGTTGCTATTGCAATTGAGCGATCCCTGCGGTTCAGCAGTCGTTTTTACTTAGTTATTCATTTCACAATTTTTAGTCACGATCGTCTGATGTTGTATTTTTACATCACGAGGAATTGTATTTTGCTACTAATTCAAATTCTTGTGCACTTAGTGAATTTTAACTACAGTAATTCTAAATTGTATGTAATTGATACACATGTGACATGCAAGGCAACTCCCATCTCTTCGTTGTATTTCCAGTTTCTAGCTTAGAAATTGCCTACCTTTCATTCACTATTCTTAGCCCTTGGTTTGGTGACTCACTGTTTAGGTCACATAACAAACAACAGCTCCTCTAAGGCATCAATCGGCTGTCATCTTTCAGTCCCATCGAAGATATTGTGAAAAGCAATATTTTTTTTTACCACAAGATGGTAGTCTAAGCTCGAAAATTACAGCCTTATTTTTCTACAACAATTGCATCTATAAAATTAAATCCAGCCGGTCCTCTTTTTTAGGTTCTCGCTATCATAGCAACTATGTTGTTTCAGCAATCTAGCATCATTGCTGATAATATCACCTTAATTTATATTATTTAACAGAAGTTAATACAGTTTGTGGTACTGGTAATAATACGGAACACTCAAGAATTAGGCTTATGCTATAGCTCAGAAAACCGGTTCCATAGGTGCAAAAATAAGTGACGGATGATACAATGTGTTGGAATTAGACATGGTACATTTGATTTGTATAATTTGGGCAATATATTTGCACCTTAGGAAGGGTGGGGGTCAGGTTAGGGGGCACTGTCCAATTACTTTACCCCAACTCCCCTAATGTGCAAATATATAGCCACGATTATATTATTATATAAATTAAAGGTTATATGAAGGTTATATTTCATTAAGATTAACCTAACTCGCACTTCTAGGGTGTGCCACATGATACTCGATAATTTGAATACTTAATTGCGAAAGACAGTATTCCTGCGAAGGAATGTGATGTACCGCTTAGTACTTTTTCTCTCAATACCTTTTTTTTCTCTTCTGTTCACGGTCGGCTTCTGGTTATAGCCGACCGGTCGGCTATAACCATCGGTCGGCTTATCACGGCTTATCACGACCGGCATATATTACAGTCGGCTTCTGGCTCTACCATTCGTGCTTATTGGTGTGCCTTTCAATGTTTCAACTGGAGTGTTTGAATCATTAGCCCTATTTTATGATATGAAATAGATTTATTACCTGCCAAAACTGTACAAAATACAGTGGGTGGCAAAGTATAAGAAAATCATAAAAAGAAAGGACAATCTACAGAATACCATTTAACACGAATATATTCAACAAAACGGGCAAACTCAACATCGGCATTCAAGTAACATTCTTCTCATTTCTGTCCCTGAAGGGTTGCTAAAGATGACCTAGAGTTAGGAACTTTTTATGGAAATTCGCTAGTCTGATAGGAACTGCCAAAGCAGGGTGCATCAGTCCGCATTTAATGACTAAATACAGGTTTTTGGACCATCAGTCCTAACCAAATTTACCTTGAGTAATAACCCTGAGCCTGTTTAATTTTGTTTTTCCTTTGCTGTGCTTGGTTTTTGTTAATGAGTTATTTTTATAGTTTTTGTTTAGTTTTTTTTCTCTTCCGCTGAGGACGGTTGTTGGTTACATGGCTGAACTGCCATTAATGTCATCTTTCTTTAAGTTGGGGTTCAGCTCTGGAATGTCTGAAAAAATATAGTGTTTATGGCTCCAGATATATGTATATGAGTGTTAAACTAATTTATTGTAAGCATTAGGCTATAGAATTATGGTGAGGATGGGCTCAATCTCATCTATCCATGACGGTAGTTTTTTGTGGGGTAGCTTAACCTGAGAATTTTAGGGGTATAGATTTTCAAGGATGATATTATGTCACTGTATTAATTGAAAAAAGGCTTTGTAAGAATTTTACTCTTGTTGAATTCTCAACTTATTTACGAAATTTGAATCCTTTCTTAGCATATCCCTGACTTACGCTATCAATGCTTGGCTGGGTTGATTCTTGTTAAAAGGGGGTGTGAATTAGGGTGTTGACGACAAATTAGAAAAGTTTAGGATTCAGTGGGTGTTGGTATTTTATGGATGATAGAGCTTGGCCTAGATACGAGTACAAATAAATTGTCACTTTCTCAGGTTTCAATGAAAACTTCTTCAGCTTTTACAGTGAGACAATGAGTTTTGCTGTCCTAATTTAAATAACATTTAATTAGGAACGTTTATTTAGGGAACGTTTTTAAATTAGGGAACATTTTTTTTGCTCACTTATAGTTGTTTTTAATATTTTTAACTCTTATTCAGTAAAGAAGAATGAGCAAATATTGTACATGTATTTATGATTTATAAATATTTTTCAAATTTCTTGCGAAAAATGAATTTATAGCTGAAAACAAATCCTTATAAAAATAAAACCTTTGTCTTTTTCTAGCCCTTGTATTGTATTCATTTTACCATATATATCAGTTACAGGTTACTTCTCGTACTACTTTCATTGTTTTGTATTAGCTGGTAAAGTATGATGTATGTACGTTACCTTAGAATTTTCTAAACTCTGTTAGAGCTTCACACCGATTACAGCTTCATTTCTTGGAATTACTTTCCAAAAGACATGGCTTTCCAATAATGTTCTTATATAAATCATATAATCATAAATTTGTAGATTGACTTCCATATCCACTACTTGGATCTACAATCATTCCAAAGCAATAAAGCAAATGTTCTAGTAATTGGAGCCAAGGATAAATTCCACACTTTCCACACTTATGATTCTGAAGAGAAATCTACAATGGTTGATGGGATGATAAAAGCTGTTGTTCAAGAAATCATGGATCTATTCCCAGGTTTTTCGCTTGAGTAAGTTTATAATTTTATCAGATTGAAATTGTGTACCCAGTCATAGAAATTATATTATAAATAATTAATCTCCAGAAAAAATAATTTCGTAAGCCACATTGGCCTGTCTGAAAGTTGTTGAATTTCGATTTGATCAGTTTATGTTTTTTCCGCGTTGTTATGTTTTTTAATTCTTATAATTTGGGTTTTGTTTCATTTTGATATCCACGTTGTTTGTTTTTGTCTTAATTTTTATATCATCTATGTCGTACGCATTTTCGGCCAGGAAATGTGAACTTGATTCTTTGAGACTTTCTCTAATATTGTTGAATATCCGTAACTATAAAATACTTAACTTTGGGACTTAAACCTCTTTATAATTGCCTTTCTTTGTCCATATATCTAATTAAAAGCAAGTCATTTTCATTTTGGAGTTTATCGTCACCCATAAAGACATTTAAGGGGCTTTAGTTTATCGCAATAAAACCTACTTATTGGAGAATGCTATGTCAACCTTGATGCACATAGTGTCTTTTCATGTGGTTCAATATGGCCTGAAAATGTCAACTCCATATCCTTTGTCGATTCTGAGATGTTTGCAGATACGTCATTTTGACAACATAGATGCTCGTAGTGTCTTTTGATTTAGTTCTAAGCGCCCCTCAATATTTCCTGAAAGTTTTGACTTAATATCCATAACCGTTCCCTAAATAGATACGCCCTTTTGACAACCTGGATGTACATAATGTCTTTTGGTTTACTTCAACACCCTCCTAAACTTAATTTTAAGTTTCAATTTAATGGTTTTAGCCGTTCCTGATATATTGCAGATGCACGGTTTGGATAGGCTGGATGCACATAATGTCTTTTGAATTAGTTCATCATTCCCCTCAGTTTTCCCTGAAGGTTTCATTTTAATATCCTTGGCCTTTTTGACACCCAGGATTAAAGATGCCCCCTTTCCTAATATTACATATATGTATTTAAAAGGTAGCTTGCATAATTTACAGCCCTTGCCTCAAGGGCTGTTGGGGGTGCATGTGTTTCCAATGGTATACACATTGAATTTTTTGACTATTTCGAACAAAGTGGGTGTCTAAAAATTGTGATTAGGTGTCTTTTAGAGTAGAAGGAGTTGGGGGGGGGGGGCTAAAAAAGCGTTGGAGGGAGCAGTTTGCCCTCCAATCGCTTTTGACCTTTAAAATGGCCCTAGATCTTTCAATTTACAATAGAATGAGTCCGTTCCGAAGTTTCTGGAAATAAAAGTTTCCATATTAAGGGGCCTGGAGAAAAAAAATACTTTGAAGCCATATCACTGGTTATATAGGCAGCGCTATCAAGAAAATCACACTGTCATCTAGCCTTACAGAGAAACAATGCATTATTGCTAAATGGTAGTATCAAGTTATTATTCTGGAGTTTCTAATTCTAATCTTATATATCACAGCGAGTTTCATTATTTCTAGAATTGAACTCTTTTTTTTTTCATTAATATTAATTTCAGCTACCGCAAGTTAATACCATTAGCCGTAATTCATCCAGTCAGTCATTTAAATTTTAGTGTTACAACATGGGAAATTTCTAATCCCTTTTTTGTACATGTGTTCCAGCAAGCATTCTTGGACCCGAAAATGTGGAAGCTCTAGTTATTAAAACCTTATCGAAACGCCAAGAATCACTAAAGTTAATTCCCAGGGAAGGGGCCTTGAGGGAGGTATGTTAATATACCGTACAAAGGTGGCAGAAACGTGGTTTTAGTATTAAATGAAGATAGTTTAGCTTGGAGCCTTCTAAAACCAAAGTATGTACCATTGCATAGTGCATACATGGGAATTTGGATATTTTATAATTTCAATAGAAACATTTTGTCCGTTGCATGTATGAGAAATCTGTCACTGCACAGTTGATTTTCGGGGAAAGTTTGAAACGTGTCCCTTTTTTGGCCCAACAGTATTGCAATATCACAGTGTCTATGAACCGAAATATGAGGCCCAAAAAATTATCTTTCTATAAAAGAATTTGATGCATAAGCTTACACTTTATATGTAGGAGACTGGCAAAACTTTCTCTGTTCAAACAATTTTTAAGCATACAGGCCTTGATATATAAGAACTCAATATATGATCCTTTGACATTTTCAGGATGGCGAAGAAAAGGGCTGAGTAAGAAGTGCTTTTGTTTATGATAGGCATAGATAAACAATACCTTGACAAAACACCCCTAGACAAATTGAAATTTTTGGGACCATCAAGATGGTGGTGCTCATGCTATTGAGCACAAATTTAAGTGCCATTGTTATGGTTATGGACATCAGTCTGGTTGGTAACTAGAAAGAAAAGACAAAATATTTGGACAGAGGAACAAAAATATGGTCAATTATTACTTTTAATTTTATTTTATATTTTTCCCTATTTTTTTCTACATTATTTTTTCTATTATGCTCTGTTACACGAATTACTTTTTGATGTTTGGGCAATAATGGTATTTGGAAGTTTTTCTAGATACTATGATATTTTTTTCTTAAGGCTTTTTACATGCGGTATTATTTATAAATGTATTTTCTTGTCAAATTAATTAAAATAAAGCTCAAAATAGACAAACAAAAAACATACTAAACACAAATGATAAAAAAAAGATTAAGAATTCAAACGTAGTTAAAACAAAAATGTTGTCACAGTGTCTACGGATGTCTTCTTAGTATTCGTGCAAGAGTTGTAATAATTTTTGGTTTTTCTCATCAGTCCTGGAGCCATCAAATTTTAACAGAATTCAGGATTAAAAATTCACCCAATAATGATATCAGATAATAGTATCAATGATGATAGTAAATTTCTTAGACCACACTGCATTTTCATTTACAGAATTCATTACAGAATCAGTGCTGGAGCCATCAAATTTGAACAGAATTCAGGATTAGAAATTCACCGAATAATGATATCAGATAATAGTATCAATGATGACAGTAAATTTCTTAGTCCACACTGCATTTTCATTTACAGAGTTCATTACAGAATCAATGCTGGAGCAATCAAATTTGAACAGAATTCAGGATTAAAAATTCACCAAATAATGATATCACACAATAGTATCAATGATGACAGTAAATTTCTTAGACCACACTGCATTTTCACTTACAGAATTCATTACAGAATCAGTACCGGAGCAATCAAATTTGAACAGAATTCAGGATTCAAAATTCACCAACTAGTGATATCAGATAATATTATCAATGATGAGAGTAAATTTCTTAGACTTTCATTTACAGAATTCCTTACAGAATCAGTGCTGGAGCAATCAAATTTTAACAGAATTTAGAATTTACCAAATAATGATATCAAATAATAATATCAATGATGACAGTAAATTTCTTAGACCACACTGCATTTTTAGTTACATAATTTAAGAGGAAAAACTGGTATAATTTAAATACCCGTCCACTGTTTTATTTAAATTATTCCTTTTTTTCCTCTTAAATTCTGTCAATGATAACATATCAAGTTGGAATTGGTGATTTTAAA
Source organism: Artemia sp. Qi Xiang Cuo (assembly GCF_049724085.1). NCBI lineage: Eukaryota > Metazoa > Arthropoda > Branchiopoda > Anostraca > Artemiidae > Artemia > Artemia sp. Qi Xiang Cuo. Next base: position 12,316,290 of record NC_142804.1, read on the forward strand.
CGGGAGTTTACAGATAATAATTTTTCAGTTGTTTATTTAATTGTTCAGCTGTTTATTTAGGGTTTAAAGAGAAACTGAATTTGTTTCCTTTCAGATGGGAAATGGGTATTTCAGGTTGGAATTTTTGGCGTTGAACGGGAGTTTACAGATAAAATTTGTTCAGGTGTTAATTCAATTGTTCAGTCAAATGTTTAGGTTTTTAAGATAAATTGAATTTGCTTCCTTTCAGATAGGAAATGGGAAGTTCAAGTTAGAATTGGTGATGTTGAACGGGAGTTTACAGATAAAAGTTGCTCAGTTGTCAATTCAATGGTTCAGTTGCTCATTTAGGGTTTTAAGATAAATTGAATTTGCTTCCTTTCAGATAGGTAATGGGAATTCCAAGTTAGAATTGGTGATATTGAAAGGAGTTTACAGATAAAAATTGTTCAGTTGTTTATTTAAATGTTCACTTGTTCATTTAGGGTTTTAAAATAAATTGAATTTGCTTCCTTTCAGATAGGAAATGGGAATCTCAAGTTATAATTGGTGATTTTGAATGAGATTTTACTGATAAAAATTGTTCAGTTGTTTATTTAATTGTTCAGTTGTTTATTTAAGGTTTAAAGAGAAACTGAATTTGTTTCCTTTCAGATGGGAAATATAAATTTCAGGTTGGAATTGTTGGCGTTGAACGGGAGTTTACAGATAAAAATTGTTCAGTTGTTTATTCAGTTGTTTAGTTGTTCATTTAGGGTTTTAAGATAAATTGAATTTGCTTCCTTTAAGATAGTAAATGGGAATTCCAAGTTAGAATTGGTGATCTTGAAAGGAGTTTACAGATAAAAATTGTTCAGTTGTTTATTTAATTGTTCACTTGTTCATTTATGGTTTTAAAATAAATTGAATTTGCTTCCTTTCAGATAGGAAATGGGAATTTCAAGTTAGAATTGGTGATGTTGAACGGGAGTTTACTGATAAAAACTGTTCAGTTTTGCATACATTATTCAATGTTAACAATCTCTTACCCTTCTTACATTATAAACAGATAAAGTAATTTTTAGGATTAAAAGGAATGAATAATAATAAAGTAGGATAATAAGAGCTATTTCATATAGGTTTGTAATAGAAAATAAATTTATCTCCTTTCATACATTAGGTTGGTGATATTAAAGAGATAGATTTCACAGGTTGTGTTTGAAAAGCAAAATAAAAACGAGCCGCCCTTTGAAGTTCTCAAAAAGCTGAAGATTAAAGTTCACTTAAATAATACTTTCAAAACCATTCTAAAGATAAAATATACACCTTTTTTTATTTTGAGTACACAAACTAATTTTTTAATTTATAAGTTTTTCTTGGCAAATTCTTTATTTGATATTGGTTTCTATGAAAATCTAAAACATCCAGGTTTTTGGGTGGCTAACCTAAAAGACTCAATTGTGTATTCACCTTAAAATTTAAATTGTATTCAAACATTTTAGTTCTTATTGAAAGACATTTCAAACATCCCCTACAGTTCATACAAAATAAAACCGTACAGAATTTCTAGTATTTTCCATTTTTTGCTTTTGAATTTATAATTTATTCTGTGCAAAATATAATTTATTTAGTGTGTGCAAAAATTATTTAATCTTGACAGTTGAAAGATGCCTATTATCATGCTAAGAGAACAATGTGCTTTTAAGTTTTCTGAATTAAAAGATACGGACATTTTACTAGATGAGGACTAAAATAGGGGCCAACGGAGGGGCTCTCTTTTAAAATATTCTTTCAGAAGTGCGTATTGCTGTGTTTTAGCCAAATGACAGTACAAAAATTATTTGCTCATTTTTTAATTTAGCCATTTTATCCGAAGAATAGAAATAATGCCGCCTTCTCGTCTTTCCCAACTCAGTAAAAAGGATATGACTAGTCACGACCCCGGACCTTGTGGCAATTTTGCACGTCAATATGCATGTATGTGTGACTACCTGGGGCAAACCTATAGAGAAGAAGTTGCTTGGGTAAGGATTTTTTTGTAATATTGTTAATATATATATATATATATATATATATATATATATATATATATATATATATATATATATATATATATATATATATATATATATATGTATTATAATGTTTTCATTTTTTTCTTTTTCTGATTTATATTATCTAAAGTTGTGTTTTGTTCTTGAGCTTTGTTTGTAGACTGTATTCTGTGTTGCTATAGCCCACAGGCTTTTTGCAATAAATCTTATCCTATTGTTTCTTTTAAATCTGATTTTTCTTGATAAATTGTGGTATAGAGCGAGTGACTGGATTAAAATAAAGAGTCATAATTTACAACTGGAGCTCTGGTGTCAAGGCTCTGGCAACAAATGTGTATTGTCTTGTGTCACATTAGCAGTTTGTTATGATTATTGCAAGTCGTTATTTGTAAGATCAAAATTTAAATAAAGAATTTTCGAAAGAATTTCTGTGTGTACGAAGCAACCATTAAACTCTGCATTCATATTGTTTTTTGTTTTTACTTTTATTAAGCCTTTGTGCCATCTATTGCGGTTAATGAACGTCCTTGAAACGGTGAAGACGTTACTTGTAAAAAAAAAAAAAATATCCAAGACAGAGGGTTTTTTCCCACAATTAAAAAAAAAAGTTTGGAAGAATAGGAAGATAAGTTTGTGAACCAAGATTAGAATAAATAAAAGTTCAAATAGGATTAGACAGTGGTCCTTTCATTAGACAGTGGTAATAATATTCACAAAATATACTGAATATTCCGATCACATATACAGTGACCGTCATCAGCATAAATACATTTACCCACAAGATTAGGATTTTAGAAGCTATAGTGATGGCAGGGGTCATAACAGACGGAGGATGTTTATTAGATACTTTCCAGAGGAGTTTTCTGAGGATTGTTTTGGGTACCCTTTTGACTGACTGTATTTCCAACAGTAGGCTGTATGAAAAAAAAGTTCTATCCTGCTTTCTAGGGCTATAATGGGAGAAAGTTTGAGATGGCTGGGACATGCTCTGGCAATGAAAGATGACAAATTGCCTAAGTTTGTCATTTTCGCCTAACCATCTAGTGCCAAACAGAAAACAGGTCATCCCTGAGTTGGGTGAAAGAAGGTCGTAAGGCACGATTGAAGGTGGATGGATGATGAGAGTCCGTAGTTGGGTTGGCCTCTGGCAGCTTCATGCTGTAGTGAGTTGTTAGTTGTAGTGGTACTAATGTAATTGTTAGTGTACAGTTGATTTGTGAGTATAGAAGAATGCATGTCTTCTTGCTTACTTTTCATGGCTTTAAACGTCTATAATATAATAAGCTTCAGGATAGAAAATTCGAGTAAAAATAAAAGAATCTACGAGTACCTAGAACTATCCTTAGACGTTTCCAATGGGAAACATATTCTACTTTTTATATTTCCAAAGCATCATCCAACTATACTAATAATGCCACCTAGGTTATCTAGGCCATACACTTGATTCATTTTCTCACTAAGGGACTTGGTCCTCTTAGTGTTATTTTTCAAATCTATTCTCGCACCCTGAACCCTCAAAACTTCCAATATTTGTTCATTTCCCTCAAAGGTTTACCTAGGAAATTCAAAGCATTTGCGTAATCCAAGTGTAGGAATCTAAGTGTCGTGGCTAAAGGGCGTGGTACTGCACTTTATCGTCTCTACTGTCAGTGGTCATCTCCTTTTTTTTACCCTCTAGCCAGGAAGTATAATGGGGGGCTGGGAGCCAGCCATCCCGTGCTTTCGGAGAACCTTCCTGTTTACCTTCCCTGGCTTTCTCCAGATATCCATTTGCAGCTAAGTTGACTCTGGATAAGCTTACACAGTCACACCACTGCCCCACTGTACCAGATCAAAATTGGTGACACCAGGACTAAAAACCCCGTCCTGAAGGACACAGGATTTCAAGTCTAGTGCGCCAACCAAGTAGTAAGATCTTGATAGGACAAAGTCAATCAAACTAATCCATATAAATCGGGGTGAGACACAACCGTGCATAAGTCTTGATTCCACGCCAAACCAACTACTAACCAGGCTTCCTATTTTAAGTTCAGAAAGATTATGATCGTAAATAGCACTAATCTTTGTATTATGCTTATCTGGTATATTGTACAAAGGTAGCACCTTCATTAAAGATTTTCTACACCCTGAATAAAATCCCTTTTTGTAACCTATAGAGTTTGGGGCTAAAGATTTTGGTAATTTAGACACTTCTTCATTACTAATTTAAGTATAACATTTAGTCAAACCATCCATTCCCTTCAAAAACCAAGCTGTCTCTTAAAACTTCACCTACAATATCTCTCAATTAAATAAGTTTTATCTGGCTAAGTACTGTGCTTCCTTCAGGAATAAAGCTAGTTCATTGTAATTGCAATACTCACTCTTGCAACCTTTCTATAAAGGGCTTTGATTAATTCATCTTAAAATCACTAATTACTTCTCCTGTAACAAAAATAAAATTTATAATTGTCAGTGTCTTCCTGCCTGATTCGCTAGCTTTTACCTTAATCGTAGCAATATTATTTGTATATATAGAACTAATGACTTTGATGTACTTATCTGGTATACCATACAAGGATAAGACCTTCGCTAAAGCTCTTCTATCAACAGAATCGAATGCTTGCTCATAATCTGCAAAACTGAGGACTAAAGTGTTCTGGTTTTTCAAGCACTTCTTAATTATTAATCCAAGAGGGGAAATTTTGTTGATACATCCTCTCACCTTCCGATAAACACACTGTTTTTCTCTTAAAACTGCGTCGACAGGTTCTCTGAGTCTAAAAATTCTTATTCTTATAAAGGGTCATTCTTATGAAGGGTTTTAGTTAAGGTACTTACCCTTAATAAACAAACATATTCTTAATCGGCAAAATCTTTATCTGTAATTTCGGAGCTACCCTGTTTCAAAAATTCGTTTACCACGCTATCAGCACCTGAAGCCTTTTTATAATAATATCTCTAAATTCATTTACAACGCTATCAGCACCTGAAGCCTTTTTATAATAATATCTCTAAATTCATTTACCACGCTATCAGCACCTGAAGCCTTTTTATAATAATATCTCTAAATTCATTTACCACGCTATCAGCACCTGAAGCCTTTTTATAATAATATCTCTAAATTCATTTACAACGCTATCAGCACCTGTAGCCTTTTTATAATAATATCTCTAAATTCATTTACCACGCTATCAGGACCTGAAGCCTTTTTGTCCTAATATCTCTAAATTCATTTACCACGCTATCAGCACCTGAAGCCTTTTTATAATAATATCTCTAAATTCATTTACCACGCTATCAGCACCTGAAGTCTTTTTATAATGTTATCTCTAAATTCATTTACCATGCTATCAGCACCTGAAGTCTTTTTATAATGATATCTCTAAATTCATTTACCATGCTATCAACAACTGAAGCCTTTTTATAATAATATATCTAAATTCATTTACCACGCTATCAGCACCTGAAGCCTTTTTATAATAATATCTTTAAATTCATTTACCACGCTATCAGCACCTGAAGCCGTTTATAATAATATATCTAAATTCATTTACCACGCTATCTGCACCTGAAGCCTTTTTATAATAATATCTCTAAGTTCATTTACCACGCTATCAGCACCTGAAGCCGTTTTATAGTAATATCTCTAAATTCATTTACCACGCTATCAGCACCTGAAGCCGTTTTATAGTAATATCTCTAAATTCATTTACCACGCTATCAGCACCTGAAGCCGTTTTATAATAATATACAGTTCGTTACCACGAACTGTTTGATATCTCTAATTTCATTTTCCACGCTATCAGCACCTGAAGCCTTTTTATAATAATATATCTAAATTCATTTACCACGCTATCAACACCTGAAGCCTTTTTATAATAATATCTCTAAGTTCATTTACCACGCTATCAGCACCTGAAGCCGTTTTATAGTAATATCTCTAAATTCATTTACCACGCTATCAGCACCTGAAGTCGTTTTATAATAATATACAGTTCGTTACCACGAACTGTTTGATATCTCTAAATTCATTTACCACGCTATCAGCACCTGAAGCCGTTTTATAATAATATCTCTAAATTCATTTACCACGCAATCAGCACCTGAAGCCGTTTTATAATAATATACAGTTTGTTACCACGAACTGTTTGATATCTCTAAATTTATTTACCACGCTATCAGCACCTGAAGCCTTTTTATAATAATATCTCTCAAGTTCATTTACCACGCTATCAGCACCAGAAGCCGTTTTATAATAATATCTCTAAATTTATTTACCTCGCTATCAGCACCTGAAGCCGTTTTATAATAATATACAGTTCGTTACCACGAACTGTTTGATATCTCTAAATTTATTTACCACGCTATCAGCACCTGAAGCCTTTTTATAATAATATCTCTAAGTTCATTTACCACGCTATCAGCACCAGAAGCCGTTTTATAATAATATCTCTAAATTTATTTGCCACGCTATCAGCACCTGAAGCCGTTTTATAATAATATCTCTAAATTTATTTACCTCGCTATCAGCACCTGAAGCCGTTTTATAATAATATACAGTTCGTTACCACGAACTGTTTGATATCTCTAAATTCATTTACCACGCTATCAGCCCCTGAAGCCTTTTTATAATAATATCTCTAAATTCATTTACCACGCAATCAGCACCTGAAGCCGTTTTATAATAATATACATTTTGTTACCACGAACTGTTTGATATCTCTAAATTTATTTACCACGCTATCAGCACCTGAAGCCTTTTTCTAATAATATCTCCAAGTTCATTTACCACGCTATCAGCACCAGAAGCCGTTTTATAATAATATCTCTAAATTTATTTGCCACGCTATCAGCACCTGAAGCCGTTTTATAATAATATCTCTAAATTCATTTACCACGCAATCAGCATCTGAAGCCGATTTATAATAATATACAGTTTGTTACCACGAACTGTTTGGTTCTCTAAATTTATTTACCACGCTATCAGCACCTGAAGCCTTTTTATAATAATATCTCTAAGTTCATTTACCACGCTATCAGCACCAGAAGCCGTTTTATAATAATATCTCTAAATTTATTTTCCACGCTATCAGCACCTGAAGCCTTTTTATAATAATATCTCTAAATTCATTTACCACGCAATCAGCAACTGAAGACGTTTTATAGTAATATACAGTTCGTTACCACGAACTATTTGGTATCTCTAAATTCATTTACCACGCTATCAGCACCTGAAGCCTTTTTCCAATAATATCTCTCAAGTTCATTTACCACGCTATCAGCACCAGAAGCCGTTTTATAATAATATCTCTAAATTTATTTGCCACGCTATCAGCACCTGAAGCCGTTTTATAATAATATACAGTTCGTTACCACGAACTGTTTGATATCTTTAAATTCATTTACCACGCTATCAGCACCAGAAGCCTTTTTATATTAATATATCTAAATTCATTTACCACGCTATCAGCACCTGAAGTCTTTTTATAATAATATCTCTAAATTAACGTACCAGCCTATCAGCACCTGAAGCCGTTTTACAATAATACACTGTTCGTTACCACGAACTGTTTGATATCTCCAAATTCATTTACCACGCTATCAGCACCTGAAGCCTTTTTATAATAATATCTCTAAATTCATTTACCACGCAATCAGCACCTGAAGACGTTTTATAGTAATATACAGTTTGTTACCACGAACTATTTGGTATCTCTAAATTCATTTACCACGCTATCAGCACCTGAAGCCTTTTTACAATAATATCTCTAAGTTCATTTACCACGCTATCAGCACCTGAAGCCGTTTTATAATAATATACAGTTTGTTACCATGAACTGTTTGATATCTCTAAATTCATTTACCACGCTATCAGCACCTGAAGCCGTTTTATAATAATATATCTAAATTCATTTACAACGCTATCAGCACCTGAAGCTGTTTTATAATAATATCTCTAAATTCATTTACCACGCTATCAGCACCTTAAGTCTTTTTATTATAATAATAATATATTCCTCCTTGCAAAATAGATCTTTCTTTATTTATAAATTGTCATGACTTTTTCTCTCTTTACAAATCCTCTTTTTAATATTTTATTTTATCCATTATTTTAATATTTTAATATTTCTAAAACTAAGAGAATTCAGTCTAAGAAATTATTTAAACACTAATATCATTGAAAAGTAGTGCCCATGTATATCCAGTCTGACCAGAACTTAACTACTTGAAGTTGCAGCAGGATCAGGCATTTTTAGTCTCTAATGGCATTTGAAATTCAGAATTCAGATTTTTTTTTTTTTTTTTTTGCCTTGTCCTTGAAAACAAGTATAAATATATGTTTTCGATTCGGCCTGTTTCAGATGAAAATCTGCCTTTTCTAATGAATAATTATTTAAATGTACAAGTCTATTATTTAACCAAAATTACCCAAACCCTTTGGTAAAAGAAATGCACTTAAGTCACAAAGCCTGCTAATGGGAAGTATCAATTACTTCCCTCTTTGCATATTTAATTTGCCTTGAATCCATTTATTCTCCTTATAAGTGAATACCTCAATAATGCAAAATGAAAACCTCACTTTGTGGTTTTCACTTTCGAAACTCAATAATGTAGCTTCGTGGGTGCTTTTTTTTTAAATATAGCACGGTCATTGAACAGCTTATAATTTAAATTTTTTTAACAAACATATGTTTGTTTTTCAGTCAAAAGTTTTCTTTTGTCTGGATTGTAGGAATATCCGTAATAGTTTTTGTCTTTTTTTGTTTGTTTAAGAACTAAGGTGTTGGATTACAGTTTAAATTTGGTGCGAATGTTCAGTAGGCAACGGAATTTTCAACCACTCATAATATTATGCAGTAATCTTTTAAGTTAGCCTTTTGTGAAAGGCTAACTTTTGTGAAAGACGAAAAGCGTTTTCCGGGTAATTTAGATTAATAAGTATTTAAATATAGGACAAAAATTCTTCAAAGCTATTGTTGGTGCATAGAGCAATTCAGTTGCTTCAAACGCTGCAAATCAACGTCTCAGTTGCTTCAAGCTTGCTGCAATCGGGATTGACCCCTGTGCCCAAGGCTGTACCCAGAGGGGGGGGGTAGGGGGGTTTGAATCTCTCCCGAAATGTTTTTTGACTCGTAAAAACGTAACAAAAATGGATATAAACAAATTCTGTATGTGTTTTTTGAGTTTCGTTTTGTGTACCCCCCCCAAAAAAAAAAATATTTCAGTACCCCCCCCCCCCCCCGAAAAATAATCCTGGGTACAGCCTTGCCTGTGCCCCGTATTACCAAGCAGAGTATCAATCCGGTGTGCTACTACAAAGATTTAAATATAGAAATCGTTTAAAACATTTATAAACCAAAGTTCTTTAGTTTTAGAAAAGACAGAATTGAGTCTCAAAGTGTGCTAATGGGAAGTAGTGAACATTTACCCTCTGCGTGTGTTTGATTGACCCTGTATACGTGATATCCCCTTTGTGTAGAAGGCACTTGCCCCGATCGCAAAAATTTTAGGGGGTTCAAAATTTGAAATGAATAATCTAACCGTTAAAATCATTTTGTAATCTTTGAAATTGTATTTTTATTAAAACAAACTTGTGGGTACAGTTAATAAACGTAAATAATTAATATCTTAATTAATGGAATAAGTTGAAAAATAATTAAAAAGCAATAATTAAAATTATCAATAATAATTGAATAATTTAAATAATAGTTTCAAAAATAAATAGAAATAGCTTATTAATTAGTTAATAAATTGAAAATAATTTTGTCAATAAGTTCAAATTTTGTCAAAATTTGGCCTGTAAATTCTCTGGGGAAAAAGGGGGGGGGGCTAATCAAGATTTAGCCCTGGGCGCACGAGAGGCCAGGACCACCACTCCATTTGTGTGTGTAGTGCTACTCAGCATCCCTTACTTTTAAAAGAATGATTGTAAATAGGTACGTTTTTTTTCAGGACATTGACACCATATATCAAGCACATGAATCTAAGGAATTGAACCTGAAAGACTTTGATCACTTGGATGTTAAGTATGTTCTTCTTTAAATATTAGTATTCTTTGTTATTTTATTCTTATTTCATAATGTTACTACTGCTTATTTTTTTGTTTTAAAAACGTAATTTGATCTATATTACAATTTGGACGAACATACACGCACCTGGACTAGTAAAGAACGAACTATCTTGTCATCGTTAACCAGGACACCCTTTAAAGTATTTTACTAAACATCCTTTATGGTTGTAACCTACGATTCATCATCTTGTGTACGAAGATTTTTCTTTTGTAAAAAAAATGATTTTATTCTAAATGCTGTGTTTTGTTAATTACAAAAGGCACTAGAAATAGCAGTTTCCTTTAACATGTGCTTTGAAACAACTCTCTATGATGTTCGAGAGCCCCGATAGCGGCAGAGGAAAAAACATAAAATAAAGAGGACATATTACGGAACATTTTAGAGGACAGATTTTATTCTACGCAGAATGTTGATTTACTTGCTGTTTGCGAAACATTTATTTGTTCAGACCAGTCTTTTTCGTCCGTTTTTCCAGGTTATTCGCTGGAGGTAAAAGATAGAAAGTATCTGAATCGTGGCGGCCTGGGATTTTTGGTAAAGATGAATTTGAATTATTCTATAAGAGATGATTTGATAGTTTGGATTGAAGGAAAGATCGAAAGTTTTTGTGTTGAATTAGAAATTGAAAAGAATAAAAAAAATTATTTGTCTGGTGCATAAGCCGCCTAGCACTCGCTTGGACGAATTTATTGAAGGTATTGATCTGTTAATGTCTTGTATGTCCCGTAGTGGTTTAGATTTTGGGAGATTTTAATTTTAACTAACTAGATTTGAATGGTCATAACTTAGATTTTTTTTAATTACATGGTTGCTATGACTTTTAGCCTTTCGCATGCGTACCTACAAGAATTTCTAGTCATTCAGCTACTTCGATAGATGACGTTTTTGTCATATCTAAGTTCCTAAATTCAAGTTAAGCCGATGTGGGTATTTATCCCGGATCTGACCGTCTCCCAGTTATCGCGAGGATTAATTGTGTGCCAAAAACTTGAAGCAAAGCAAAGAAAAGGAAAGTGCGGCAATTGAAAAAGGTTAATTTGGATAAATTTGCAGAGGAACTGAGTACACTTAACTGGGATCCTGTTCTGGAAATAACGGGTGATGTAAATGATGCGTATGACACATTCTGCTCGATTATACAACCCATTTATGAACAAACATGCCCTCTAAAAATCGTAAAAGATATGAAGGATCTACCCCGGAAACCTTGGATGAGAGTTGAAATTGTTCATGAAATAGAAAAAAGGAATCATCTTTATGAACAGTACCTTAGGACAGAAAAAGGTGAAGATTTTGAAGAATTCAGGATTGCCCGTAACAATGTAAACTCTCTTAGAAGAAGAGCAAAGAGGGATTATTTTAAAAAGAAACTTACTGAGACTAAGGGTAACTCAAAAGAAACCTGGAAGGTCATTGGGGATATGATATTGAAGAAGAGCAGTGGTGAGTCTCTTTCAATAGAGGCAGATGGGACTACACTCCATGATCCTATACAAGTGGCGCAACATTTTGTGGATTATTTCTCAAAAACTGGTCAAACAGTGCAACAGGAAAATAACCAGAGCCCTGAATCCTTCCGCGAGTATGAGTTTCAAGATGATAGAGGGGACAGATTAGCCTTTGAGTTTGAGAGGTGTACCAGTGATGAACTACTTAAAATTGTTGGAAGCATTAGCTCCAATTCAGCGCGGATAGATGGAATGAACCTCCGAACTTTCAAGTCAATTTTGGTTTACCTTCTGCCTTGTATTGTTCATATGATAAATTTGTCGCTAAAAATTGGGATCTTTCCTGAAGGTCTTAAGGCAGCCAAGGTTATTCCACTTTACATAGGTGGCTCAAGATCTGATAGAAACGGGAACTGGAGGCCAATCTCCATCCCTCCCCTTTTCTCAAAAATACTTGAAAAAGTTGTTCATCGACGACTATACCACTACACATCATGGTGTCCTTAGTGATACTCAGTTTGGCTTCCGCAGAAGTCTCTCAACTACATATGCAGTGCAGCACCTATGTGATTTTGTGAAACAGTGTCTTTATAGTGGAAAAATACATCTCACTTTTTTTTTATAGATTTTGAAATGGCATTTGATACGGTTGATTTTAGTATTTTATTAAATAGATTAATGCTTTTAGGGGTTAAAGGGGCTTGTTTAAATGGTTTGATTCTTTTTTAAAGGGGAGGTCAATAAAGGTTGTAATTGATAGTGTAATTTCTAGTCCATATCTTGTGAATTGTGGTGTTCCGCATGGTTCTGTGCTAGGTTCAGTTTTATATTTGGTTTATGTAGATACTATGAGATTTTACCTTCGTGATTGTGTCTTACGTCTTTCGCAGATGACACTGCTATTTCTTTTCGTCATGTTTCTGTGGATGAATTCATTAAATAAAGTAAATATGGTATTAAATGATTTAAGTGTGTTTACGTCTTTAAGTATGTTGGTGGTTAATGTAAAAAAGACAAATTTTATGGTATTTTCTGGTAATTCTCTAGAGCAGCTTAATTTAAAGAGGTATCTAGGTTTTTACCTAGACTACAATATATCATGGAAACGTCACAGGGATCTTGTGGTATCAAAAGTTGCAAGAGGCCTTGGAATTATACGTCGACTGAAGCACTTCGTACCAGGTCGGGTGATGTTGCTGCTTTATCATGCGATTATTAGCCCCTATATATCGTACAGCTATGTGTTATGGGCTAGCAATTTTTTGGGTAATTTTAGGCGTGTACATGTATTACAGAATAAGGCAGTCCGTTTGATAGGGGGGTATGTTAAAGAAATTAATAATACAGTATCATATTTTAGAAAATTAAAGGTGATGGATGTGGAACAAGTCCGTGACTACTAGGCTGCGGTTTTTACTTACCAGTGTATTTATGAAGTGTGTCCATCAGTGTTTTTAGATTTTTTTTTCGACAAAAAATGATTTGCATGATTCTTATAAAAAGGATGCGAACAACCTGGTAACAGAGCATAAGAGTCGAAGTCGAGCAGGAATTCACATAAAAAATCTGGGCCAGGGGGTATGGAATTCCCTCTCAGGTAGTGTTAAGTTGGCTGAACACCAGCATTTGTTTAAAAAAAAAGGATAAAGAATTTTGTTAGGAGGGTGAGGAGCAATGATTAAGAGATTTATGAATTTCTCATTTCTTTTGTTATTATCTAGAGTTATAATGAAAGAAAGGTTGAGGTGGCTAGGGCACGTTGTGCGGATGAAGGATGACAGATTGCCGAAGATGGTTCTTTTCGGCCAACCGTCTAGGGCTAAACGGAAAGTAGGTCGTCCTCGTCTGGGGTGGGATGACGTCATAAAGAAAGATTTAAAGGAAATGGTAACTTCATGGGCGGGCGTAAAAAGGGAGGCTTTTAATAGATTGGGATGGAGGAGGAGCGTGCGTAGCTGTGTTGGCCTCAGGTGGCTTGGTGCTGCGGTGAGTTGTTAGTAGTAGTAGTAGTAGTAGTAGTAGTAGTTTTTTTTAACTCCTTTTTTTCTTTTCCCCCCCTTTTTTTATGTGTTTTATGAGAATGTCCATTAGTACGTATTAAAAGAAATTTAATATTTATTTAAAATTTTTAAAAGTTATTTTCTAAGTAAGTTGAAATAGTTTGTGGTAACCGCCCAGTGCCATTGCATTTATGTCTTCCCATGGGCGGTAACCTATTGATCATGTTTAACTAGGTCATTTTGAAATAAATGGATCTAATCTAATACATAAGTGTATTTCATGTGAAAAAAAAGTGATTTTCCGTGTTGTTCAAGCCAGGGGACAGTAAGTTTCATGTATAGTTTTTTTGCCATGACGATTCAAATGGTGTACTTTTTATTTCAGTCCGAATTGGTTTCAAAATAATTAAACTCTGGGTTATTATTGGCTGAGCTTCGTCTTTTACTAGGTTGCAGCTACGGATTCAACCATGATAAACGTGGTTGTTCTGGTTTGTCTCAAGTCATTTCCAGTTTTATGATAGGTTAACAATTTAACCAATAAATAAGTAAAAAAAAAAAAAAAAAAAAAAAAAAACCATCAAACCACACATACGTTTCAGTAAGGACCACAATAAATGTTTGAGCTAATTTAAAGTTTTGTAACGCAATATTTTTAATATCTTTATAATTTTCAAATTATTCTCATGAATATAGTTAAGCTAACAAATGTTTATGGCTAAACTGTTGATAGATAAAGAAAAAGAAAGATAGAAAAGTCCAAGGGGAAAAAAAATCTATCATGGAGCTAGGCTTTTGAAGAGCATTCAACAAATAAGATGTAGGGCCAGACGTATAAGGGGGGGGGGAATGGGGCTTTGGGAGTCTTACTTATTCTGTAACTAATTTACTGTTCTATTGCGGTTTTGATTCTAGCTTTCACGGTACGAGTATTGTGTAACTATGATACTGTAAACACAAAGAAATAGAGTTTACTTACAAAATGTTGTGACTCAGTATTTTTTTTTTTTTACTTTTTACGGGCTTGTAATTTCATACAAAAGAACCAATCAGATGCGTTTTCTGCTGAGAAGCCAGATTGTTAAAACAAGATTAAGAATTATCAAACGAACAAAGAAGTTTGCTAAACTGAACTGTCGGATTGCAAGCTGTGGAAAAACAAAGCTTATAAACCTGACCCACGGCTGGGCAAATCAACAGTCCAAATCCACAATACCTTCGGTGATGCAGTGCCTCCTCCATAGCCCCCTGGGAGACGATCACGTCCCTTAGTAAGAACTACAATAAGCCATAATTTATATTCAAGATTTATCATTAGGAAAAGGAAGAATATTTGATTCCAAGTATGTACGAAAAGGCTAAGGGTGTTAAGGTGAAACTTCGGGGAATATTGAGGGGCATGTTAATTTAAATCTAAAGACACTATGTGCATCCTGTTTTTCAAAAAGGAGTATCACAAGGACAGTTGAGGATATTAAGTTAAAAAGTGGTTAAGGGGCAACCAGTCCCCCTCCCATTCCCTTTTTATCTGCTCTCCCTCCCAGCATATCTGATCAGAATTTTTGAATAACCATCTTTTTCAGAATAACTGACAAAGTCAAGTAACTATGCCACCGGGGGTGACTTAACCTCCACAACCCCTGTGGCAAGGGCTCTAAGTTATATAAGTTGCCTATTGTTTATATACAAGGTTGGTTATTGGGAAAAGGTGGCATGTTTGATCCTGAGTCTCTAAAAAGGCTAAAAGTATTAAGGTAAAACTTTTAGCAAATGTCGAGGGAGTGCCAAACAAATTCAAGGCACACTATATGCAGGAAGGTTTTCGAAAGGACAACAGCAACATCTATGGAACTGCTAAGGGTGTTGGGTTGAAACTTTAAAGGCATGTTGAAAAAGGAACGATGGGCAGCCGCCCCAACCCCGCTTGCTCTTTTAGATTCTCTCCGTAACACTGATCTTAAAAAGAATTTTTATTTGAAATAGTCACAACGTCTAATAGCTAAGCCTCTGGGGATACCATGCCCCCGCAGCCACTGGAGCAAGGAAAGTAAATTATGCACTTTGATCAATTTTTAAATGCATAATTTATCATTAGGAAAGGGGGGAATGTTTGATCCTAGATGTGTTCAAAAAGGCTAAGGGTATTGAGGTAAAATTTCTGGAAATGTTGAAGGGTTTCTTGGGCTAAATTAAAAGAAACTATATGTATCCAATTTATCTGCGACATCTTAGGAACAGGTAAGGGTATTAATTCCAAAACTTTCAGGGCCACTGCTACAGTGGTGCTATTGTGGCTACAAATGAGACTGGTTGTGACTGCAACTGTGACTACTTCCAACTGCGACAACTTGCAACTATGACAGTGACTGCTGGCAACTGTTTCTGCATCTATTTGTGACTACTTTCAGGAATGTTGAACTTCGAAACTTAAATGTTGAAAAAAAAAATCATTTTGATGTTTTGATTGCCTACTTTGATGAAACCTTGATGTTGAAATGGGGAATATTGAAAAAATAAGAGCGAATAGTAAAATAGTAAATGAATAATTTTTTCTTATTTAGACTTCTTTAATTAGCTTTACGATATTATTGGCCTATGCCAGATGACGCTGGTTGTTTTTTTCTTCGAAGCGTGTTGGGGCTCTGCCCCTTTTTTCTTTTCATATAAATGACCGGTTTCTTTTTTGCTTAGGTTTTCTTATAGTATAATCTGAAAGTACAAGCTAAATTCTCGTTGCTAAGGCAGTCGTTTCACAATAAGTAAAATTTTGGTTAAAATTTATTTCTGTCCGGCTCATCCTTGTCATGGAAAAATAATGTAATGCCAAAAAGCCAGCTGATTTAATTCATTTATTTGGTTCGTGCCATTCTTGGGTCCACCCCAACGCAAGTTTTCCTTTTATGAAAACAGTGATTTTGTTTTTAGTCCGCTTTCAGACCTCAGAGTTCGTTTATAGACTTAAGAGCCTATGTTTCTGTGTTAATTTTGTGAGTTTTGTCGGAGTCGAGATTGGGAAATAAAAGTGAGTCATTCTCTACAACTGTCCGAGACTTGTCCCCGAACCCTTGCGGGGTAGAAAAACAGTTTTTCAGAATTACCATCATTACAATAACGACAGGGGGTTCTGTTTCCCATCCAAAGAGGTAGTTAGGGAGATATTATTGGTGAAACTGATCGTGGCACCTTGGGTTTAATAGTTTGGCCCTTACCTCCTCCAAAGGTAGGCTAGTACACTTTTCAAACCCCGCCGGCTGTAATATCAGTGCGGGAAGAAATTGTAAAAACCTTGAAACTGCTTGACTACGATACCTATTCTCTAACGTAAGCCAGTAGTGGCATCGACTCGACTCTGCCACATATGTTGGCACCTCAAGGTTATTCTGGTGACGGAGATTTTCCAATTAGAAATGGTCAGTTTTCCGTATTCTTTCGTGTAGCCTACAGCCTAGGTATATATACAGTTATGAAAGTTTGTTTCAGAAATGGAACATATTACAGTGCCACAAAGGGACAGTGGTTAGGGTACATAACTATTGATTAGTTTCGTAATAGCGTCATTCACTACTGGACATTCAATCAGATCAGATCAAAATGAAATATTTTAAAGGAAGATTGATTTTGATTAGTGAATAATGGTAGCTGGGAAATGCTGTAATATTTTTCTTCATTAAAGTTTACTTGTAAGTTTGCTAATTGAGTCATGTGTAGAAAACAGCAAAAAATAGGTCTCCTATATTCCCACTGCAATGTATTACCAGCCATCGCTAAGAATTCTTCATTGCGCATGCTCGAAGAAGGAGCAAAAAACGAATGTACGAGACATGGAGTGTCCCAAAAATTTTTAGTGAAAAAGGTAGGAACGCTCATTACTGATACCTTTTCTGTGGCGTAGCCTTGAAATCAAAGAACAAAAAGTTGTGTTTAACCATTAAATTGTGAAATCCTAAATAGTAAAATTCGTAACTGGTGAATGGTCTAGCCGTGCAACTTTGCCATTTCAATCCCACTGATTTGCCTCTTCTGTGCACCTACTCTGTCTCTGCTGAGTTTGTCACTTTCAAGTTTCTGGATGTAAGAAACAGCAAGCTGAACTGAAGAGTGCAGCCTCTGTAGGAATTCAGTAAGTCATAGGAATAATGAATGATTAAACTACAGATCAGGTAAAAAAAGGGAAAAAACTCGTAACCTACTACTAATTTTTGCAATCTTATTAAATAAACACTAGTTATAATGTAAATTCAGAAATAATAAATATAATCTGGCTGCGTACTGACGATCAAGGGTGCCAATTTACCAAACTGTAGAATTTTTTTTTCTATTTTTTTGAAAAGAAGAAACTAAAAAGGTATTTTTTAAATTCTGGAGGGAAGGGGTAAATCTGTAATTTTTTTATTTTATTTGTAAAACAAAATACCAAAAATTATAAAGAAAAAGAATTTATTTTAAAGAAAAAGAATCTGATGACGCTAGGATAAGCAGTGTACTGATTTTTTAATCAGGGGAAAAACTCCCAGCTTCTCAGTCAAAATAAAAAGAATGAAAAAAGGGGGAAAGAACAGATGGCATTGCAGTTTAGCAGAGAGGTGTGACTTACGTGTTGGAGAGGTTGTGAATTTTTAGTCTTGTAGGTTTATTGTATTTCTATCTGGATATTCTATATTCCTTTTTTTCACTTTGTAGAGATCTTGTGCCAATCATTGCTGCTTTGGAGCATAACCGCCATTTTAGGAGTTTCCGTGTTGGTACAATGAAGTTGTCTCATGAAGCTGTTGAGAAACTGCTCTATGTTGTTAAAAGATCCAATTTTCTTGAGGAGCTTCATTTAGAAAACGGAGGATTTAAAATGTAAGTTTTGTTTAATTCGATCTTTTATTTAATTCGATTTTTTTACGGGTATTGTGGTTACTAATCAGGCATAAATCCTTCCAGAAAATTGAAGGATATATGATTATTTAATTCGATCTTACGGGTATTATGGTTACCAAGCAAATATAAATTCTTCCAGAAAGGTGAAGGAAATAGGGTTATTTAATTCGATCTTCTATTTTTGCTTAATTTGATCTTTTACGGGTATTGTGGTTACTAAGCAGGTATAAATCCTTCCAGAAAGGCGAAGGTAATGTGATTATTTGATAGATTTTTAATTTTTGTTTAATTCGATCTTTTACAGGTATTTTGATTACTAAACAGGCATAAATCCTTCCAGAAAATTTAAGGAAATATGATTATTTAATTCGATGTTTTATTTTTGTTTAATTCGATCTTTTACGGGTGTTGTGGTTACTAGGCAAATATAAATTCTTCCAGAAAGGTGAAGAAAATATGGTTATTTAATTCGATCTTTGATTTTTGTTTAATTCGATCTTTTACGGGTGTTGTGTTTACTAAGCAAATATAAATTCTTCCAGAAAGGTGAAGAAAATATGGTTATTTAATTCGATCTTCTATTTTTGTTTAATTCGATCTTTTACGGGTTTTGTGGTTACTAAGCAGGTATAAATCCTTCCGGAAAGGTGAAGGAAATAGGGTTATTTAATTCGATCTTCTATTTTTGTTTAATTTGATCTTTTACGGGTATTGTGGTGTCAACTGCGTTGGAGTGTAACTACTGATGTTGTGAGTAATTGAGGCTAAAACCTGGGTAATTTTCAGTAATTGAGTAATTGAGGTATGCCATCTTTATTGAAGGGAGGAGTTAATATTGAACAGAAGCTAAACCTGGGTAATTTTCAGTCTTATTCCAATATAAGGACCCCAAAGCTCACTTTAACTGGAGAACACCAATATTAAAGATGGACTAAATGCATCCAACTGACACACAGACAGACTCTATCTATTTCCTAAATGTTTGGGAAAGGTATCCATATACACATATCAAATGTTTATCTTATTGCAACAACGCAGCTTGGACTCCGTAGAATCAAAGCACTCAAGAATGTCATGATTTTTTAGGGCAGGGTTGTCAACCATATTACTGATTAACCATTTAGATACGAACCATAGCCAAAACGGATCAACCAGTTGACCACGCAGGCAACTCTTCTAGGATTGATAGTTTGACTGAAAAAACTAAATTAATAGATTCGAAAACGTTCTTGAGAAATTTAGAATTAGCAGTTTTACCCTAGTTTCATTACAGCTGAAAATGCTGCTTTGCTGATGCATTTCTTACGGAATAGATGGACAATTCTCACTTTTTTAAACTGAAAACCGCGCAAAGATTGATAATTTGTCTTAACAGCCTTGGTTCTATTAATTGTAAATAATCATCGTATTTGCCTGCATGTAAATAATATGCAATAAATAAATGCGCTAATTACTGATAATTACCGGGACGCTATAACATTAAAATAGAAGCTGAAATTGAAATCTGTCCTTCTGGCACTTGACGAACCCGTGGGGATGATTTGAATAATATAGAAAACCAAGTCTTTTTGGAAGATCTTTTGCTTGTTTGAGACAAAATTGACGGGACATCAGAATAAGTTAATTATAGAAAAAGTTCTCTGTGGAATATGCTTTTTTCAATATTAAGAATATTTAGGATGTGTAGTTTTTGCCGTAATACCTTAAATTAGTTATTTTTTTCCCAAGACCACACTGCCTATCTATGACGAACAAATAAACGTTCAAATGGGGATAAGCCTATTTATTAGACAGAGAAAACAGATGCAGAAGTCTGGATATTTTGATCATATGTACAGCGATCGTTATCAGCAGAAATAGCAATGCTGATGGCGATCGCTGTACATGTGATCTAAATATCCAGACTTCTGTATCTCTTTTTACTGTCTTATAAATTGACCTCATTTAAACGTTTATTTGTTCGTTAGGATATGTAGATATTAGGAAAATATGTTTCTTGTATAATTCTTTTCTATGGTAGTGAAGGACTCTAAATAAGGCTTTATTAAAAATTTTAAAAACTATATTTCCAGGGATTTTGCTCATAAATTATCTCTGTCCATCATTGCAAATCAACAATGCATTTTACACACTCTGGACCTATCGATGAATCCTATAGAAGATAAAGGTAAGACCTGAGATTGTAATTTACATAAACTCATTGTTAGTGTCCTATCTGGCCATACGAACAAAAATTCAGTGTATGAAATATGAGGAAAGTTTAGGGAGACGAACTTTTTTTCTTTGAACTCTTGAAGTCTGTGTAAACCCCCAAATATTCAGACTAAATGCAAAGAGAGCATGAGACTTGGCGTGACCCTGTTACAACCCTCTGAATTTCAAGAAAATTGGATCCTAGTTCGTAAATAAAGGATAAATAGTAAATTAACGTAAATAAATAAGTTAAATAGTAAATTAACGACGAAGACTCTTTGCCTTTCCATGGTCTCCGAACCATGGAAGCTGACCAAGGCCGTACCCAGAAATGCTCTTTTGACTACCCCCCCCCCCCGAAATGCTCTTTTGACTCGTAAAAACGCAGCCAAAATGGATATAAACAAATTTCGTATGCCTTTTTTGAGTTTTTTTTAAGACCCCCCCCCCCCAAAAAAAAAAATCTTTTAGTAAAACCCCCTCCAAAAAATTCCTGGGTACGGCCTTGAAGCTGACCCATCCTTGGTCTTTGATGCTGTCAGTGATTTATGGAAGGGGTTGATATGTTCTGTATTTGTTTGTGTGTAGTTGTTTCTTTTTTTTATGCACCGTCTTTTTTTTTGTATGAAGGGTCTTCAAATAAATAATAATGATAATATACAAATAACAGAAGGTAGAACAACAAGGAATTGTTTAAGACAGCGAAATCTAGACGAAACAAATTGAATATTTGGCTCTTACGTAATATTTGGCTCTTGCAAAAAAACAACAACAGATAAACTTACAATTAAATATGTGAAAAGCAAAACCAACAATAAAACAGTCTCAATATCAAAACTTAAAGTAAGTTCATCTACATTTTATAGATTAATTGCAAAAATATCGCTTAAAAAGGTCATTATCTGCTGTCGGTGAACAATCTCGGTAGTCACTGCAGCACTCATATCATTATCAATTGATGATTAAGAATGAAGACAGAACTGAACTTGCTAGTAAATTTTTGATGCAGGTTCATTGAAATTAGCTTTTGTTTATCATATAATATGTTAGATCATTTTTAATTAAATTTGTGAATAATCTATTAGGTGTGTTAGGTGTGTGTGTCATATAATTTTTTAATTAAATTAAATTAGATCAAGTTAAATTAAGTTTTTCATTTAAGTTAGATTAAATTAACTTAAGTTAAAATTTTTAATTAAATTAAATAATTTTTAATTAAATTTGTGAATAATGTGTTAAATCTGTATTTAAACTACATCTCTGTTTAAATTAAAAAAATTTATTTTTTATTATTTAACTTTATTATAACAATAATATTAACTTTAGTGTTATTATTATTTTTATTATTTAATTTTAGTTTTGTTTCTACTGCCTCTCGAACAATTTGTTCGATATGCAAATCATTATTAATGAGGGCGGTAGAAGTTACCTTCCTTATGTACTAAACGTTACTACAAAATTAAAAAATAATGTTTTTACACAAAATAATGTGTATGTTGTTTTTAAAAGTAATTTTAAAACATCATGAATTTCCTTAACTCTGATAAATATAAGACCCCAGTTACTCGTGAAAGGGGGGTGTATTAAATAACATGTGACTGCAGTAATTATTATGTTGGTAGAACTCACTAAAATCTATAAAGACGGTTTCATCAACACAAGGATAGTATAACAAGTAAGTAAGTAAGTTTATATACCAATAAATACAGATTTGAAAATACGATACTCTTATTACCCCTCGAAAGGCTCCATGGCCAGGGATACAAGGGGGATACAACAACAACAAAATCAATATAAGCAACAACTAAAAAAACAACAACTATACGCTGGCAAAACAATAGATTCACCTAAGAAAAATTATTTTTGGCTTATATAACGATAAGTTGATTTATAATCGACGTCTATTTAAGAAATAGTAGTTTATAAATGCACGCTCTGAAAGTTCCGAAAATTTATCCATTCTACATAACTAATTTTGCCATCCAATATCAAATCGAACATCAATATCAAATTGAAGCAACGCATTTTATGAAAGTTAGATGCCTATTATTTGCTTCAATGAATACCAAATGAATACCAAAATCAACGGTAAATTACGCATAAAAATAACAAATTCTTCAATATACTCTCCTACGTAAGACTCTATGGCCAGGAAAAAACAGAGGAGAAACAAAACTAAAAAAGCAAAACAAGAAAAAACAAATACATTAATCCAACATTTTTAAAATTATAAATTCGCATCATCAAACCAAACAATACCCCCTCCCCCCACCAAAAACAAAATCAATCCAAGGTAGGCAAGGGAGTAATACATGAATCCATCCACACAAATAAATTACAGAACCAATCCAGAGACATAAACTCATCGGAGAACTCATAAAGGAATCAAATCCTATTAGTATTTGTAGTTCTTTTGATTTGGCTCTTAACATCCATATTTTCGAAACCCTAGTCATTCAATACATTTTCAAGACACAAAGACATACTTTTAACGACATGTTTTGAAAAATTAGCAGAAATGCCCGCTTGACACATTATGCACAAATCTAATTAAAAATGATCCAGCATATTATATGACAAAATCAGTAGCTAATTCCAGTAAACCTAGTATCAAATACACAATTCCAGTAAACCCAGTAGCTAATTCCAATATCAAAAACACATACCTAGCTGGTATTAAAAAGCAAGACTCACTTTAAAAACTTGTTCATGATTTGTTTTTTATTTGAATTAATTGCCTTTTTTGTCAGTCCTAGCTGAGCTTGCTTTAAGTCATAATATTTTGACAGTTTTATTGTTGGTTTTATTTCCAATTTTCACAGATCTTAATCTAAGTTTAATTGTATATTTATTTATTGATTCTGCGGAAGACGACTCAGAAATTAAACATTGACTTAAATCAAAACATTTTCTGTAAGTCGTTTGTGTATTTGGGTCTATAATAAAAACTTCCCCAGCTCAAACTGAGTTACGTCCATTGAGCCGTGACCACAGATAATTCATGTTTAAAGAGGAGATACATAATTACTACATAATACATACATAGATACATAAATGGAGATACATAATGGAGATACATAGATACACAATTACTTAATTACAATAGATACATAGATACACAATTACATAATGGACAACATAGATACATAATTACTAGCGGAAAAACTCAGTTTTCATTTCACATCAAATAGGTCGTCCTTTTATTTTTATCTCCATTCGTTTTAATTTAATATCCACGGAGTTTGTGTCAAGAAATATGTTTGTGTTTGTATATTTCAATCTTTCTCATTGGAATTACTATTTTACGTTTCAAACCACGTTATGTTTCGTAACTCTCAGACTCAGGGAAAAAACGGTGAGGAGTAGAGCCTGTTACCCTCCATTCATTTTTGAGTCACAAAAATGGGCTGCAGACCTCCTAATTTCTGTTTTAAAGTGTCCTTACCCAGCAATATACGGTCGTTGGTTCGGTTTGAACAGGCTTCGTTTTTGGAAAATTTAGGAAAATTTGGTCGATGTTTTTGGAAAATTTAGGAAGAAGGAGAGCATTTAGGAAGTAGGAGAGTATTTCAGTCTTGCTCCCAAGATCCAACTTAAAATTGTCACAATGTGCATACCTTTCTCCTTCAGTTTACTAATTATACCTTGGGCCTAGAATATATCAGGGTCCTAATTTCTTTTAATTAAAAAGAGTAAAGTCCTTGAGAACCTAGAATTGTTGGAGGTCCAAAAATACTTGTGGTTAGCTTAGTCCTGATGTAAGTTTTATTCAATTTCCTTCTCGTCGAGTGTAAGAGTAATGTAAAAATCGAAGAAGAAAACCGATAATTCATAAATCTTGCCTTTTTTTTATATATAGGTGTCGCCCACTTAAGTAATGCCTTTGGGAAGCAATCAACAGGACTCAAATCATTAGTTCTTTCTCATTGTGGTATAACAGGAAAGGGATTGGATAAGCTGGCTCATTCCTTTTCGCTAAATAAAAGGCTTAAAGATACCCTAACACAACTTGATCTCAGCGGCAATGTCCTCAAGGATGACATAAGTGTAAGTGAATTTTCATTTCTTAAATGGCAGGTCTCTTGTAAAAAATGAACTATAATGGATTGTAGCTGTCAGACAAGGCTAGCTTGTATAAAACATTAGAAAAAAACTGCATGGCTTGCTTTACCTGGCAATATTTTTACAGGGTATGATTTAAATATTTCTAGGCCAACGCAGCTGCACAACTTCTTTTTCACCATAATATGCTCTAAGTTTCACTGTTGTTTACTCCCTCCTGGAGAGTTCTATTTTCCTTTGAATACTTCTATTTGTATTAAAATTATATATTGTTAACCTTTACTTCAACTTTGAGTACTTGAGTATAGAGTGCTAATTCAAAAAAGTGTGAAAGGAGGGGGGATCAAGAATTTATAAAACGAAGAAAAAAAAAGATATTTTTGTAAATCTAAGAGGGCAATTATCACCTCGTTCCTATTCGGTGCCTGTGCTTCAATAATCTTCCAGATCCGTCAATGAAGATGTACAGAATTCTATATCAATGCGTTTGAAATTAAATTTCAGTATGTGACTAATGATTTACTAACAATTGTTAAAAATTATCTCGCAAAAAATGGAAATAGTTAAATCAGGAAATAGAAAATAATAATAGATTGAAAGAGTACTGAAGTGTTCAAATTTGTAGCACTGATCTTAGCAAATTCGCAGCATCTTCTATTTGGAAATACCAATAAAATTAATTGTTTTTCATAATTTTATATTTCTGATATTAAAGAAAACTAATTTTGTGTCAAATATTGTCAGTTTCTACCCAGCGCTGCAGCTTCGAGCCCTCGGATGTTACTTTGATTTAGTCAGCAAATGTATATAGATTTTATTCAATATACGTCAGTTTTAATGAATTTTGTATTTTTCAACTCTTTAATATCTTTGAGCTTATAAAACTCAGCTGACTGTGAGAACTTAGCTAAATACTGAAAAGATTTTAAATGAAAATTTAACAAGGGGGGGGGGGGGAGTATATTTTCTGTTGTTTTTAATTCGTTCTCTTGATCAGCTTGTACTTTATTTTTACTGGCTTGCACTTCCTTATAATTTATTTGGTGTTTATGGGCGTGGGGGGGGGGGCTGCCTTGACTGTTGGATCTGGCTTTAAAATACTTTATCATAATGTTTGGATATGTATATGAAACCGAAGAGTGCCAGAAATGTGTTGTGTAATACAATTTTCATTCTTATTTATTATTTGTTGGTAAAATTATAGTTTGGGTACTTTTTCCTAAATTCTAAAGTTGGGGCCCTACATGAATAACACTTTCAGAAATAAATCTGCGACTCAAATTAGGGTCCCAGGAAAATTTGTTCAACCAGCCCTTCCCCTGTAAACGGCACTGACTTTCCATCAACTTAAAGTTTTGTGCTTAGTCACTTGAAAATTAAACTACGCTTCAAACGTAAGCCGGGAGTTTTTTTTTTAGCCTATTACCTCCATAGCTTGCCACTGTATAGGTTTTGAAAGGTTATATGAGAATTGTTTCTAACCCGTAACCAACGTAAAAAGTTGGCTTGCAATTTACCTTAAATGCTAGGCACTGCCTTGCCAAAATCCTTAGCTGAATGCCAAACTGCAATTTCCCTTGACTCCGACATTAGGACGCTGCTAAGAGGAATATTGCAAAATTAGATTAAAATGTGGCTTTAGAATGCAGCTCAAATGCTGAGAACCGACTTCCATGTGTCATCATTGTAACACCAGATTGAAATTTTGTTTTGTATTCAGCTCAAATGCTGGAAATCGCTTTGCTAAGACCCACAGTGTAAAGTCAAGTTCTAATTCTGCTTAAAATCCTGCTCGAATGCTGGTATCGTTTGTTTTTGTATTTTTTCCTTTTATTTTTACCCCACAGTGGAACATTTTCGTGTTTGTAGGGGGTGATGTAAATGATTATGCTGATATTATTCTAACGTACGGCCCCAATTGTACAAGTCCGTACAGTGCATTTGATGGGAATTCCAATTTAGACTTGTAATCGAATGTTTATCCGTTAATACAGGATAGCTGACTGGACCTTGCCACTTTAAAATGATCGATAGCTTTTTATAAATCGCTTAGTCGCTTAAATCACAGTCTATTCATTGTAGTTGTCTGGCCTTTTTTATATATAAGCTATTGTAATTGTTTGTTTTGTTTTTATTTTTTAGTTGCACTGCACAGTGGAACGATTTTGTATTTCTAATTGGTGATATAAGCACTTTTTTATTTATTTATTAAAGTTAATTATATTATTTGCATTAGAATGCGTCTAAAGTATTTCATTTTTTCAGCATATTTGTCCTTTCTTGGCACAACCAAACATTCTAGTCCATTTAAACCTATCCTCAACTGAAGCAATTATAGAGCCGGTAAGCGAATTTAGTATTTAACATATTTACAGTATGTTCTTATAATATTCTTTATTTACTATTATGAAATTATAATTTATTAATTATTTGCTTTTGTCTAAGTAACTGCTTTTGTATTCACATGGGCCTCTTTCTGTCTTGGCTAACCTGTAGGATATTTTTTCCTTTTTTTTTCGAAGAGGCCTATTAGTGATATATATTCACGGAGGCTTGTGTAACCTAGGATCAAATGGGAAATTCATTCGGACAAGTTCCAGGCTGTATACAGGTTTTGGTTTAACAGAGTTAGAACATTCGTAGTGGTCCGATTTTAGTATCCTAATTATTTATCACAGTTAAAGTAGAGCCTCATAATGGAATTTAAAGTAAAAGGTTAGAGCTAGTCATGGAGTCACTGGAATGGAAGATGATTGTCTTTTAGAGGTACAAGAGGCACAATTTCTCTGGCGTTATAAGCACATTCTGAGGCACAATTTCTGTGGCGTGTGACACCTCACTATCAGTATTTTAAGGTCTAAGAATAGCAAACTGTATCCCACCAGGCTCATAATTATGAATTTTTGTTTTATCTAGACTCTTAAAGGGTTTTTTATTCACAGTTAAGTTTCAGAAAGCTCTTATGTTTGTCATAGGTAGCGCAAAAGCGCGGCCTAAGTAAAGAGCAATGTGGGTACAATTTCTTATTAATTTTTTTTTTCACCAAGGCACTTTGTATAGAAGGAGCTGCCGTAGAAACTTCGGAAAGATCTCGTTCGATTGGAAATTGAAAAGTTCTAGTGCTCTTTTTAAGAGTCAAAAGTGATTGTAGGCTCTCCCACGCCCATTAATTTCCCTAACACATCCAATCAAAACTTTGATAGCCATTTTGTTCAGCATAGTCGAAAGGTCCAGTAACTATGTCTCTGGGGATATCACCTCCTCCCACAGCTCTTGGGGTAGGAGCTGTAACTTAGGCAATTGGCCCATTGTTTACATATAGTATTTGTTATTGAGAAAGAGGGTATGTTTGACCTTTAGTATTCAAAGATACCAAGGACGTTCAGGCTAAGCTTTCAGAGAATGTTGAGGGGAGTGCTGAGCTAAGTCAAAACACGTTATATGCATACAGGTTGTCAAAAGGGCATAATTTAGGAAATAACCTAGTTGGAATTTTCAGAGAACAATGACGTGGATGATCAGTTGATCAAACAGGCACTATTTGCGCGCTTGTACTACTATTACTGGCACTACTACTACTGCTACGACTATCTCTACTACTACTGCTTCTCTAGCTGTCACTAAATCTACTAATACAGCACTACTACTACTCCTATAATACTAGTACTAAGGCCAAGGGTATGAAGGGGGACATTTAGTAGAATATTGAGGGAAAAATTTGAACTAAATCAAAACTCACTATGTGCATGCAGGTTGTCAAACTTTCAGGGAATGCTTAGGGGGACGATCAGTTGACTATAAGGCAACATGTGCACGCTACTACTAATATTTCTACCACTACTACTACTACTACTGCTCCAACTACTGCTTCTATTACAACTACTACTAAGGCTAAGAGTATTGAGGTGAAAATTTCAGGAAATGCCGACGGGGAAGTTGGACTAAATTCAAACAAAACTTGGGTATGCAGGTTATCAAATGGGC
The DNA here is from genome assembly GCF_049724085.1 of Artemia sp. Qi Xiang Cuo. Taxonomy (NCBI): domain Eukaryota; kingdom Metazoa; phylum Arthropoda; class Branchiopoda; order Anostraca; family Artemiidae; genus Artemia; species Artemia sp. Qi Xiang Cuo. The sequence goes on from NC_142804.1 coordinate 12,344,909, forward strand.
ATATCGTAAATATCATAGCAACGGCTGATAGTGTTAGGTTGAAACTTCAAGGGCTTGATGAGGAGGATATTCAACTGAGCAAAAGGCAATTTTTGCATACCACTACTGCTACTACCACTAGTGCTACTTCTAATCCTACTGCTTCTGTTAGTACTCCTACCACTACTATTGTGATTACTACTATAGCGTAGGCCAAGGGTACGCAGGTGAAAATTTCAGGTAATAATGAGGGGAAGTTCAAAAGAATCAAAACACACTATGTGTATGCTGGTTCTCAAAAGGACGAATCAGCAATGCCCCACGAAGTGCCTACAGAAATGAGTTTAATTTTTCAGCGTGTGTTGGGGGGATGTTGAAAAAGAAGGTGCTATGTGCATACTGTTGCTAATGTTACTACTACTACAACTATTGCTACTACTGAAACTAAGGGTATTAAGGTGAAGGTTTCAGGTAATGTTTAGCGGGATGTTGAACTTAATCAGAACTCACTATGAGCATGCAGATTGTCAAAAGGGTGTACCAATAATATCTAGGAACGGCTTACATTATTAAGTTTAAACTTTCAGGGTATATTGAGGTAAATTCTTAACTAAAAAAAGGCACTTTGTGCGTACTACTACTACTACAGTTACTACAACTGTTGAGGCTAATGGTATTAAGGTTAAAACTTTCCGGGAATGTTTAGGGAGGGTTTCAACAAAAACGAAACACACTCTTTGTATGCAGATTGTCAAAAGGGTGTATCAGTAATATCCCAGAAATAGTCTTATGTATCATTACTACTACTACAACTATTGCTACTACTGAAACTAAGGGTATTAAGGTGAAGGTTTCAGGTAATGTTTAGCGGGATGTTGAACTTAATCAGAACTCACTATGAGCATGCAGATTGTCAAAAGGGTGTACCAATAATATCTAGGAACGGCTTACATTATTAAGTTTAAACTTTCAGGGTATATTGAGGTAAATTCTTAACTAACAAAAAGGCACTCTGTGCGTACTACTACTACTACAGTTACTGCAACTATTGAGGCTATTGTTATTAAGGTTAAAACTTTCCGGGAATGTTTAGGGGGGGTTTCAACAAAAACGAAACACATTCTTTGTATGCAGATTGTCAAAAGGGTGTATCAGCAATATCCCAGAAATAGTCTTATGTATCATTAAAGTTTAAATCGGGATCCTTTCTCAAAAGAAATTGAACGATTTTTATGCAGTCTGTTTGAACAGCAATAAGCAATAGCTCAACAATGTCTTTCAAAATAGATTTCTTAGATAAAAATAACTTGGTAAGTTTTAAATCGGCATTCTAAATAGCATAAAATATTGGGGGTTTTCCAGTTCTATCTTGAGCATTCTATCTCTGTCGCTTATCAAAAAATCAGCTATTTCTTCCTGTTTGTTTTTGGCAGCAGTATGTAAGGGTTTTAAACCTTTTTTGGGTTTTGTACCATCAAGTGGTATATTAACATCAGCACCATACTTTACAAGGTCTTTAACAGTTTTGAAATGTACTTTTTCAACAACATCATGCAGCAATTTAGTCTTATTTGCATCTTCGGAATTTACGCTAAGACCATGAACTAGAAGAGCCACAACAACCTGTTTAAACTTTTTAGCATCACCATGCACTGCTATTTTAAGAGAGCCTCACTCTTTGATCAAACCTTTATCCACTGTTTGGATGAACGTCACTAATATTGTATAATTTTGCACTTCACACAAAAATAAATCTCTGATGCATGAAGAAAAATTACTTATCGAATTCAGTAATGAATCGCTTGCGTTTGCAACTTTCCCTCCCCGCCACATCATATTCGTATTTTTACTATGTAGGTTCAACTTTTAAAAAGTGTTAGGTTTATTTATGTGCTCTTGTTTTCAGGTATTTAGTGCCTTATCCCGAGGATGCACGAGTCATTTATCTCGCTTGAATCTTTCCAAGTGCACATTCATAACAAAAAAAGGCAAAGAGCTCCCGCCATCTTTTAAGCAATTTTTCTCAAGCACCATTGCACTGAAATATTTTTCACTAGATGGCACGCGTGTTTCACCAGAAGCCCTCAAGTGAGATCCTTATTTTTTTTAGTTATTTAGGACAATCTTCTTTGTCACAGTATTATTTTTAAGGTATAAGCCTAGGAGACCAGCCATACATAAGGAAGCCTTCTAAGAAGAAAATACTTACTTCAGAGTCTTTTGAATACTCCTCGTTTACACCGTTTACAGGAGAGAACCTTTATTTTCCCTTTTTTCATTGTTGCACAATTTTTTGAACAAATTTCTGAAAAATAAACATGGATTCGACTGAATTTTCCGTTTTCAAATATTCTTTGTATTTATTTATATAATTTCGGAGACCACACTGCCTTTCCATGACGATAGAATAAAAGTCCAAAATAGGGATAAAATCCTTTTTAATAGACAGTGCATAGAAATTCACAAAAAAATACCAGATATTTTGGTCGCATATACAGTGACCGTCATCAGTAGTAAAACTGATAAGTTTACTACTGATGACGGTCACTGTATATGTGACCGAAATATCTGGTATTTTTTGTGAATTTCTATACACTGTCTATTAATAAGGATTTTGTCCCCATTTTGAACTTTTATTCTATCTTTGTGTGTAATTAAACGCCATCAGTGCCATTTAATTATTTCTCACAAAACATGTAAATAGACAAATAGTGATAAATTAGGTTAAGTTTGGTTTGATGGTCTTTGGGAGTTTTTTTATATACACTTTTCAAGATTTAAAGAATAGGCACACATATTTAGAAATGTGATAGACAAACTGTTAATACGAGGGAAGAAGTGAAGATAAAGGTTTTACCCCTTCAAAATAGGCTTGTCTCCTAGGCTTACACCATTTTTGATAATTCAACATATTAATAATATTGCTAATAATATTCATGATAACGAGTCAAAGAGCTGTAGTTAGGATATTAAAAGTCACAGTATGCTTGACTTTTTCTTGAAGAATCATCTAAAGATAGAGTTAGATACTATTTGCTTGACTATATATCAAATAATAAGGTATGCAAGAAATCTGGCTTGTTCCCACTATCTTTGATAATAATGAAAGAATTGTGAAGAATGTTCTACTGTTTTATATGATTATTTGTGAAAAATCGTGCTTTTTTGAAATATAGCTAGGGCCGAATATAGAGTAGGGCGTCCTCGAGTTGGTGAAAAAGAGGTTATAACAAAAGGTTTAAAGTAAGCAGTAAGTAGATGGAAGGGACTAAATAGTTAATTCCTGAATTTAGGAGATAGAGTGTGAGTGTGTAACCTGTTTTGATCTTGGCACGATCGGTGCTGTAAGCTGTTTTTACCTTGGGATGATTGGTGCCGTAAGCAGTTGTGACCTTGGGACGATTGGTGCCACAAACCGTCTTCATCTTGGGACGATTGGGTCGTAAGCTGTTTTGACCTTGGGACGATTGGTGCCATAAGCTGTTTTAACCTTGGGGCGATTGGTGCCGTAAGCTGTTTTGTCTTTGGGACGATTGGTGCCGTAATCTGTTTTGATCTTAGAACGATTGATGCCGTAAGCAGTTTTGACCTTTGGATGATTCGTGCCGTAAGCTGTTTTGACCTTGGGACGATTGGTACCATAAGCTGTTTTTACCTTGTGACGATTGGTACCGTAAGCTGTTTTGACCTTGGGGCGATTGGTGCCGTAAGCTGTTTAGATCTTAGGAGGATTGGTGTCGTAAGCTGTTTTGATCTTGGAAAGATTGGTGCTGTAAGCTATTTTGACCTTGGGATGATTAGTGCCACGACAAGTTGTCTGTAGTAACGACAAGAATTGCAGGCTTAGTTTTAAATTAACTAAAAAAAATAATTTTTTTTTAACTGAAAGTAAGGAGCGACATTAAAACTTAAAACGAACAGAAATTATTCCGTATATGAAAGGGGCTGTCTCCTCAAAAACGCCTCGCTCTTTAAGCTAAAGTTTTTTATTGTTTAAAAAAAGTAAATTTGTGAGACAGAGTCAAACTTTAGCGCAAAGAGCGAGGTGTTGAGGAGGGGACAGCCCCTTTCATATACGGACTACTTTCTGTGCCTGTTAAGTTTTAATGTCGCTCCGTACTTTCAGTTTAAAAAACTTGTTTTTTTAATTAATTTCTGAACGTTTTTGAATTAATGCAGCTTTGATTTTGGCTCACCGTACATGAATAATTAAAACGAAATTCGCATATTAATTTTCCTTTTTTTGGCTAATTGGCTCTCGAAATTTTGTTCAGACGTAACTTACGAATTAACTTACGTAACGAATTTCTATATTCGTAAGTTTTTATTACGTATATTAGGGAGTTTGCTCCCTAGTCAATACCTCCCTGTTTCCGTTAATGTTTGAATTTTGTTCGAATCACAAACCCCTGAATCACAAAGGCCGTCTAATTAGAATAGATAGCTGTCTCGAAAGCACTAAAAAACTTTAGCGCAAAGAGTGAGGTACTGACTAGAGGGCGAACCCCCTCATATACGTAATAATTTCTGTTCGTTTTAAGTTTTAATGTTGCTCCTTACTTTCAGTTAAAAAAAACTTGTTTTTTTTATTTAATTTCTGATCGTTTTTTAAATAATGGTGGGAAATCCGGCGCCCCCTTCATAGAAATGTCCCTTCCCTCAAGGAAATATCCTCCATAGAATGATCCTCCGTCGTAACCCCTACTCCGACCCCGACCCCCCACTAGAAAAAAATTCCTCCCGAAAACGCCTGTATACTTTCCAATAACCAATACTATATGTAAACAATGGGCAAAGTTAATAACTTGCAGCCCTTCCCCCGGGAACTGTGGGGGATTAAGTCATCCGCAAAGACATATCAATTAGATTTTTCGACTATGTTGAACAAAATGGCTATCTCAAAATGTTGATTGGGTGACTTCGGTAAAAAAATGAGTGTGGGAGGGGGCCAAGTTGCCCTCCAATTTTTTGGGCCACTTAAAAAAGGCGCTAGAACTTTTACTTTCCGTTCAAATGAGCCCTCTCACAATATTCTAGGAATACTGGATCGATACTATCACCCCTGAAAAAAAAAAAAAAAAAAACTACTGGATCGATACGAACACCCCTGAAAAAAAAAAAAAAAAAAAAAAAACACGCATCCGTGATCTTTCTTCTGGCAATAATTACAAAATTCCACATTTTTGCAGATAGGAGCTTGAAACCTCTACAGAAGGGTTCTCTGATACGCTGAATCTGATGATGTGATTTTCATTAAATTTCTATGACTTTTGGGGTTGCTTCCCCCTTTTTTTGAAAATAAGGCAAACTTTTTCTAAGGCGCGTACTTTTGATGGGTAAGACTAAACTTGATGAAACTTATATATTTGAAATCAGCATACGAATCTGAATCTTCTGATGTATCTATTGGTATAAAAATTCCGTTTTTTAGAGTTTCGGTTACTATTGAGCCGGGTCGCTCCTTACTTACAGTTCGTTACCCCGAACTGTTTGATCAAACGGTTTTGTTATTTTGTCAGGCCGTTCCATTACTAACCATGCTGTTGGTAATAATTTTTTTTTTTTATGGGCTATATAGTTTTTAGTCATTGTTTTAATGGGGTTTCCCCTTTTCATTTTAAATCTAAACTGATAAGTTTGTTCTTTAGCGATGTTTATTAAGGTTACAAACATGGCTTTTATCATGTCTCAATCTCGAATTACAGTGTTTCACATCGCCGATATTTTGCATTTATTTAATATATCTATAGTATTTTCATGCTATACATATTTCATATTTACGCTGTTCATGCTATGATAATGCATTTTGTCCGCATTTCACGGAATTTATATGATAAGTTAGGTATTTCAATAGAAGTTACACAGCCAGAATTATAATATTTCTATTTAAATTTCAATGCTACAAAACTACGAAAGAAAGATTAGCCGGTCTCAATGTCGTTTATGATACAGCTCGACAAGATACAACTGATGACGTTTTTACATAGGCACAATTGGTAAGTTGCCGAAAAATTCACTTCATTTTGCTAATAAGTCACTCTTTTCCTAAGGATCTGATTTTTGAACCATTCAAATTTCAGTAATCCACCAAGACTAACAAGAAGATTCGGGATAGGGATCTGAGAACTCCAAAAGACTGTCTGGCACAAGTTAAGTCGGGTCTTCGATGCCTGTGTCGGTTCGGTTTTTACATAAAGTTGGGTTATAGTTTTCCTATTTCGTTACCTAAGAAATTAAGAACTTTCTAAAATCGGGGTTGCGAATCGCTAATTTGGGTACTTAGGAACATCAATAAGCTAATTTACTTGGCATGGTATTACCCAGTGTCGAATAAATGTTCCAGCTGGAGTTATTTTACCAGCTATATCTTTGTAAGAGTGTTTTTTTTTTAATATCTGGACGGGCTTATTTTACTCCTTCGATCAAAGTTTTGGTGTCTTGGAAGAAATGGCGAAATATTATATTTATTGGGAATATATCTTGGTCTTTAACTTGTAAAAAATCCGTCAATAAATATTATAATTACGTGAGATATAGACAGTATATCTAGACAATATCAGTATCATTTCAACTTTCGAGCATTAGCACTCGTATTAGGATTATATCTCAGTTCAAACCTGACAGTGAAACCAGTTATTTTGCTTGAATTGAGTTTTCTTGAATTGAATACACGAACTTGACACTTAAATTCCCCAGCTGTTCAAGAGCTACAAATAATACTTTGCTCGGAGATTGGTGAAAAAGTAACGTGAATTTGGATTTAAGATGCCGAGAAAGGCAAAACAAAGTGAACAGAGTCAGCCTGCTAACATTTCCGTTTCAGACTCCTCTGTTTTGAATTCTTCAATGGAGTCACAAGAAGTTGAAGAGATCAGTACAAGATCACTAGCTGACAATATATCGACGATTTTAACAGTTATACAGTCTAATTCGACATCGTTACATGACCTGAGATCCTCTGTAAAAGCCATAGAATCTAGACTCGGTGTGCTGGAGGGGTCCTATAAAGAGCTGGCGATATTAGCGCTGAGAATGAGTGAGAATTAAAAAGAGACTAATACTGTAAAGAGTACAATATCCGCAATTCAGAAAGATAATGCCCAATTGTCAGAAAAGTTGAATGGAGTAAAAGAAAGCCTAATGAAAGTAGAAAGTAGGGAAAGGCAATATAACTACATGATTTGGAACATGGGAATGAATGATGAAAAGAAGCAAAAACGGGGTTTGAGAGCTTGATAATGAATGGTCTGGAAATGGCCCTGGACTTCAGATATGGTGTAAAATATATGAATAAAAAAAGAAATTTATAATGATGGAAATAGAGAATCATAGGCAGCTCAATAGCGCTGCCTAAGTAAAGAACGATGTGGGCACAATGTTTTGTTTATTTTTCCTCCATACCCGGGTACTTCGTATCGAAGAAGTTGTCGTAGAACCTTCGAAAAGGGCTCATTCGATTGGAAATTGAAGTGGCTAGTGCCCTTTTTAATAGTCAAAAGTGATTGGAGGGCAACTAGCCCCCCCCCACGCCCATTATTCCTCCAAACACATCCAATCAAAATTTTGAGATAGCCATTTTGTTCAGCTTAGTGGATTTCCAGATAGAAAATATGTTTTTAAGGAGGACACTCCCCAACAACCCTCGGGGCAAGGGTTTTAAGTTATGCCCTGGGGCATATAAAGTTTTTATAGAAGGCTTTGTCATGAAACTTCAAAAAAGGCTTATTCGATTGGAAATTCAAAGGATTTGTGCCCTTTTTAATAGTCTAAATTGTTTGTAGGGAAACTTGCCCCCCCCCCCCACGCCCATCATTCCCCCAAATACATCCAATCAAAATTTTGAGATAGCCCTTTTGCTCAGCGTTGTTAATTTCCAGATAAAAAATATATTTTTGAGGAAGACCCTCCCCCACAACCCTCGGGGCAAGGGTTTTAAGCTATGCCCTAGGGGCATATAAGGTTTTTATAGAAGGCGTTGTCGTAGAAACTTCAAAAAAGGATCATTCGATTGGAAATTCAAAGGTCTAGTGCTCTTTTTAATAGTCGAAAGTGAATGGAGGAAAACTAGCCCCCCCCCCACGCCCATCATTCTCCCAAACACATGCAATCAAAATTTTTAGATAGCCATTTTGTCCAGCGTAGGTGATTTCGAGATAGAAAATATGTTTTTGAGGAGGACACTCCCCCAAAACTCTCAGGGCAAGGGTTTTAAGTTATTCCCTGGGGAAATGTAAGAACGATGTTGGCACAATGTATTACATATATTTTTTTTTCTTTTAGAGCAGGGCACTTTGTATCGAAGAAGTTGTCATAGAAACTTCGAAAAGGACTCATTCAATTGGAAATTGGAGTTGCTTGTGCCCTTTTTAATAGTCGAAAGTGAATGGAAGGCAACTAACACCCCTTCCACGCCCACCATTTCCCAAAACACATCCAATCAAAACTTTGAGATAGCCATTTTGTTCAGCGTAGTTGATTTCTGGATAAAAATTATGTTTTTGAGGAGAGACACACTCCCACAGCCCTCAGAGCAAGGGTTGTAAGTTATGCCCTGGGGGAATATAAGGTTTTATAGAAAGTGTTGTCGTAGAAACTTGAAAAAAGGCTCATTCGATTGGAAATTCAAAGGGCTATTGCCCTTTTTAATAGTCGAAAGTGATTGGAGGGCAACTAGCCCCCCCACGCCCATCATTCCCCCAAACACATCCAATCAAAATTTTGAGATAGCCATGTTGTTCCGCGTAGGTGATTTCCAGATAGAATTTGTTTTTTTGAGCAGGAGACTCCCCCATAGCCTTCAGGGCAAGGGTAGTAAGTTATGCCCTGGGGACATGTAAGGTTTTTTATAGAAGGCGTTGTCGTAGAAACTTCAAAAAAGGCTCATTTGACAGGGAATTCAAAGGGCTAGTGCCCTATTTAATAGTCGAAATTGATTTGAGGGCAAATAACCCCTCTCTTACGCCCACCTTTTCCCGAAACACATCCAATCAAAATTTTGAGATTGCCATTTTACTCGACGTAGTTTTAAGTTCTGTAAATTAGGTCTTTGAGGATTACAACCCCCTCAGAGTCTTAAGGACAAGGGTTGTAAGTTTTGCCCTGGGGCATGTAAAGTTTTTATAGAACGCGTTGTCGTAGAAACTTCAAAAAGGGCTCATTCGATTAGAAATTGAAATGGCTAAAGCCCTTTTTAATAGTCAAAAGTAATTGGAAGGCACCTAACACCCCTTCCACGCCCGTTATTTCCCTAAACACGTCCAATCAAAATTCTGAGATAGCCATTCTGTTCCACGCATTTAAAGTTCAGGAAATTATACCTTTGAGCAGGACCCCCCCCCCCCCCACAGTCTTCAGGGCAAGGGTTATAAGTTATGCCCTGGGGGCATATAAGTTTTTATTGAAATCTTTGTCGTGGAAACTTGAAAAAGGGCTCATTCTATTGGAAATTCAAAGGTCTACTGCCCTTTTTAATAGTCGAAAGTGATTTGAGAGCAACTAGCCTCCCTCTCTCGCCCACCTTTTCCTCAAACACATTCAATCAAAATTTTTAGATAGCCATTTTGTTCAGTGTTGTGGATTTCCAGATAGAAATTATTTTTCTGAGGAGGACACTCCCCACCAGCCCTCAGGGCAAGGGTTGTAAGTTATGCCCTGGGGTCATATAAGGTTTTTATAGAAGGTGTCGTCTTAGAAACTTCAAAAAGGGCTCATTCAATTGGAAATTGAAATGGCTAGTGCCCTTTTTAATAGTCGAAAGTGATTGGAAGGCAACCAATACCCCTTCAACGCCCATCATTTCTCCAAACACATCCAATCAAAATTTTTAGGTAGCCATTTTGTTCCACGCAGTTTAAAGTTCAGGAAATTATACCTTTGAGCAGGATACTCCCCCAATAGTCTTCAGGGCAAGGGTTGTAAGTGATGCCCTAGGAGAATACAAGATTTTTATTCAAAGCTTTGTCGTAGAAATTTCAAAAAGGGCTAATTCGATTTGAAATTCAAAGGTCTAGTTCTCTTTGAAATAGTCGAAATTGATTGGAGGGCAACTAACACCCCTCTCAAGCCCACCTTTTCCCCAAACACATCCAATCAAAATTTTTAGATAGCCATTTTATTCAACGTAGTTGAAAGTTTTCGAAATTATGGCTTTAAGGATGACAACCCCCCCCTCCCACAACCCTCATGGCAAGGGTTGTAATTTATGCCATGGGAGCATGTAAAGTTTTTATAGAAAGCGATGTTGTAAAAACATCAAAAAGGGTTCATTCAATTGAAAATTGAAAGAGCTAGTGCCCTTTTAATAGTCGAAAGTGTTTGAAGGGCAACTAAACCCCCTCTCACGCCCACCATTCTCAAACACATCCAATCAAAATTTTTTAGATATCCATTTTGTTCAACTTAGTCGAAAGTTATGGAAATTAGGTCTTTTAGGATGATAACCCCATCAGAGCCCTCAGTGCAAGGGTTGTAAGTTATGCCATGGGGGCATTTAAGATTTATATAGAAAAGATAGCCTGTTTGTAGAAATTTAAAGAAGGGCTAAATTTTTTGAAAATTGAAATTGCCCTTTCTAGTAGGCAGAACTAACCGGAGGGGGACCGACCCCCTTCTCATGATCATCGTTTCCCCAAACACATACAATCACCGTATTGTAATAGCTATTTTGTTCCAAGTCGTTGAAAGTCCGGGCACCTATGTATTTAAGAATCAAATAACCTCTAGAGCCCCCAGGGCAGTGGTTGTAAGTTTTTATCTGGGGGACGATAAGGTTTTTAATCATAGAGTTGTCGTAGAAACTTCAAAAGGGAATCATTCAATCGGAAATTGAGAGGTCTAGTAACCTTTTTAATAGTCGAAAGGGATTGAAGGGTAACTAACCCCCTCTCACGCCCACAATTTCCCCAAACACACCCAATCAGGATTTTCAGATAGTCATTTTCTTCAACGTAGTAGAAAGTTCTGAAAATTAGGTCTTTGAGGATGTCAACCCCTCCCCCAGCCCTCAGGGCGAGGGTTGTAATTTATACCCTGGGGGCATATAAGGTTTTTATTGAAAGTGTTGTCGTAGAAACTTCAAAAGTGCTCATTTGATTGGAAATTGAAAGGGCTAGTGCCTTTTTTAATAGTCGAAAGTGATTGGAAAAAGACTACGCCCCTCTCACGCCCACCAATTTCCCAGACAAATCCAATCGAAATTTTGAGATAGGCATTTTGTTTAACGTAGTAGAAAGGTCTTGTTAGGTCTTAGATAATCACAAACAGCCTCACAGCCCTTACGGTAAGAGTTGTAATTTATGCCCTGGGGGCTTATTAGGTGTTTATATGAAGCGTTTTTGTATAAACTCAAAAAGGACACATTCGACTGGAAATCGAAAGACCTAGTCCCCTTTTAATAGTCGGAAGTGATTGGAAGGCTTGACATTTTATAGTAAAGATCGGTGTTGGTATAATGTATTATTTTGTTGTTGTTGTTGTTTAGACCAGGGTACTTTGTATCGAAGGAGTTGTCGTAGGAACTTCGAAAAGGGTTCATTCGATTGAAAGTAGAAAGGGCTTATGCCCTTTTTAATAGTCGAAAGTGATTTGAGGGAAACTAACCCCCCTCTCACGTCCACCCTTCCATTTTACTTTATGTTTAAAAACTAAATGTTACGATAAGATTAAATCAAAATGCACTGTGTTAATGCTAATTCCCAATAAGGCATCTCAGCAGTATCCCAAGAACGACTGAGGTATTATGTTCAAACTTTCGGGGCTGCTTCTGCTCTTAAAATTTAACCAAATCAAAATAGCGTGAGTGTATCCAAGCTATCAAAGAAAGTAAGCAGATTTTGTTGCAAATGGTATCAAGTTTTCCATTTCAGGTCAAATAGAGGAGGTATGAAACTAAATTAAACACTACTATTGTGTCCAGATTTTTAAGAGGCTGTATCTTGTTAAAAATTGCTGAAAATTTTTCTCCAGCATACAAATAGCAGGCCAAACTATAAATTCTTAAAATAACGATTTAAAGATTTAAAGTATGATTTTCTTTTTCTCTGAAAAGATTATGTCAATATAAAAGGAACAGAAATTAATTAAAAAACTTTTTCCACAAAATAATTTTTTCAAAGAAAAATAAAGAACTCCATCAAACCAAAAATGAGCAAAAATAAAATCAAATAATCTACCAAGCGTGATACTACTACAAATCAGCATCGATAATAACCGAGTCAAACTCAAAACGAGCAGAAATTAACATAAGTTGGGTGCAAAACCCATATGCCTTCCCAATGCCAGAACATAATTTGTACTTTACTGAAAAATTATAAATGTTTTTACTTTTATAACTTTAACAAATCAAATAATATTAACATTCTGATTACTAAATATCAGCATATGCATATTAAACTGACAATGCACATTCATTAGTATTTTTTTCAGTAAAGGGCAAATTATGTAAAGTGCAAAAACATATTTTCTATCTTGAAATCAGGGGCGTGTGTAGAAATTTTACCGGTTTTGAGTTCCGTTCATGAGGATATATCCACTGTTAATTTAGAAGATATTGTTACAACTCTCCCACAGAGGACCACACAAGAGGACAACAGAGGACAAGTTGGGACCACACCGATCGTAGAAATAACTGGGGTAAAAATTTGTTTAAAATTTTGCGGATATGAAAATTTAATGATATTAAATGGTAGATTTGGAAATGATAGGAATCTGTAGGAGTTTGCTTGTTTGTCGGGGCATTCTCCAAGCATAATTGATTACATTTTAACTAGTCTGTTTTTGAGGGAAAGGGTGATAGATTTTGGTGTATTAATGGTCATAGGGTCCGATCACTTTCCTATCAGTGCAACTTTAGAGGTCGTGGAAGCAGCCTCAACAATTAAGGAGCATATCAGTAAAAGTAGATCTTATCCAGGGGGTGGGGGTGACTAAGAGTGGAGGAAGATGATAAGAATAATTTTGAAGAATTAATGACGGAATTAAGTAATCAAGATTTACTGGATAGAAGTCTATAATTAGGTCAAGAAGGGAATGTTGATTCATTGCTAGAGATTTTGGGTAGGGTAGTTTACGGCGCAGGAGAAAAAATATGCAAAAATAGAGGGAACCAGGCTGTTAGGACAGTCTATGATAAGGAGTGTAGGAATAAAAGGGAGGAACTTTGGGAGGCACGGAAGATATTGAAAACAAATAAAGAAGGAGATGATTTTCAACAACTATATCAGAATTACAAGAGGGAGAGAAAGGAATACAAGAATCTTATCATAGGCAGCTCAATAGCGCTGCCTAAGTAAAGAACGACATGGGCACAATGTATTATTTATTTTTTTTTATTATTATTTTTCGTGTTCTTAGACCAGGGCACTTCGTATCGAAGGAGTTGTCGTAGAAACTTCGAAAAGGGCTTATTCAATTGGAAATTGGAGTGGCTAGTGCCCTTTTCAGTAGTCGAAAGTGATTGGAGGGCAACTAGCCCCCCGCAGGCCCATCATACCCCCAAACACATCGAATCAGAATTTTAAGATAGCCATTTTGTGCAGCGTAGTTGATTCCCAGATAGAAAATATGTTTTCAAGAAAGACATTCCTCGAAAACCCTCAGGGCAAGGGTTTTAAGTTATGCCCTGGGGGCATATAAGAACGATGCTGGCACAGTGTATTATTTATTATTTTTCCTATTGAGAGCGAAGAAGTTGTCGTAGAAACTTCGAAAGGGGTTCATTCAATCGAAAATTTGGGTGGCTTGTACCCTTTTTAATAGTCGAAAGTGATTGGAAGGCAAATAACACCCCTTCCACGCCCACCATTTCCCGAAACACATCCAATAAAAATTTTGAGATAGCCATTTAGTTCAGCGTAGTTGATTTCCAGATAGAAATTATGTTTTTGTGGAGGACACTCCCCTACAGACCTCAGGGCAAGGGTTTTAATATTATTCCCTGGGGGCATATAAGGTTTTTATAGAAGGCGTTGTCGTAGAAACTTCAAAAAAGGCTCATTCGATTGGAAATTCAAACTGCTAGTGTCCTTTTTGATAGTCGAAATTGATTGGAGGGCAACTAACCCCCCTCTCACGCCCACATTTCCCCCAAATATATCCAATCAAAATTTTGAGATAGCAAATTTTATTCAACGTAGTTTTAAGCTCTGGAAATTAGGTCTTTGAGGATGACACCCCCCCCCCCCCACAGCCCTCAGGGCAAGGGTTGTAAGTTATTCCCTGGGGGCATATAAGGTTTTTACTGTAATCTTTTGCGTAGAAACTTGAAAAAGGGCTTATTCGATTGGAAATTCAAAGGGCTAGTGCCCTTTTTAATATTCGAAAGTGATTTGAGGCCAACTAACCCCCTCTCACCACATTTTCCCCTAACACATCCAATCAAAATTTTGAGATAGCCATTTTATTCAACGTAGTTGAAAGTTCTGGAAATTAGGTCTTTAAGGATGACAACCCTTCCCCCCCACATCCCTCAGGGCAACGGTTTTAAGTTATGCCCTGGGGGTATATAAGGTTCTTATTGAAAGCGTTGTCGTAGAAACTTCAAAAGGGCTCATTCAATTGGAAACTGAAAGGACTAGTGCCTTTTTTAATAGTTGAAAGTGATTGGAGAGCGACTAACGCCCCACTCACGCCCACCATTTTCCATAACATATCCAATCAAAATTTTGAGATATCCATTTTATTCAACGTAGTTGAAAGTTCTGGAAATATAGGTCTGTTAGGATGATAACCCTCTCAGAGCCCTCAGTGCAAGGGTTATAAGTTATGCCCTGGGGGCATATAAGTTTTTATTGAAATCTTTGTGGAAACTTGAAAAAGGGCTCATTTGATTGGAAATTCAAAGGTCTACTGCCCTTTTTAATAGTCGAAAGTGATTTGAGGGCAACTAGCCCCCCTCTCTCGCCCACCTTTTCCCCAAACACATCCAATCAAAATTTTGAGATAGCCGTTTTGTTTAACGTAGTTGAAAATTCAGGAAATTATACCTTTGAGCAGGACACTCCCCCCCCCCCACAGTCTGCAGGGCAAGGGTTATAAGTTATGCCCTGGGGACACATAAGTTTTTATTGAAATCTTTGTAGAAACTTGAAAAAGGGCTCATTCGATTGGAAATTCAAATGTCTACTGGCCTTTTTAATAGTCGAAAGTGATTTGACGGCAACTAGCCCCCCTCTCACGCCCATCATTTCCTCAAACACATCCAATCAAAATTTTGAGATAGCCATTTTGTTTAACGTAGTTGAAAGTTCTGGAAATTAGGGTTTGGAGGATGACAACCACCCTAAGAGCCCTTAGGGTAAGGGTTTTAATTTCTGCCCTGGGGGCATATAAGAGGTTTTTAGAAAGCATTGTCGTAGAAACTCAAAAAGGGCTCATTCGTTTGGAAATTGAAAGGTCGAGTGTTCTTTTTGATAGTCAAAAGGGATTGGAAGGCTTGTCATTTTTATAGTATTAACTTAAGAACTTTTACCACAAAAAAAGTTTTTGAAAGAAAAGTAAAGAACTCTATTAAACCAAAAATGAGCAACAATTAAATCAAATAATCTACCAGGCGTGAAACCACCACAAATCAGCATCGATAAATGAAACCCAAAACGAACAGAAATTACAAAAAATAACCGTGTCAAACTCAAAACGAGCAGAAATTAACATAATTTTGGCGCAAAACCCCTGTGGCTTCCCAAGGCCAGAACAAAATTTGCACTTTACTGAAAAAAATATAAATGTTTTTACTTTTATAACTTTAATAAATCAAATAATTTTAACATATTGATTACTAAACATCAGTATATGTATATTAAACTGACAATGCTCATTCATTTGTATTTTTTTCAGTAAAGTGCAAATTTTGTTCTCGCCTTGGAAAGGCATAGGGGTTTTGCGCCCAACTTATGTTAATTTCTTCTCGTTTTGAGTTTGACTCGGTTATTTTTTGTAATTTCTGTTTGTTTTGGTTTTCATTTATTTATCGATGCTGAGTTGTGGTAGTTTCATGCTTGGTAGATTATTTGATTTTATTTTTGCTCAATTTTTGTTTAATAGAGTTCTTAACTTTTATTTTAAGAAAATATTTTGTGGAAAAAGTTTTTAAATTAATTTCGGTTCCTTTTATATTGACATTGTATATTCAGGAGAAAAGAAAATAACACTTTAAATCTTTTCGTTTTTTAAGACTTTATAGTTTGGCCTGCTATTTATATGCTGGAGAAAAATTTTCAGCACTTTTTAACAACATACACCATTTTGAAAATCCTGAGACAAATAGCACTGTTTAACTTAGTTTCATACCTCCTCTAGTTGACCTGAAATGGAAAACTTGATACCATTGGCAAAAAAAATTTTGTTTACTCTCTTTGATAGCTTGGATACACTTACACTATTTTGATTTGGTTAAATTTTAAGAGCAGAAGTAGCCTCGAAAGTTTGAACATAATACCCTCAGTCGTTCTTGGGATACTGCTGAGATGCATTATTGGGAATTAGCATTATCACAGTGCATTTTGATTCAATCTTAAGGCAAAATTTAGTTTTGAAACATAATGGGCAAATGGGAGGGAGGAGGTTTGTGTAAAAACCTCCTCAAAAACATATTTTCTACCGGGAAATCAACAACGCTGAACAAAATGGCTACCTCAAAATTTTGATTGGATGTGTTTGGGGGAGTGAAGGGTGTGGGGGGGGGGGCTAGTTGCCCTCCAATCACTTTCGACTGTTAAAAAGGGTACTAGCCCTTTGAATTTCCAATCGAATGAGCCTGTTTTGAAGTTTCTACGACAACGCCTTCTATAAAAACCTTATATGCCCCCAGGGCATAACTTAAAACCCTTGCCCTGAGGGTTGTGAGGGAGTTTCCTCCTCAAAAACATATTTTCTATCTGGAAAACAACTACGCTGAACAAAATGGCTATCTCAAACTTTTGATTGGATGTGTTTGGGGGAGTGATGGGTGGGGGGGGGGACTAGATTCCCCCCAATTACTTTCGACTATTAAAAAGGGCACTAGCCACTCCAATTTCCAATCGAATGAGCCCTTTTCGAAGTTTCTACGACAAAGTTTTCTATAAAAGCCATATATGCCCCCAGGGCATAATTTACAACCCTTACCCTAAGGGTGGTGGGGGAGTTTCCTCCCCATAAACATATTTTCTGTCTTGATATCAACTACGCTGAACAAAAGGGCTATCTCAAAATTTTTATTGGATGTATTTGGAGGAAAGATGGGCGTGGGGGGGGGGGCTAGTTGCCCTTCAATAACATTGGAATATTAAAAAGGGTACTAGCCCTTTGAATTTCCAATCGAATGAGCCCTTTTGAAGTTCCTACGACAACGCTTTCAATAAAAACTTTATATAACCCAAGGGCATAACTTACAACCCTTGCACTGAGGGCTCTGAGGGGGTTAACATCCTAAAATACAAAATTTCCAGAACTTTGAACTACGTTGAACAAAATTGATATCTCAAAATTTTAATTCGATGTATTTGGGAAAATGGTGAACGTGAGAGTTAGTTGCTATTCAATCACTTTCAACTATTAAAAAAGGCACTATCCTTTTCAATTTCCAATTGAATGAGCCAGTTTGAAGTTTCTATGAAAACACTTTATATAAAAATTTTATATGCCTCCAGGGCATAACTTACGACCCTTGCCCTGAGGCCTGTGGGGGTGTCATCCTTAAAGACCTAATTTCCCAAACTTTCAACTACGTTGAATAAAATGGCTATCTAAAAATTTTAATTGGATGTGTTTGGGGAAAAGGTGGGCGTGATAGGGGGGTTAGTTGCCCTCAAATCCCTTTCGACTATTAAAAAGGGTACTAGTCCTTTGAATTTCAAATCGAATGAGTTCTTTTTCAAGTTTCTACGACTAAGATTTCAACAAAAACCTTATAGGCCCCCAGGGCATAACTTATAATCCTTGCCCTGGGGGTTGTGGGGGAGTGTCCTCCTCAAAAATATGTTTTCTATCTGGAAATCAACTACCTTGAACAAAATGGCCATCTCAAAATTTTTATTGGATGGGTTTGGGGGAATTATGGGTGTGTGGGGGGGGGGGGGCTAGTTACTCTCCAATCACTTTGGACTATTAAAAAGGGTACTAGCCCTTTGAATTTCCAGTCGAATGAGCTTCTATTGAAGTTTCTACGACAACGCCTTCTTTAAAAACCTTATATACCCCCAGGGCATAACTTAAAACCCTTGCCCTGAGAGATGTTGGGGAGTGTCCTCCTAGAAAGCAACTACGCTTAACAAAATGGCTATCTAAAAATTTTGATTGGATGTGTTTGGGGGAATGATGGGCATGGGGGGGGGCTAGTTGCCCTCCAATCACTTTCGAATATTAAAAACTGAACTAGCCCTTTGAATTTCCAATCGAATGAGCCTGTTTTGAAGTTTCTACGGCAACGCCTTCTATAAAAACCTTATATGCCCCCAGACCATAACTTAAAACCCTTGCCCTGAGGGTTGTGAGGGAGTGTCCTCCTCAAAAACGTATTTTCTATCTGGAAATCAACTACGCTGAACAAAATGGCTATCTCAAAATTTTGATTGGTTGTGTTTGGCGGAATGTTGGGCGTAGGGGGGGGGGGCTAGTTGCCCTCTAATCACTTTCGAATATTAAAAATGGCACTAGCCCTTTGAATTTACAGTCGAATGAGCCTGTTTTGAAGTTTCTACGACAACGTCTTCTATAAAACCTTATATGCCCCCAGTGCATAACTTAAAACCCTTGCCCCGAGGGTTGTGGGGGAATGTCCTCCTCAAAAAGATATTTTCTTTCTGGAAATCAACTACGCTGAACAAAATGGCTATCTCAAAATTTTGATTGGATGTTTGGTTGTTTGGTTTTTTTTTTTGATTGTTTGGGGGAATGATGGGCGTGGGGGGGATAGTTGCCCTCCAATGACTTTCAAATATCAAAAAGGGTACTAGCCCTTTGAATTTCGAATCGAATGAGCCCGTTTTGAAGTTTCTACGACAACGTCTTCTATAAAAACCTTATATGCCCCCAGGACATAATTTAAAACCCTTGCCCTAAGGGTTGTGGGGGAGTGTCCTCCTCAAATACATAATTTATATCTGGAAATCAAGTAAGCTGAACAAAATGGCTATCTCAAAATTTTAAGTGGATATATTTGGGAGAATGAAGGGCGCGTGGGGGGGGGGTAGTTGCCCTCCAATCACTTTCGACTATTAAAAAGGGTACTAGCACTTTGAATTTCCAATCGAATGAGCCTGTTTTGAAGTATCTACGACAACTCCTTCTATAAAAACCTTATATGCCCCCAGTGCATAACTTAAAAACCTTGCCCTGAGGGTTGTGGGGGAGTGTCTTTCTCAAAAAAATATTTTCTGTCTGGAAATCAACTACGCTGAACAAAATTTGCTATCTCAAAATTTTGATTGGATTTTTTTGGGGGAATGATGGGCCTGGGGGGGCTAGTTGCCCTTCAATCACTTTTGACTATTAAAGAGGGCACTAGCCACTCCAATGTTCAATCGAATGAGGCCTTTTCGAAGTTTCTGCGACGACTCCCTCTATACGAAGTGCCTGGGCATGGAGAAAAAACAAAAAAACTAAAAACAACACATTGTGCCCACACCGTTCTTTACTTAGGCAGCGCTAGCGTGCTGCCTATGAAAGATCGATGTGGGTATAATATATTATTTTTTGTTGTTGTTGTTGTTGTTTAGACCAGGGCACTTCGTATCGAAGGAGTTGTCGTAGAGACTTCGAAAAGGGCTCATTTGATTGAAAATAGAAAGGGCTGATGCCCTTTTTAATAGTCGAAAGTGATTGGAGGGCAAGTAATCCCCCTCCCACGCCCACTCTCCCATTTTCTCATTATGTTTAAAAACTAAATGTTGCCTTAAGATTAAGTCAAAATGCACTATTTTAATGCTAATTCCCGATGAGGCACCTAAGCTGTATCCCAAGACCGACGGAGAATATTATGTTGAAAATTTGGGGGCTACTTCTGCTCTTAAAATTTATCTAAATCAAAATAGTATAAGTGTATCCAAGCTATCAAAGAAAGTAAACAGTTTTCTTTGTAAATTGTATCAAGTTTTCATTTCAGGTCATTTAGAGGAGGTATGAAACTAAATTAAACACTACTATTTGGGTCCAGATTTTTAAAAGGGTGTATGCTGTTAAAAATTGCTGAAAAATTTTCTCCAGCATACAAATAGCAGACCAAACTATAAAGTCTTAAAAAACGAAAAGATTTAAAGTATTATTTTCTTTTTCCCTGAAAAGGCTATGTCAATATAAAACGAACAGAAATTAATTAAAAAAACTTTTTCCACAAAATAAGTTTTTCAAAGAAAAGTAAAGAACTCCATGGGGGAGGGGGGTAATTTCTGCGTGGGGGGGGGTATTTTACACGGGGAAATTTTTTTTCTAGGTGTGAACTTTTCAGGAAAATTTTACACTAGGGAATTTGCCAGAATTCCTATACGAAATTCTTTTATTTTTCTTACTTTTTCTTTGCTGAATCAATTTTACGTGTGGAGATGTCAAAGGTAATTGTCAGGGTTAAATTTTTCAACAGGGTTGAGTTTTTTAGTTTTCAAGGTTGAGGTAGATCTTTCCTTAGGGGGTGGGGGGGATTTTTTCGTGGAGGTGGAGCCAGATCTCCCGTTATTATTTAAAAAAACGATCAGAAATTAAGTATAAAAAACAAGTTGTTTCAACTGAAAGTACGGAGCAAGAATAAAAATTGAAATGAAACAGGAATCATTAGGTATATGATGGGGTCTCCTCTTCAATACCCTGCTCTTTCCGCTAAAGTTTGGCTTTTTGTCCCAATTATCCAAGAATTACTCCTGAAACACAAGGAGGCGTTTAATCAGAACAATAAGAAGCTTTTTTAAGAGTACTAAAAAAAAAACTTTAGTGTAAAGCGCGAGGTATTGAGGAGGGGGAAACCCCCCTCATATAGGCTACGTAATAACTTCCGTTCGTTTTAAGTTTTAATGTTGCTCCTTACTTTCAGTTGAAAAAACTAGTTTTTTTATTTAATGTATGTATAAGCCTACTTTTTTTTTATTTAGCGTATGTATAGGCCGACTTTTTTTATTTAATGTATGTATAGGCCTACAGACATACAGGGTCGTCGCTGTTTACGTAAAACACATATGCAACGTGGGTATTATGCAACGTATGAAATTCATTTTGCCGCTCGAAGCTATGCGTTCTATTTATTTCGCTCTTGTTCATTCTTATCTAAATTATCTAAATTATTGCCCACTTATTTACTTGAATACTTTCAGATCCCATTTAATTCCGCTTCAGAGGCAACAAAATAAGGCGCTTCGTATTTTAAAAAGTTATCTTCCTTCCCCAGCATCTTTCCCCAGTAAGTCTTCTACAAAGAGTTTATATTGTTTATTGAATATTCTTCCTGTTGAACTTTCAGTTACTTTTAACTCGATATTATTCAAGGTTAATCATAATCTCCTGTCACTGCCCAGTTATTTCTTTTCTTTTGATTTGTTCCCAGTTGCTCCGCCATCTTCTCATTTAGCTCGCAGCATACGCAAACTACGCCAGCCGTTGATAATTTCAGAAAGGTCCCGGTTTTCTCTACGAAATAGTGTGGTCGCCGCGTGGAACCAATATGAATCTATTTTTGATTTTGATGTGTCGATCGGAATTTTAAAAAATAAAATAAAATCATTCCTTTTGGACATTTATTAGTCAAATAATATTTTCATTATTTTATTTTATTTTATTTTATTTTTCTTATTTTTTGATCTCTCTCGGATCTTGATATCCTTCTTCTTGTCCCATTGCTGGTTGAGAGTTGTTTATGTATCGTCGGGTGGGTGTCTGCCGTGATGTGGTGAGTAATTAACCTTACATTTATTGATTTATTTATATTTGTTTGTGAAGTATACCATTTTGAATGAAAATACGTATATTTCTTTATTGTTTTTCTTTTTTTATCTGTGCAAAACGAGCTTGTCTCACAGCCAGATATCTGTATATATTTAGTGTCATTATGTAAGATTGAATAATAAATGAACCTGAACCTGAACAAACAAATGTATTTAGATCAACTGGTACAAAAGATAATAAACATAACCTCAGAAAAATGAAAAATACCTAAAAATTGGTTATACATATTTCATCCGTTTCTCACTGGCTTAAAATTAAATTTTTATTTTAGTTGTTTTTCTTCTTTTCTTTCCTGAATTTTGACGTTATTAAATGTAACGGCTCGATTTTTATTTACAAACAATATATATTCTGAAAGTGTAAAATACAGTAAATTTCAAGTTATTTTCTCTTTTTTCACTTTGACCGTTAGAAAACACCAGAAGCTTTATTTTACAAAATGAAATGAACAACCTCCCAAGCTTCTACGTTCATTCGTTTTGTACCAAGTGGCAAAACATAGTGTAGGCTACACAAAATACATATTGCTCATTACTAAGTCAATGCTGCGTATAGACAATTTTCATACGGAAATAATGTATGTAGTGATAAATAAATTATGTTCTTGTAGGTGATAAGCCAGCTCTATCTTTTGATTTAGAAAAAAAATTTTTCTGGAATAAAAGCAGAGTCACGATAAAACTTGTCTCGATTTTTATTTACAAATAATATACATTTTGAATATGTAAAATACAGTAAGTATCGAGTTAACCATCTAAATGTATTTGTTTTTCTTTATTATTTGACTAAAATTTGTATAATTTACGGGTAGAGTAGAAATCCCTCCAGAAAATGGTGTAATCTTGATAAAAATTACACCATCAAATTTAATCGTTCGATGTCTCTACACTAGAGTTTTCAAGCCCCTACATCTAAAAACACCAAATTAGACCCTGACATATATACAATGAAACTATCGAGAAAATTACTGTTTTATAGTATATTAAACAGCTTCTGTTGTGTAGTGTCTCAACCAATATTATATCGGTTGGGCCAAACATTTCAAGTTACACACCCTTTTTTGTAATGTAAGTGGGAGACTTTTTAGTTTGTATGTATTTCAGAGGTCTTCTTCTTGGATTGGCGTGTAATGACGGAATATCCTGTGTTGAATTGGAGCTGAGCGGAAGTGCTCTTTCTGCCATAGGTGCACACGTCCTGGACTCCTGCATCCATGGTGTCAGGTGCCTTTCATCTCTCAACATATCTGATAATGGTGAGTCTTTAAACATTTTTTTTTGAAGTTTAGTTGTCAAGAAAAATGGACTTGGCGCTAGACCTGATAAAGCTGTAGACAGGCCAGGATACCATTAGACCCACTAGGCCCGGGCCTAGGGGAGTACAATGCCAAGGGGCGCAATAAATTATCACTGAGTGATTTTTTTCTTAACTAAACTGGACTGACGTGATTTATCGTCAAAGTCCCATGTTTAATCTGCCGCCGCGCTGCCTATTCACAGAAAAGTAATTTTAAAACAACACAGGGATTCGGTGTTCACTTATAACCTGTCAGTTGTCTCCCGGGAATGGCAGCTGAGAGTTCAGTATCACCTCTCCCTTTCATTACTTTTGGCTCATCCGTTGCATTTTGTTCAGTGCTTCTACTATCCTTGAGTTTTCGGGGATTTCCCTGAAAGTCTCGCAACACCGGGGTGGCAAAATGCTTGGGCCTAGAAGCGTCAAAGCTTTAAATCAGGTCCAGGCTGTAGAGCTATAAAACTACATAACTTGGTAATTGCCGAAATCTACAAATTTATTTGATTAATATGTTTGCCAATAAGAGTTAACATACCACCAAAGCTAGACTTAAGGCTAGGTCTGTCATAACTGTAGGCTTATAAAACTTGTACTAGGCAAGATTATACTCTTTTACGTGATTACGCAACTGGCTAATAAATGTCGAGCTGACTACAATACTAAACTTGTCATAACCTGTTAGAAAGTGAGAAAGATTTCTGAGGTGAGTCTTCATGTCTGCTGGATGGATCTGCAGAGGCTTATTTATCTCGTAAGAGGTATTTAGTGAGAAAAGGCTCGTGGTTTTATTTACCTATTTGTTATTAGTATTATTATTATTATTATTATTATTATCATTTCACAATGGTTGATGACAAATTGGTAAAAGTTTGTAATTTGGTTGTCCTTATTTCAGCTAGTGCAGGTGGTGTTGTTATGACGTATTTGCGTCAACTATGACTGATCAGTAATAATTTATCAGCTTATGTTTATAGGCTTAACTGTCAGTATGATTGAATTAGGTTCTTTCAAGACAAGATCTTTTATTGACAAAAACACAAGACAAATAAATTTCTAAACTGGTCGACGGAGAGCAGGGCATGATGTGTCGGCCATAAACAAATATAAGAAAATGCCGAAATAACAAATACAGTATAAACAAAAACAACAAAAAACATATAAGGTAGGAGATAACAGAGGAGGCCAACCCAGCGCGAGAACACCACAACACAATTCAATTATATTAATTATTCATCAATCCCAACATCCAGACAAAGAACTAATTTTGAAATATGTTTTTTTAAAGAAGATCTGCTCTTGAAACTTGGGAACATTTCTACTAAATTAAATTTATTTACAATATGAGGAATCTGGTATCTGATTGAGGATCCTAGCTCTTTCTGATTTAATTGGAGGAAGGCGATACTTCTTGGTGCGGACGGGGTGGGCAGGAGAAATGAGAGTCTCAATTAACCCAAATCATGGAAATAATTCTTGTTTGACCTGTTTGCTTTAACTGCTACTGACATAGTAAATAAAGTATTGGCTTGCGTTTAGAGGCGTAACTGTGTGGGCGTTATTGAATTAGGTTCTGTAAAAGACCAGATGTGTATATTGCTGAATTTATTTTATAGATAATCCTCTTAATCCTGATAATCCTAGACAATCCTGTTTTAATCGTAAGGTATTGAATTATATTCACTTAAGAATAAGAAAAGATCAATCAGACAGAGCCGAGAAAAAACATTCCAATCACGCGGACTTTGTAAACTCAGAATATTTGGTAAAAACATAATTGTCTGTTAGGATTTTGATTATTACTACTCTCAAATTTGGGATTGATAATTTAAAATGGGGGGCTACCATTTCGAATAACCGTCACAAGCACTAAACGTAATTTCGTTGACAAGGAAAATCCGTCAGAACCACTAACCGTCAGTACGTCGACAGTCATAACATCGACACGTCAGTTACTTGACAGTCACAGTCGCTACCCGTCAGAACGTCGACAGTCATAACATCAACATGTCATAACATCTTAAAATTTTTTTTAGATGTTATGACGTGTCGATGCTATGACTGTCGATGTTCTGACGGTTAGTAGTTGTGACAGATTTTCGTTATGAAAAAAAATTTATAAGTTTATATAATAGTAATAAGTATATAATATTCAGAAATAAATTTCTGGTATATATTTGCACATCGGGGAGGGGGGGGGGTTAAAGCAGAGCAAAGATTAAATAGGTAACCTAACCTAACCTAGGTACCTCCCCCCCTAAACCCCAAAAAACTAAAGTTTAAAAATTTTAGATGTTATGACGTGTTGATGTTATGACTGTCGACGTTCTGACGGTTAGTGGTTCTGATGGATTTTCGTTATGAAAAAATTATTAGATGTTATGACGTGTCGATGTAATGACCGTCGACGTTCTGACGGGTAGCGATTGTGACTGTCGATAAACTGACGAATCGATGTTATGACTGTCGACGTTCTGTCGGGTAGGGGTTCTGCCGGACTTTTTGTCGATGTTATGACAGATTTTGTCGATGTCCTGACACTAGTGCTCCTGACGGTTAGATGTTATGACGCCTTCCCATTTAAAATGTAATCTTGTCCGAAACAAAAGGACTGGATCGCACTTTTTTTCATAAATGCCTTGTAAGTCTATGTGAGCTTTAACCATTGGTCTGTTTTGCTGAAGCTTTTTGGTACAAAGGTGGGCATATTGTACTTTTTCAAAAGCCAGAAATCATACATTATTATTATTTTCTTTTATATTTTATTTATGTATTATCATTTTTAATTCAGTTATTTATTTATTTTTCTATATATATATATATATATATATATATATATATATATATATATATATATATATATATATATATATATATATATATATATATATATATATATATATATATATATATATATATATATATATATATATATATATATATATATATATATATATATATATATATATATATATATATATATATATATATATATATATATATATATATATATATATATATATATATATACATATATATTATTTTTTTTTTACTATTATTATTATTTTATATATATATAGGATATAGTTTATCTATTTTTGGTTCATTTATAATAGTTTTAATCAAATAGTTGAGTTAATAGGTAAGTAGTTACGTGGAGTTTCGCGCGATCACAAACCTTCGTAGGTTTTCTCCAGCGTGAAAGTGTTGTTTAATTTATTTATTTGTTTATGAATGTGGATTAATAAACTTATATGAACTGATATAACTTATATACAAAGATTTTAATCTGGTATGACCGAAATAGGCTAATGTTTCTAGCTTAAACTTTTTAGTAGAAAAATAGGCATGATGCATCCTGTTTAAATCGAAAACTTGCAAAAATCATGCTAAATCTAAAACGCGTAATAATTGAAGGGCTTTTACTTTGTGGGGATAGCGGTGTCCAGTCATAATTAAGATAAAAATGTGTCGGCACCTTGTTCACCCAGGCTATCAAAATAGGGTATGTTTAGTATCTCGAGAACAACTTGGGGGGCTGAGTTAAAACTTTAAGGGAATATTTTGGGAGGGTAAGAAAACTCACAAACACTATTCCTGGAAAAAGGCATATCTGTTTCTCATCAGTTCGTCCAAGTTAAAGGTGATTATGCACAGAAAACACTCAAATAACTGTTTTGTCTGAGAATGGGCCCAATTTTTTCCTTTTTTTGATCACCTAAGTCTGTACTTTTGTTGTAAAATTATTGTTCAGCCCAGTTACTTAGCTTCTAGTATTTTCAACCATTCCAGACTGAAAGAATTGGGATGCACAATTGGTATTCACAAATTTTCTGGGCGGAGGCCTATGTAGAAAACAAACTTTAAAATACTTGGGCTGTATTGGTTTGTAATGCCCCAAAATGGGCCCAAATTGTTGTTTGTTACAAATAGGTTTGGAACTTGATTCTGTGGACTGGGCCTGGTAGACGTAAATAAAAGCAAAAATAATTTGAAGACTGTTTCTATCTGAATCTGGGCTAACAAAATCATTTTACTCAGATTGGCTTAGACTCGAAGGGCATTGATATAAAGATAAAGGAATATCAAAGATAGTAAAAACATTGCCTAAAGACAATGGAGATTAAAGATATTTTGGGGAAAAATGTTCTACCGCTTGGTGATGCCGTAAATACGTCTAAATTTGTTTTGTCCCCAATCGGCTAGCATCTTACTGGGCATGTCTGCTGGGCCACAAAAACCTAAGAGGAAAAACGAATTAAAAATTATTTTGAGTAAAAAGTGTTTGAATAAAAAGTATGCTGTATTTATTCTTGAAACCTTAAAATATGCCAAACATTGTTTTCCTCCGATCAGCATGGAACTTCCAGAGCTTAACACGTGCCAAACCCTAAATTGTGCCAAATATTGTTTTGTTTTAATCGGCATGAAACTTCCAGCGCCTAAAATGTGCCAAACCCCTAAATGTGCCAAATGTTCTTTTCCTCCAATCGGCATGAAAATTCCAGAGCCTAAAATGTGCCAAACTCTAAAACATGCCAAACATTGTTTTCCTCCAATCGGTATGGAACTTTCAGAGCAAGTAGATTACTCCAAGAGAACCTTAACTTGAAGAACAAATTTTGGAAGAAAAATGTGGTTTCATCCATTATCGGCACGAGAAATTCAACCCTTTTTTCTTTGAATTTTCTGGTCACGTAGACACCTCGATTAAAATTTGTGGACCAAGGAAACCTTTCCTCCAGGAAACAAATCTAGTTTTATTATTTCTGAGAATGTGACGGAGGCAGTGGTGATTAAAGACATGTAGAATTCTACTATTTTGAGCTTCAGACGATCGCCTCGTAGACTCTAATGTTTGTAGTAAGGCTTGTGCTTCGACGCTTCCATAATGATTTCGTGAGCTGAACAAAGCTGGCAGAGGCTGATCGAATACGCTTTCCAGTTTCATGGCCTTTTGCCGTTCAGGGGTATAAAAGTAAGAATTGGCATGTATTAGTGTGGCCTTTGTTGAATTAATTTTTAATCTGACCATGGCAGAGTAGTATGCAACCCTTTTCAACACCATTTAAACTCTCGGTGGATCATCCTTTGAGAGGACAATATCATCAGCGTTGTCCAGATCAGTGAGCTGAACATCTTTTGCTACCGTCGCTCCTTCTTGTGATCTCAACTCTCCGTAATCCAATCAATTACGTAAATTGATGAGGATGGTGGATGGGAATTCGCCTTCAATTTGCCATCAATTACGTAATGGAGGTTAGGAATTCGCCTTGCTTTACCCTTAAGTCCACAGCGAAGATATCAGATTCTTCACCGTAAGCCCGTGCCCTCTTGCGCTTTCAAAAACTCTACGAAATGTGAGGGCATTCTATTCTCTTCTACGATACCAGGGAGCTTCTCCCTTGACTGATTCGAATGCTGCTATGAAATCGACGAAGATAAGGATCAGCAGCCGAGAAATTTCGTCAAACAATGGTTTGAGTTGAGCTGCGACAATCTCATCACCATCTTTACATAGTTCTAGACTTAGACTATCTTCACTAAGAGACTTGCGGTTTTTCTGTGACCGAATGCCTCTCCTTGTTTGATCATTATCAGGGGTCCAAGGCAAAGTTCATAAGGAGCTCGGGGAACCCTTGAGGAAGACTTGGGGATATATGCTGGTGATGAGATGAGTTCAGGAGTTCTTAAAAATGTTCCTTCCATCTTGATATTCTCGCAGACAGGTCCTTTATTGCCTGCCCGTCTTTTAAGCCGATAGCGGATAATCTCAGAAACCTGTTGCTTCCTCACAGTGGCGTATTTTTGCAATTGGTAGAGCTCATGAATTTTGTCTCTTAGAAAATTTCTAATTAAGTGAATTGAGGCAGCGTCATTCAGCAGGGGGGGGGGTGGGCTGGAGCCCCTTACCCATATGGGCGCTCATGGCCACAACACGAATTGAGGTGGGCTTTTAGCTGTTAGAAAAACTTTTATTCGCCTCATTCTCTGGCAATGAGTCGCTTAAGCGGTAAATGTAAATCTTAACAATAAGGTAGACAAAGCTGCAATTGTTATAACTTTACCTGGGAACGATTGATGTTAGTTTCTGCAGCTTAAAGCTTACCACTTTCATTGAGCTTATGAATGCGGTGTGTCTTAGATGCGGCTTCAGTAGAATCCGGCATTTTTGTCCAGTAATCATCGCTTTAAGATACTAAAAATAAAATAAATAATAACGTCAGAGATATAATGCGAAATGTTGGTTCAAAAATTTTCTACTGTCTAGGTGAACAACACGAGTCCAAGTATAGAAATCATTCAGAAGAATTGGATATTATTATATTAGGATTCATTCTGCACATTGATAATGGGCTATGACAGTTTATCGCTAAGTATGGGGACCAGCGTCTTTCTTTTTTCTCTTTTTTCTTTTTTCTTTTTTTTATCTGCAAATGTTAGATGAATGGACCAGTTTTTCTTAGTCTCTTCCAGTAATCCTTCATCTTTTTCAGTTATACACTATAATTACATATGTTTTTGTTATGTATTTACACGAAATTCGTAAAGAGCGGTTGTGTATCCAAATTTTAATTAGAGTATTCGATCGCTTTCTGGGCAAAATTTTCTTGATTTTATAAAGAGAATAGTTCAGCCGGTGAATAAAACTTCAAGAATACATGAAATTCAAAAATTCTATGGAAGTTTCAAAATTCAATGAAACATTTTTGTTCGTGGAAATTAATTATTTAATCTGATGGTGCTAGGATTTAATTTGATTGACTATTTTCGAAATTACTATTTTATACCTTCGATCTTTAATTATCTTTTTATGTAAACACTGTTCTATTAAGTGTTTTCATGTTTATATCGGCTGCTTTCGATGGAAAGTATGAGTATTTAACATAGTCACGGTACTTGGTAGACATACGAAGGTAATATATAATAATATAATAATAATCTTTATTCGTTCCCTTCATCACACTGCAATAACATGGGTATCGTCAATTTAAGCGCAAAAAAACAAGACCAAGAAAAACACAAATGATGAACCATCACCTCTACTTCAGGAGACTATTGTTATAACATCTGACGTAGTAGGGCACAAACGATTTTAGATATCTTGTTGTCGAGTGTGAAGGCGGGACCTCCAACAGTTTTTTTCCCTCTTTCAGAGTTGCTAACCTTGTTTTGTATGCGTGGGTCTCTGAAGTAAACGGAGGAAGTATATCTTGGTGTGTTGAGAACTTCAGAATGTCAGCTCCAAACTTCATCAGCACTTCATGCCTCCTTTCCTCCAGAGTTGGGAGCTTGAGTTGGCCCAGGCTTTGTTCATAGTTTTTATATCGGCCCAAGAATTATTTTGCTGGCTCTCTTCTGAATTGTTTCCAATTCGTTTCTGTGCTTCTTTGTAAGCGACTGGTGCCAGACAGGACAGCCGTACATTATTACGGGCATTACATAGGTTTTATAGCACAAAAGAAGGAGTTGCTCTATCATTCCAAACTTTCTTAGATTTGAAAAGGATTTTAGAAAACTAGCTGCCTTTACTTTGGTCTGGCTGATGTGATCTCCAAACGAGAGATCATCACTTAATGTGATACCAAGTATTTTTACGGATTTCTTTGTTTGGAGAGGTGCAGATTCATTTATGCTCTTCTTCATCTTCAGGAAGTTGGGATGCATTACACAGCTTTTATCGAGGCTTATCTAGAGCTACACTTGATCAGCTTGATGTTGAAGCTCTGCAACAAGGGGTTTGAGCTGAGAACTTATGCTAAAGGCCAGTATTTATATTGAACTGTGACAAATTAGCTCCCCCACCCCTCCTACTTCCTCTCTCAAATTAAATCACCCTAAGAAACTGGCTCTTATTTGACGGTATATCAGAATAGAGCTTCAAACAAGCAAAACTTATCTCTAGCGGCATTTTTTTTTTTTTTTTTTTTTTGGCTTATGATTCTATTTAACACTGGTGTTAAGTGACACTTTTAACTTGGGCGTTTTTTTCCGATGTTCTTGATTTGATGCTTTATTATATTTTCAGCTTTGGATGGTGAATTGGCAAATATTATTGCTTCTGCTAGTCGCAACAAATCTCTAAGAACCCTTAATATTTCCAAGAATCTACAAAATGTAAAGTCAAAACACATCGCAGCCGTTACTGAATCCCTAGTCACTCTGCTACAGGTGAAGTATTTACCATTGTTATTTATCCAAATATGGTAGAATTCTCCAGGATTGGGAAAGTCATATTAGCGCAACAACAGCCTTGAAATGAAGTTTCAGCTATTTAAATATTAAATATCAAATAAATAATGCTAAATAGTAAAAATAACTATAACAAATATAAAATTTACATACTTCAATATTTTTTAAGATATTTATTCTTTAAAATTAAATATATATAAATATCTAATAAAATACGAAATAAAAAAAAAACAAATAATTTATGGAAAAATTATCCACCTATAACGAATTTTCTGCAGGGGGATTTTTGACGGGGAGAATTTTCCATGGGGAGGGAAGTTTCCAGGGGGTTAATCTTTCAGGAGAAATTTTACACTCGGGGAATTTGCCAAAATTCCTGTACGAAATTCTTCTTAATGTACAATCTGTCTTAATCTCTCAATTTAAACAAAAGGAAACAGTCAAGATACACACCAAGAAATTTCACCGTAGTAGTTTGCGGTATAATATCGTTCCCATAAGTTAGGATGATTGTCTCCTCTATGTCCTCAAGAAAAGAAGAAATTTTACCATATAGGGGAATTACTGAAGTCAAGAGTATCAACACAGGGCATCTGACATAACGTCCACAAGATTATTGTTTCTTAACTTACTTTTGACCGTTTGACCTTCGATGATAGATTAAACCTACTATTGGGAAACACACGAAAAGTATACCTAAGGGGCCCGACACAAGTAGCTTTTTTTGGGCACCGATTTCAAAAGCTCAGTGTGCAAACGATAGCAGTACAAAAACAATGCCATTTGCGCGAGATATTCAAAACTAAACATCGTCGACATCGTTAGTTAACTGTACGTTATCAGTTGTTGCATCATTGATCTCAACTTGTTAATTAATTCTTATTTATTACTATTATAAAGTTTTTTCATTGTTAAAATTTTTAACATTTTAAAATTTTATTTCATAAAAAAAATTAATTTAATTTAAAATTCTTCCATTATTGAATTATGAAGTTCTTTTTTTATTAAATATTTAATTATTATTATTGTTATTATTTAGTTCTTTTCGTTTTCCAGCTGAAGAAAAGGAAACGATTGAGGATTTCTTTTTTTGTGATCACGATGCAATTCGGAGCCGTTTTCGTAAATTGGCACCGAAAACTAGAAAAACTTTCCAGCTCAAACCGGCGCTGATTTGGTAAATTGGCGCCGAAAAAAAGCTACGTATGTCCAGCCCTTAATAATAGCAGCTTCCTGAAACCTAACCTAACCGAAGACCAGTATTGTATTTTGCCCCAACGATTCAATTTTATAAAAACAATAAGTCAATAATAAGGCATATAAAAACCGTAAGTTAAACACTAAGCATGTTTTCTAAAGTGAAACTGTGTGAAACATAATGTTGTACTATGTTGTACATAATGTTGTACATAATGTTGTACTAACAAAAAGTCAGATATATACTATTTATTGAGTTTGTTTACAAGACATGGCGCGTATGAGACATGGCGCAAATAACTGAATTTCGCGACCCTCTTGTATGTTTATGCAATACATTTTGTGCTTAAATGAAAAAATCTCTGTCTTGGCATTGTCAATATTGTGCTGCAAAAAAGGAATTTATTTATTTAGTGAACAAAATAATTGTGAGTTAAAAATAAAATTGGCAAAGAAAACGAAGCTTACAAACTTTTTCTGCTGTGAATTATCATAGTAGGTACTAATTACCTAATTATACTAATTATGATGTAGGTGCTAAGTACCTACTTTACATGATTTATCAAATACTGGAAAATAGCAACATACCTTATTTTATCAAAATCTTTCATTGATTAGATTTTAACGGTGCAATTCAGCAGGTCTTATGCTCATTTTCGGTTTTTAGTTATTTTAATTAAATCATTTCATAAATATTATGCTACGACCGCGAGGCAACCCATAATAGACAACTTAGCTAGGGAGAGGTTTTTCAGCCCAAAACGGGTTACAAAAACAGACTAAACCCATAAAAATTCATTCATAAGAATCCAGTGCAAATGCTGTGTCGTTTACTAGACTATTGTTTCCTTAAAGGGCTTGAATATTTGTGACGCCCCTTTTTCTAAAATTCCCACATTCCCTTCTATCAGTGTATTAACTTTTCTATCCTGCAAAGCTATTAGCTGTATTTACTACTAACACTTACAAACCTGTATCATAAAAAAACTTTATGGAAAAGCTTTATCATAAAAAGACTTTAAGTTCGAGTAGTGAAGGCTTAAGGAATTTAATTCTGGGGCGTTCTCTGTTAAAGCTAAGCAGTTAAGGATTAAAAGTTTTAGCCCTGGAGCATACACCTAGATACCCAAATAAAACAAATTCATAAATGTTTAGCAGGGTTGCTTTGAGCCATAATGCACGCCTTCCACGGTTTTACCAAAATTACAAAAAAGAAAAACAAAATAATTTTTTTCTTACCTTAAATTTACTCCTTCTAAATTACTCAATACTCTGTATTCTCCCCAATTCACCTGCTTTCGCCCAAATTAATTACTCTGTCTCTACATCATTTTAGGTAACAATACACACAGCAATTATAGAAGGCTCTTCATTTCTTCTTTTTACTTATCGTTGCAATTGTCTTCGCACAACCCTCTTTAAACTGCTCGACAATGGCAACAGAAATGTTTAACAAATTGTATTTTACGGAAACATGTGAAGTCTTGCAAGATTTTTTTTCGGTGGGAACTAAGAGTAAGGGTAATTTAACCATAAAAACACGTATAGTTCAGTGGCACCCCTAGGCCAAATACTATGATCAATCTAGTAGTACCACAAAACCCCTTGGAAGCTTTCGCATTGCTAATAATTCATGTTTTCTGTAATATCACTTGTGTTTGTTACAGTGGACTGCGTATACTGATGTGCTTAAATAAGAGCCATCTGAAGGTAACTCACACAGTATAAAGTTTTCTTTTTCAAAAAGATATTATTTTATGTTGAAGACATGCGGAAATTAGAATAAAAAATGATGTTTCTATAACTAATATTTTCGTTTATCATTAAAATTTTTTTTTTTTTTTTTTTTTTTTGGCAAATATGCTATGGTATTTGAAATTATCATATCTTCCATAACGAATTTTTGCAAACCGATTTTAATATAACTAAAGCTAGAATTTTGTATGAGTCGAATTTTACCCCACAAATTGCTGCGCTACAAAGTGTATTTTCTTTACAATTCGCTACAAAATTAAACAATAGTTTTCTTCATTAGAGCTCGTTTTTTATAGCAGATATGACATGGTCTTGGCAATTATCATCTCTTCCATACGGGATGTTGGAACCCAATTAAAATACAATTAAACCTAGACCCTGGTGGGACTTTAATTGTTTGTATTACAAGTTCCATTTCTACTGCGATTCTATACAAAATTCAATTTTATAGTAGTATTTTATAGTATTTTATATACTATATGTAGTATTTTAATAGTATTAAAATAGTTTAATAGTATTATAATAGCATTTTATAGC
Source organism: Artemia sp. Qi Xiang Cuo (assembly GCF_049724085.1). Lineage (NCBI taxonomy): Eukaryota > Metazoa > Arthropoda > Branchiopoda > Anostraca > Artemiidae > Artemia > Artemia sp. Qi Xiang Cuo. Next base: position 12,379,763 of record NC_142804.1, read on the forward strand.
AGATATGTCATTTTGTTGGCAATTATCATCTCTTCCGTACGGGATGGCTGTAACCCAATTAAAACACAATTAAACCTAGACCCTGGTGGGATCTTAATTTTTTTTTATTACAAGTTCCATTTCTACTGCGATTTTATACAAAATTCAATTTTATACGAGTATTTTATATACTATATATAGTATTTTAATAGTATTATAATAGTTCAATAGTATTATAATAGCATTTTATAGCACATATGTCATTGTGTTGGCAATGATCATCTCTTCCATGCGGAATGTTTGTGACTCAATTCAAATACAGTTAAGTCTACATTATTCGATTTAAATACAAATAAAGCTAAACTTGGTGGGAGCTGATTTTTTTTCTCCACGAATTGCATTTTGACTACAATTAACTACAAAATTGAACATTCGTCTTTTATAGTATTGAATAAAAAAAACAAGTTTTTAAACTGAAAGTAAGGAGCGACATTAAAACTTAAAACGAACAGAAATTATTCCGTATATGAAGGGGGCTGTCCCCTCCTCAACGCCTCGCTCTTTATGCTAAAGTTTTACTTTCTCACACCTCTATTTTTGTTAAACAATAAAAAACTTTAGCGTAAAGAGCAAGGCGTTGAGGAGGACAGCCCCTTTCACATACGGAATAATTTCTGTTCATTTTAAGTTTTAATGTTGCTCCTTAATTTTATTTTAAAAAACTTGTTTTTTTTATTTAATTTCTGATCGTTTATTAGTTAATGCAGCTTTTATTTTGGCTCACCGTCATTGAATAAGTAAACAAAATTTGCATAAAAATTTACTTTTCTTTTGCTAAATGGCTGTCTCTAAATCTGGTTCTGACGCAATTTACAAATTAAATTACGTAACGAACTTCTTTATTCGTATATTTTTCTTCTGGCAAAAAATACAAAGTTGCAGATTTTTGCAGATATGAGCTTGAAACCTATGTAATAGGGTGTTCTGATACGCTGAATCTGACGGTGGGATGTTCATTAAAATTTTTTCACTTGTAGGGGATGTTTCCTCCCTCTTTAAAAAATCAGGTAAATTTTCTCAGGCTCGTAGCCTTTGATGAGTAATACTACACAAAATAAAATTCATATATTTAGAATCAGCATTATAAGCCCATTCTTTTGATACATTTATTGACATCAAAATTCCGTTTTTAAAAGTTTCGATTACTATTGAGCCGTATCGCTTGTTTTTTCTTTATTGTTTTTTTTATTACGTATATATTATTACGTATATGAGGGGGGTTCTCCCCTTAGTCATTACCATGCTCTTTACGTTAAAAGTAAAAAAAAAATTAATTCACAAACCCCTGAATCACAAAGGCCGTTTAATTAGAATAGATAGCTCTTTTGAAAGCAGTAAAAAAAAACTGTAGCGAAAAGAGCGAGGTATTGACTTGGGGGAGAACCCCCTCATATACGTAATAATTTCTGTTTGTTTTAAGTTCTTATGTTGCTTCTTATTTTCAGTTGAAAGAACTTGTTTTTTTTATTTAATTTCTGATCGTTTTTTGAATAATGCTTGGAAATCCGGCGCCCCCTTCATAAAAATGTCCCTTACCCCAAAGAAACATCCTCCACGGAAAGATTCTCCCGAGTAACCCCCTCCTCCATCCCCCCCACCAGAAAAAGATCCTTCCTGAAAATGGCTGTATACGTCCAAAAAACCAATAAAATACTGGGAAATTCGGAAATCCAATATAATTCTGGGACATCCGGCGCCCCCTTCATAGCAATGTTCCTTCTCCCATGACAAATTCCTTCATGGTAAGATACTCTCACATAACCCCCGCCCCACTCCCCCCCCCACTACCAGAAAAAAAACCCTCTGAAAACGTCTGTATGCTTCCCAATAACCAATACTATATGTTAACATTGGGTAAAGTTCATAACTTTCAGCCCTCCTCCTTGGGACTTTGGGGGATTAAGTCATCCTAAAAGACATAGTTATCATATTTTCGACCATGCTGAACAAAATGGCTATCTCAAAATTTTGATAGGGTGACTTTGGGAAAAAAATGAGCTTGGGAGGGGGCCTAGTTGCCCTCCATTTTTTTTGTCACTTAAAAAGGGCACTAGAACTTTTCCGTTCGAATGAGCCCTCCCATGATATTCTAGGACCACTGGGTCGATACTATCACCCCTGAAAAAAAAAAAAAACAAAAAAACAAAATAAACACGCACCCGTGATCTTTCTTCTGGCAAAAAATGCAAAATTCCATATTTTTGTAAATAGGAGCTTGAAACCTCCGCAGTAGGGTTCTCTGATACGCTGAATTAGATGGTGTTATTTTCATTAGGGTTCTATAGCTTTTATGGGGTCTTTTCCTCTTTTTTCGAAAATCAGCCAAAATTTCTCAGGCGCGTAACTTTTGATAGGTAGGACTAAACTTGATGCAACTTACACATTTGAAATCAGCATTAAAATCTGATTCTTTTGATGTATCTATTGGTATCAAAATTCCGTTTTCTACAGTTTCGGTTACCATTGAGCCGGGTCGCTCCTTACTTACAGTTCGTTATCACGAACTGTTTGATAATTCGTTTTTATAGCTTAAAAGCCATGGTATCGGCAATTATCATCTGTTCCATATCGTTGTTTTTCGATTTAAACACGATTGAAGGTAGACTGGTGGAAGTTGAATTGTGCCTCGGCAGCCGGATAACCCGTCGCTCTATAAAAAAAAAAATCCTTCCGTAGAAACAAACGTTCGGTTCACTACTTTTTTGGATTAAAAATTTCAAATTTCTATCCTCAGCTGGCAAAATTGTATTAAATTTTTTTTTATACACTGGTAAAAATTGACAGTGATTTTTTTTATATAGGCATCTAAGATTTTTTTTTCTCTGAAAACATTTTGCCTTTAATCAGACGTACTAGTCGGAACTATCTCCATTTTTCCTCGTATGAAAGTTGCAGTGTCTTCGTTCTAGTAATGAGGCATAAGCACTTGGAAATCTTAATTGTGTGCAATTTTTGATAATGAGTAAAAGTAGGATTGGCATCAACCTACTCTCCTTACTCTCCTGCTCTCCTACTCCCCTACTCTCCTTCTACTCCTACTCTCCTACTACTCTCCTTATTTGAACTACACTCACAATAATTTGTGTAAATTCAATTATGTTAAACAAATTTTATATTGAATTATGTAAACCTCCTTCGTATAAATTTTCCGAGGTTCTTTAGTAGGCTATATACTACTGCTGCTAACTACTCATTGCAATACCAGGTCGTCTGAGGCCAATATAATTCTGCAAGTTCCTCCTTCTTTCCTCTCTGTCCAATCCCTCCCACGTGCTTCCAGTTGAGCTCCTTTGTATGACCTCTTTCCATTCTTTTTTATGACCTCTTCCCACCGCATTTGATGGCGTCTTGGATATCATTTGTCTCATATATTAGGCCTAAATATTTTGCCATTGTTTGCCTTTTTTTGCTGTTTTTTTTTCCCTTACCCCCAGATTGTGGCTCAAGCAAAAATGCTGTAAACATTCCTTTTAGAAAAACGTTAATATTAGGATGACTGTTTAGGAAGAAGACTGCTCTTTAGAAGTCTTGCTGCTGGCGGATTGTAGGCTTAAATGTGAAGCATATGGAATTATCAATGCACTCGAAACGAACAGAAGCCTCTTAAAGTTGGATATAAGGTATTGTTTTTTTGTTTTTTGTATTTTTCTTCTTATTTTTCAAATAGTAAGTTTGCATCCCCTCTTTAGTGTATTTAAGTAATTAGAGTTAAAGTTGCAATTTTGGTAATTAGTATTTGAAACAGTAACAGAAACAGGAAGCAGAAACAGCATTTTCAAAAGGAAATATTTTGTGTTGGAAAGCCATTAACATTAATGAAGATGTATTTGAAAAATATAATGAAAAATAATTTCGGTATGACGGAAAATATATAATGCATGAAAAAACTCTTGCGTATTTCTTAATGCTTGGAATTCAGTCCTTGGAATCCTGTCATCTTTCATCTGCAAAATGGGTCATAGCCGTATCAACCTTTTTCTCATTATAACCCTAGAAAGCGGAAGAGAAACATAGTGTCCATACAGCTTACTGCTTGAAATAGGGTCAGTCGAAGGGGTACCCAGTACAATCCTTAGACAATTCCTCTGCAAAACATTTAATAAATCCACCGCCTGTTATAATATTAATCCTCATGGAGTAAAGTTATTTGAATTACTTACCCAATGTTAATTCTTTAATTTCAATTCTTTTTTCCTCGCGATAAATCTTGCTCTCATATCCGTTTGCCAGGAATAATTTCTTTCTACTGTTAGCTCTTATCAAGGCCGTATCCAGGGGAGTTTTAGGGGGGTGTTCCCCACCCCCCCCTCCGCAATGTTTACCCGACTCGTAAAAACGTGACAAAAATGAATATAAACAAACTGATGGCGCGTTTTTAAAGTTTTTTTTTGTAATCCCCCCCCCCAAAAAAAAAAATCCTGGCTATGGCCCTGGCTCTTATGATTAATAAAAAGATCCTTGAATTAATGGTATAAGAAGTTGTATAAATAAATGGATGCATAATTCAAATAAGGGTCTTTTTAATATTTGTTCACTACCAAAGTTTGCATTATTCTTCTTGAGACATGTCTTTAAGGCTTGGAACACGATAGATAGTAACTTTGACTTACTGTTTTCAAGATCACAGTTTAAAACTATTACTGCAAGGTTCCCCTCGAGTACGCATGCAGGGTGGTTCTCTTTTTGACTTCCAATCCCAAAATTTTAGATATTTTTTATTATTTATCCTTTAATTTTTAGATTATTTTTTTTTTTTGCTTTTTATCTTAGATATGTACATCCTCCTAGAGAAGTGGCGTTTTCTGAAATAAACGGCATAACTCTAAATGGATTAGGTTTGCCTACTAAAATCAGGACTCCTTCACTCATTCACTAGGGGCGCTTCTGGTTCATTCAAGAGTGTACAATATCTTTTGCACGTCATAGTGCTCGCCTTCACTCATTTATTTTTTAAATTTCCATGCGCATTATTATTTCATTTAAGAAATACTTTTGATGATTAGTCTGTAGACAAATGCTATAGTAAACTTTACTTTTTTTTCCAACTACAGTCGTCAAAAAAAAAAAAAAAAAAAAAAAAAAAAAAAAAAAAAAAAAAAAAACGGTACCGTTGCGCAGGTAGCGATCTCCTGATCCAATACCTTCGGTCGGGAGGATCTTAGAGCTTGGGTGTTCTCTCTTTACTATTATAACCCTATTAAAGTACCCAGTACCCTAAGTAATCTTAACAATTACCTTTCTAAATTTGATTATATGAAGAGGATATGTAACAGATCTGTTCATTGAAAACAAAAGAGATAATAATATATGAAAGCAACCGTAATTTGGTGGTAACAGTTCCGTGGACTTAGTGAAAATTTATTCAGCCACAGCCTAGAAGTTATTTCTGTCTCTTAAAAAAGCTTACCCCCCTCTTTTTGTCTTCCTCTCTCGTCCTATCTCTTTCTCTCTCTTTTTCATTTCTTTCTCTCTCTTGTTTCATTTCTATCTATCTGTCTATCTATCTCTCCCTTTCTCCCCCTTCCTCTCTTTCTTTCCCTCCTACCCCTCTCTCTCCCCCTCTCGGACTCTTACTCCCCCTCTCCCTCTCTCTCTCTATCCATCTCTTTCTCTCAATCTCTCTCTATCTCGCTCCATCTCTTACTCTCTCACTCTCTCTCTCTCTTTCTCTCTCTCTCTCTCTCTCTCTCTCTCTCTCTCTCTCTCTCTCTCTCTCTTTATGATCTCTCTGATATATCTATATATATATATATATATATATATATATATATATATATATATATATATATATATATATATATATATATATATATATATATATATATATTGTTTTATTTTTAGTGGGAACATGATTGGAGATGCTGGAGCTAGGCTGTTAGGGAAAGCATTGCAGATTAACACAGTTCTTCAAACGTTGATAATTGACCGAAATTCCATTGGATTTCAGGGACTTTCTGACATTGTTTACGCTCTTGAAAGGTAATACCAGTTAAAGAATTTACGTTAATCTCCTAAATATAATTGATTTCTAAGACCCCTAAGTCCTTCTATAATTGAGGGGTTTCAAAATAAAATTTTTCCTTAACTCTCTGATTTTTGTTGTTAATACATATCAATCTTTTATCATATCAATTCTTTTGCCAATTGTGTAATATCTACTCTTCTCAAGGTAATTGTCTTAACACACCTTATAATGGGATTTTCAAAATGGAATTTTACCCTTATGTTTAAGATGAGGTGTCTATCGACAACAGTTGTCTTGTCAATTTTCAAGGGACAATGACACCTCATAATGGTATTTCCAAAATGAAATTTTACCCTTATGCTTAAGATGAGGTGTCTATCGACAACAGTTGTCTTGTCAATTTTCAAGGGACAATGACACCTCATAATGGTATTTCCAAAATGAAATTTTACCCTTATGCTTAAGATGAGGTGTCTATCGACAATAGTTGTCTTGTCAATTGTCAAAAGGCAATTATTTTCTGGTTTTGTCTGGGAAAAAACCATCAAGAGGAATTAGCATAAGAATATTGCACAATTCCGCATAAAGGAGCCCCCTTTCCCCATGCAAAATTGTCTTTGATCCGGATGGAGTTCTAATTCTACATATTTAAGAATTCTAGATTGAAAGTGTCAAGCCCATATTTGTTAAAATATAAAGTTTTATTCGAGAAGAATAATTATGGGTGTATGTTCTATATTTTTTTTTCTTTTGGCCAAGACTTTTTGTTTCAAATCAGTTGTCGTCGAATATTGAGAGGCGGCTTATTCAAACGGGACGTTTTATTGCCGATATCGAATAAGTAAAGATTTCGTTTCAGAGGCAACGCTGTAGCGTTGCCTATAGTAAAGGCCATACGGCTCCAATGTTTTATTATTTATTTATTATTTATTATTTAATTTTTTCCAGAGGCACTTCATATAGAAGGTGTTGTCGTAGAAACTTCAAAGGGGGATCATTCGATTGGAAATTGAGAGTTCTAGTGCCCTTTTTAATAGTCGAAAATTATTGGAGGGCAACTAGCCCCCCCCCACGCCCATCATTCCCCCAAACACATCTAATCAAAATTTTTAGATAGCATAGTTGCTTTTTATATAGAAAATATGTTTTTGAGGATACCACCTCACATCCCTCAGGGCTCGAGTTTTAAGCTATGCCCTGTGTGTATCTAAGGTTCTTGTACGAGGCATTGCCGTAGAAACTTCAAAAGAGGCTCATTCATTTGGAAATTGAAGAGCTAATGCCCTTTTTAATAGTCGAAAGTGATTGGAGTGTAACTAGCCCCCCTCCCCCCCCCCACACACATCATTTACCCAAACACATCCAATCAAAATTTTGAGATATCCAATTTGTTCATAGTATTTGATTTCCACAGAGAAAATATACTTTTGAGGTGGAAACTCCCCCAAAACCCTCAGGGTATGGGTTTTAATTTATGCCCTGGGGACAGATAAGGTTTTTATAGAAGACTTTGTCTTAGAAACTTCGAAACAGGCTCATTCGATTGGAAATTAAAGGGCTAGTGCCCCTTTTAATAGTCCAAAATGATTGGAGGGCAACTAGCCCCCCCCCCAGGCCCATCATTCCCCAAAACAACTCCGATAAAAGTTGTGAGATAGCCATTTTGTTCAGATTACTTGATTCACAAATAGAAACTATATTTTTGAGGAGGACACTCCCCCACAGCCCACTGGGCAAGAGTTTTAAGTTATGCCCTGGGTTCATATAAGGTTTTTATAGAAGGCGTTGTCGTAGAAACTTCAAAACATGCTCATTCGACTGGAAATTAAAGGGCTAGTGCACTTTTTAATAGTCGAAAGTGATTGGAGTGTAACTAGCCCCCTTCCCTCCCCCCCCCCACGCCCATCATTTCCCCAAACACATCCAATCAAAATTTTCAGATAGCCATTTTGTTCAGCGTAGTCGATTTCCACATAGAAAATATATTTTGAGGAGGACACTCCCCCACAACCCTCAGGGCAAGGGTTTTAAGGTATGCTCTGGGGTATATAAGGTTTTTATAGAAGGCGTTGTCTTAGAAACTTCAAAACAGGCTCATTTGATTGGAAATTAAAGGGCTAGTGCCCTTTTTAATAGTCGAAAGTGATTGGAGGGCAACTAGCCCCCCCCCCCACGGCCACCTTTTCCCCAAACACATCCAATCAAAATTCTGAGATAGCCATTTTGTTCAGCGTAGTTGATTTCCAAATAGAAAATATGTTTTTGAGGAGGACCCCCCCCCCCCCAGAACCTTCAGGGCAAGGGTTTTAAGATATGCCCTGGGGGCATATAAGGTTTTATAGAAGGTGTTTGATTAGAAAAATAAAAAATTGTAACTTCGATTGGTAATTAAGTAGGATAGGGCGCAGTTATATTGAATACCATGTTTGAAGGGCAATTTACCCCCCCCCCTCCCTACGGCCATCATTACCCCAGATACACCCCGTCAAAATTTTGTGAATAACCGTTTTTGTTCAGTATAGTTGATTTCCGGATTGAAAAGATATTTTTGAGGAGGACACTCCCCCACAACCCTCAGGGCAAAGGTTTTAAGTTATGCCCTGGGGGCATTTAGGGTTTTTATAAAAGGCGTTGTCATAGAAACTTCAAAACAGGCTCACTCGATTGTAAATTAAAGGGCTAGTGCCCTTTATAATTTTTGAAATTAATTGGAGGCCAAATCGCCCCCCCCCCCCCCTACGCTCATTATTTACCCAACCCCAACCACTCAAAACTTTACGATAGTCATTTTGTTCAACGTGGTTGATTTGAAGATAAAAAATATGTTTTGAGGAAGAAACTCCTCCAGAGCCTTCAGGGCAAGGGTTTTCACATTTTCCCTGGGGGCATATAAGGTTTTTATAGAAGGCGTTGTCGTAGAACCTTCAAAAAAGGTTCATTGGATTGGAAATTCAAAGGGATAGTACCCTTTTTAATAGTCAAAAGTGATTGGAGGGCAACTAGCCCCCCCTACGCTCATCATTTTCCAAAACATATCCAATCAAACTTTTGAGACAGCCATTTTGTTCAGGGTAGCGGTTTTCCGGATAGAAAATATGTTTTTGAGGAGGAAACTCCCCACAACCCTCGGCACGAGTTTGAAGTTATGCCCTGGGGGCATATAAGGTTTTTATAGAAGGCGTCGTCGTAAAAACTTCAAAACAGGCTCATTCAGTTGGAAATTCAAAGGGCTAGTGGCTTTTTTAATAGTCGAAAGTGATTAGAGGGCAACTAGCCCCCGCCCCCCCCACGCCAATAATTCCCTCAAATACATCAAATTCAAATTTGAATATAGCCAATATGTTCAGCGTAATGGATTTCCAAATAGAAAATATGTTTTTGAGGAGGACACTCCCCCACAACCCTCAGGGCAAGGGTTTTCTGCTAAGCCCTGGGGGCATATAAGGTTTTTATAGAAGGCGTTATTGTAGAAACTTCAAAAAAGGCTCATTCGATTGGAAATTCCGAGGGCTAGTGCCCTTTGTAATAGTCGAAAGTGATTTGAGGGCAACTAACCCCCCTCTCACGCCCACCTTTTCCCCAAACACATCCAATCAACATTTTAAGACAGCCATTCTGTTAAACGTAGTTTTAAGTTCTGGAAATTAGATCTTTGAGGATTACAACTCCCCCAAAGCCCTCAGGGCAAGGGTTGTAATTTAAGGATTCTCCGAATCCTTCATATTATTTCTTATGGAACGATGCTCGTATAAACTCTAGAGGGCTCGTTTGATTGGAAATTGAAAGTTCTTGTTCACTTTTTAAGAGTCAAAAGAGATTGAAGGGCAACTAGCCCCTCTCCCTCCTACACCGCCCTCAATGCATCAGATAAAAATTTTGAGATGGACATTTTGTTAAAATAGTTCAAAGTTCTGATAACAAAAACTCCGGTGTCGACACAGCCCACCAGGGCCCGGGGGTAGGCGTTGTAAGTAATGCCCTGGGGCTTAACTTATTGAGGGGGGGTTTATAACTTATGGGAAGGGGGTTTGTATGGGAAGAACACGTAGGATATCTATCATAATTATCTAATTATAAGATTAAAATACATACTCTGTGATAGATACAAAATTGCTTTGGCACACAAATTCCTATTAAGGTCAATTCCAAACAGCCGTGATACCTTTGTGTCAACAAGTGAAATGATCTAAACACCCTTATTGGAGCTATTTTTTCAATACATTCATTGTTGTCAATCACTGTCCACAAGTTATGCAAGCTGTCAATTGTTCATATATAAGATTTTTATCAAAGAGGTAATCGTATTTACTTTGAAAAAGGCCTCATTCGGTTTAAATCGAAAGTTCTAGATCCGTTTTTAAAGCCAAGAATAGTCAGACTGTAAGCACCCCCCCCATGCCAAAAAAAACTTGAAACTTTTGACAAAAAAAAACGAATAAAAATTAACTAAAAAAAAAACTTTCCGACAAATAAGTTTTCAAAGAAAAATGAATGCCACGTTAAAATCAACCTCAGGAGATACATATGCTTGTTAAAATTCAAAATAAAAATGACCAAAAATCACTTTTAAAGAATAAATGTAACCAAAAGCGAACAGAAATTGAATTAACAATCATAGGCAGAAAGATACAACAATTAATAACATAAATGAATAAATATATCTTAAAGCGAGTAATGCTTGGATTGAATATGAAAATCTAGCTTAAAACGAAAACAAATATTTTGCTATTAAAGTATAAATGAAACTTAAAACGAACAGAAATTAAATAAAAAATCAATGCGAACAAAACATACAATATATATTATTGTATGGCTATTTCGTTTGTATGGCTATTATTATTGTATGGTTTGCTAGGCTATTTCGTTCTGCACTACCCCTTGTCAGAAAATATCTTGTACCTGCTGCATCAAATTTTGCTGCCTCAACACTACAGGAATGGGGGTCGGGCAAGAATTTCAAGGAGAGTGTTAACGAAAATATTAGATCTTCAGCAAGAGCCGTTGGTGAGCAATTAAAATCTCGGAAAAATAGGGAAGGATTGAAAATGATGCGTGCGCGTCATTCACTCATCAGTCTACACCCGGGTAGGAAGCGAAGGACATCAACAAGGAAAGTAATTAATAAAACACGGCAAGCGAGTAATCAACAGAAGAAGGAGAAAAAGAAAAAGATCGTTAGATCAACGGAGAGCTTTGTCCTTTAGGATGACCGACCTCCATCACAGGGAATCAAATTAATCAATTAGTTCCTCATTGAACCTAGTTAATGATGAAAACAATTATTCCAGTCTCAAGTACGGCTACTATGAACAATTTCACCCCCAACAACCCCTCTCGGAAAATATACACTTTCAAATATTTTCCAATGAAGACTATTTCATTGATTTGTCATCAACATTTATTGATTTAAATGTTGCGGTGAAGAAAAAGTCAGATAATACAACTCCAAACGCTGGCGATGGTCTCTTCTATGAAAACTGTATTCTACACAATCTGTTCAAACAAATTAATGTATTTATTAATGGAACATTGGTGAGCACTAGCAATAATTTATCCAACTCTTCAAGCTACATACAATTTATGATGATGACGTCAAATTCGTATAAGGAGATGAAAGTACAATAACCGGTGTCTGAAAACTAACCAGGCATTGTTAATAACGGCGAGTTTATGCTGCGAGGAGACGAGAATTCAATCCGATTTGAATATTAAATGATTAGATGTTCAATATGTCTTAACGGTTACCCCTCAATGTCAAGGTTGATGGAAAGCAGCAACTGACTCCATTAAATTTCAGACTAGAAAACACACTTCTCGCAGTACCCGATGCAAATGTCATTATCACATCGGCAATTCTCCTCGTCCGAAAACAGCAGGTTATGAGCCCTGTTGCATTGGCAGTGAAAAAACTAAAAGCCAATGGCAACAAAATTAAACTTTTTGTCCTCCATACAATCACCAATCAACATCACAGTCCCACCGGCTCTTGTAGCTATAGTAATTCATCATTAATCAATGGAGAAATCTCATCAAAATTGGCTTTGGCCTTTGTGAAGAGTGGCAGTGTTGTTGGATCCTGGACTGAATCCCCCAATGATTTTAAAATTTTTGGTCTATAGAGCCTCGTTCGTATAGTGAATATTGGGCCGTTTTAAACTCTACCTATGTATAAAATATCCTAGTATACCTTGTATAAGCTGACTACGCGAGCCCATGACCATTACTTTATTAATCGCGACTGGGCTGACTAAATCTATGCATCCAATAAATAATGGGGTAATATTGCTGGACCTTTCGGGGACTCATGATTTTCGCACTGAATAAACAGGGAATGTACGTTCAGAGCGTACATTTGCCAATGATTTTCCTGAGAGCATCGCGCTAATTTCACTGAGTCAATTTGAAACCTATTGGGAAATCACACCCGACGGCAGTGTTCTACTAGACCTAGCACCATGAACACAAACCAAATAATCAACGTATTTAGTATGGATCCATACATGTCCCAGTACAAGTCCTATTGTATACCATCGGACTTCATTGAAAAAATTCCAAGTGTTAACAATACCCTAATCATTGTTAATAGCAGTCCATCAACATTGAAGACTGGCCATTGGCTATGCATCTTTCAAACAGCGAAGAATATTGAATTTTTTTATCCTCTTGGCCTATCATATAAATTCTACACGCCATAATTTATTGAAAGCAGTGGGAAAACCATTATTCAAAATCAACGAAGAGTACAGGATTTAACGACTAAGACATGTGGCTTTCACGCACTACTCTTTTTCATGTTCAGATGTCGTGGATATACCTACAAGCAGTTTCTCGACATCTACGTTGACTTACCTCGATTGAACGACTTTCTAGTGGAAAATATACTTACAAGCGTATTTAATATTGATTTTAGTGCCCTAAGAATAAAATGTTCTAAAAATGTATGTGAAATTGTTTATTAATAAATGATAAAAATCTATATACATGATAAAATGACTTTTCTACTCTTTAGATTTCATCTTCTACTAGGTATAGGTATTTGTCGACAACAACTATTATAGGTAGATTATCCGATTTCACAGTATACTGATCCTTATGTATTGCAATATCAGAGTCACATTTTCTACACTAGAGCGTAACTTGAATCCTATCATATCTCTTTGTATAGTCAATTATAGTACTTTCATTTGTTCTATAGAATTCACATTTTTCAATTTGCTTATTTGAAGAAATTTCACAAATAGTGTCCTCAAGTGTCGAATCACATTTCGTTACCGCCAAATAAAAATCAGTGGGCTTATAATCATAACACCCATTGTATTCACAACGATGACGTAGAAACCATATTCTTTTGTTGTTCCAACAGTTAAATCTCTGACCCGGCTCTTCCTCCCAGAACAACCTAAAACCACGACGATACCAATCTCGTAGCAATAAACTAAAATCACGGTTGGGATTCTTTCCAATCATACCGGGATATGTATTCTCCCACTGATTACATTTATCATAGTGACAATTGGAGCATAGGTGTCCTCTAGGATGAGAGTCACACACCTCTTCAAGACAGGAATTACAATCTTCAATTTGTACAGCATATTCTCTATGCAATTTACACGGGTTGCATAATCTACACTTTTCATCATACTCATCAATCATCGCGCAATTCTCACATGATGACCAACTGCCCAGTGTGTACATGCATAACGGACATGTATGGAACATTTTCTCATGTGTTGACACTCTCACCACCACAATGAAACTAAACTAGCAACAACAAAAAATTGTCTAAGATAGAGAGAGAGGAGTAAATCATCATTGAACACCATCTTTCTCATGAAAAAAAGTTCCTAAATTTCTAAACTAATGTTTAAAAGCATATCCACAATATCATTTTGCCGTGTCGTGATCAATATATCAATAAATTGTGTAAATGCATTTGGACCACGATGTAGAAGCTTCATACAATAGTCTAATGATGGAGAATCAGTTTTCATTATATCGACAATCATTCCCCGAGAAAATATCTTCCTTTGAATAGATAGCTCTAGAAAATCATCATCTAGAATCAAAAGTTTTTCCATCAACACTAGATTCCTCATGATTCGCTCTTTCTCAAATCTATCCATTTTTAGAGTCCTAACACTCTCACAACCAACTACAGACTAACCAGAATTTTTTATACTCTAAAAAATATACGCTAGTCTACTATAGAAAGAAAAATACCTTTGATTTAGCAAAACAATTTTATTGAGCATAATTACAACAATAATATTCACTGCTGCATTTTGTTCTCATCAATATATTTCGATAGAACATCTAGTCCTGACCGAAGTTTATTTATATGAACAATATTCACTTTTCCAGCAAAACATAGTTGTTCCTCCTGCTTAAATTTGCTTATTGATATCACGTATCTACCATACATATCGTCCCATTCAAGGCATAGTGTACAGCCACCGGTTATTTCCACAGCCACATTGGGTACTCGTATATCATTACTGCTACCGGCTCCATCATTAATCTCCAATAATGTAAATGCAACACTTATTTTTCTCTACTAATATCCTCTCAAATAAAGTATTCTCTTTGAATTCAATTCGCTTACTAATATGAATTGTAATGAAAGCCATTCCTTTTATTCAAATCCCAATCACCAATAAAGTTATCGTATATTGAACAACCTCTAATGTCTCTGATTGGCTCCTAAATAATGTCTACGTCAAACGGTACATTCATTGTGTAATTCTTATCAATAAAAAAAAACCTTGCCAGCTTTTTAAAATGTTCACGTGTACGTGTAATGACACACGCGTGGGTTTTCCTTGCGCAATTTCATGTATTTCTTCATGTGTAATTAGAAAATATAGAATGATTACTACTTATGACTTCATTTATGCTTATTTCAAGATTAAAATTTGCTCCTTACTCAAACCCAGTGCCCCCTTGGATGCAGACTTGCCGATGTTTCCGTTTTATTTTATTTCATCCCGTTATCTAATTTCAGTCTTAAGTTTATGACTGTCACTAAGGGAAAAAAGCAAAGGGCACCCAAAACAAACAGAAATTAAAATAAATAAGTCAAATTCAAAACGAGCAGAAATAAATATGAGTAGGGTTCTAAGCCCCAAGCTTTGTAAAAGTCAGAATATAATATGTACTTTACTGAAAAAAATTCTCTTAGATGTTTTCACTTTTCTAACTTTAAGAAATCAAAAATCAATTAAGATTTTAAGGAATAAATATCAGTATATGTATATTAAATTGACAATGCAGATTTTTTTCAGTAAATTCATTTTAATTTTTTCAGTAAAGTACAAGTTATATTCTGGCTTTTAGAAAGCTTGGGGTTTAGAACCCTACTCATATTATTTTCTGCTCGTTTTGAGTTTGACTCTTAATTATTTTAATTTCTGTTTGTTTTGTGTTTCATTTATTTATTGATACTGATTTATGGTAGTTGTATTATTGGTAGACTATTTGATTCTATTTTTGTTCATTTTGGCCCATTGGAGTTCTTTACTTTTTTTTAAGAACTTATTTTGTTGAAAAAGTTTTTTAAAAATTAATATCAAGGTTAGAGCAGACGAATCCAACGCTATTTAAATCTTCTTATCCTGGATAATAAACAAGGTGAGGAAGACATTAAGTCAAATATGAACTGGCGTCCTAGTATATTAAGTGGGCAACATGCCGGCTTTACCATTATATCGGGATATATTTTGAAATAGATATGATATTGTATCTATACAATTATATCGGTATTATAGCTGTTCAAAGATTGTTGTTTTCGACAATCCCGCCTACTTTCCTCTTCTTTCCAACACAGTGCACTTCAATGAAAAGAAATTATTCTCTTGTTTTTATTTTTATTTATTTAATAACAATTACTGACAAAAAACTTAAAATAAACACAGCCCCTCCAAATGCCACAGTAAAAACTATATCAGAGAATTATAGAACCCATCTTGCTGAGCCAGGAAAATAACTCCTTCGTCTGCGAACCAGTTTTCTTTTTCTTTTTTTTCTTTTTTTGTACGGGAGTGTTTGAAAAAAATAGCAGGTTTTTTTTCATCGCCTTTTGGCGATAGCCAACGACCTTTTATAGCCAACGATACGCGTTCTGGCCAAAAAAAAAAAGAATTAAAATTACCTTGGGTTTATCAATCTCCTTTTGCAACTACTTAGGTTTCCTTTAAGGCCACACCTTACATAGCCAATGATGCGCATTCTGACCACAAAAAATCTAAATTTTCTCAGATTTTCGCATCAGTTTCTGCAGCTAATTTACGGGCCACACCATATATAGCCAACGATGCGCATTCTGGTCACGAGACATCCAAATTATCAGTAGTGTAGCTATAACAGTTACGAGCAGGCCCATAGGCAAGCCATACAAGTGGGCCCACCATACAAGCGGGCCCATAGGGAATCCATACAAGCGGGCCCATAGGTAATCCATACAACCGGGCTATCATTCCAAGCGGTCATTACTGTGTCAATGAAAGAGAGCGGGCAGGTAGGACATTACTGTGTCAATGAAAGGTAGCGGGCAGGTGTGACATTACTGTATTAATCTATGAGACAATACAGGTAAAAAAAATCCATATTACCTTTTATACATGCATCATAAAAAAATCACCACGCCTTAAGGCTATTAAATGATCTTTTGATGAGAAGAATTGGCGTCCTAACATATAGCTCTTTACGCTAAAGTTAGAATTCTGTAATATCATAAGAGGGTTCATTCGAAACTTAAAGCGAATTTTAAGTTAATGATGCTCCTTACTTTCAGTTGAAATAAAGAAAAAATTGTTTCTTTTTTATTTAATTCATTTTAGAAGCAGCTATTAAATGATCTTTTGATGCGAAGAATTGTATAGGCTATGAACTCACTCGGACATAACCTTTTATACGCTCTTTACGCTATGGGGACTGCCTCCTCCTCGTCACCAAGATCTTTACGCTAAAGTTTGAATTCTGTCCCAATTCTTTAAGAACAACTCCTGAAACACATGGGTCTTTCAAGATAATGATGCTCAAGTTAATGATGCTCCTTACTTTCAGTTGAAATAAAGAAAAAATTGTTTTCTTTTTTATTTAATTCATTTTAGAAGCAGCTATTAAATGATCTTTTGATGCGAAGAATTGTGTAGGCTATGAACTCACTCGGACACAACCTTTTATACGCTCTTTACGTTATGGGGACTGCCCCCTCCTCGACACCTAGCTCATTATGTTAAATTTTCAATTCTGTCTCAATTCTTTAAGAACGAATCCTGAAACACATGGGTCTTTTAAGATAATTAATTTAAAAAAACTTTCCGAAAAATAGCTTTTTCAAAGAAAAGTAAAAGCCATTTTAAACTTAAGCTTAGGAGATACAAATACCTGTTAAAATTCAAACTCAAAACGACCAGAAATTACTATTAAAGAATAAATGAAACCCAAAACAATCATAAATTAAATAAATAATGATAGAAAAAAACATACAACGAGTAATAATATAACAGAATAAGTATATATTAAAGCGATCAATGCTTATACTGAATGTGGATATAATGTTTAAAACAACTCCAAATATTTTGTTATTGAAGAATAACTGAGGTTTCAAACGAACAAGTACCCAATGAAAAATAGTTGTAAAAAAGGCATGCAATTTATATTAATTTAAATAAAAAAATAAATGTTAAAACGAGTTGAAACTTAAATTGAATATGCAAATCAAGTTTGAATCGAATAAGAATAACTACAAACAAGAGTTTGGGTATCGTCTCACTGCAGAAGCATAAAACCTACTGCGTCATTGGCGCTTTACTGAAAACTAATTATATTACAATTGTTTTCTTTTGTACTTAATATTGAAAATACATAATAAAATTACAGTAAAATTATGAACTGATGAGCTTTTAGCAATTAATATCATTATGCATCAAATATTCAGTTTAATTTATTAGTTCTTTTCAAGATTGGTCAAGGCAAATATAGTTTCACTACAAGCTAAATTTGGATACTGCCCCCTTCTTTAACTGTAAAAACCTAAAGCCTTCTGCGTCATTGGTGCTTCACTGAAAACGAATTACTCGTATATTACAAATTTATTATTTTCCAGTTCTTACAGCATTGAAAATGAAAATAAAAATTACAGTGAAAAAAAACTTGAACTGATTGATCTTTCAACAATTAATATCATTATATATCTAATATTCAATTTGATTTTGTTTATACTTTCCAAGACTGTTCAAGAATAATAAAGTTTTTCCATTTTTTTTCAACTGTGCCATTCTTTTAATTAATCGTGTTAGTTTGTTATGAAAATATTTTATGGCTTCTAGGCATTTCTATTTGAGCTGAAAACTGCACCTCAAACTTTGTGGAACATGTATTTTCTTGCATGAAACACCAAAATATATTAAAATGTAAAGTTTCGGAGTGTTCCACCACTCGCAAGCAAGTGCCATTGGTCTTTTTGAATGCGCATGGTCAATTTAGGGGGTGGAGGGTAGGCTAATTCTCGTAGCAGCCCCATTCCGTCGTGTTATGGTTCACATTTTCAACACCTGGTTTTCAGAATATCATATAATATACCAAGCATACAACTATCCAAAATCGGTATCAATAAATAAATGAAACACAAGACGAACAAAAATTAAAATAAATATTAAAGTCAAACTCAAAACGAGCATAAATTAATGTGAGTGGGGTTCAAAACCCCTATGCTTTCTAGAGTAGAATAGAGTAGAGTAGAATATTTTTATTTATAACACGTACATAAATAAATGTCACAAAACAGCGCACATGCCTGGTGGCATACTTTAGCGCTGAAAATATTGCCAACGAAAATACACAGCCATTTTCTAACTAAATTTTACAACAACGAAAAAGAAAATCCTGATGAACAAAATGCTTAGCATGTCATAAGATATTTCTTCACCAGTCTTAGAAAATGTCGCTTGTTGCTACATTCTCGAACTGATGCAGGAATTGAGTTCCAGATTTTTGGGCCAATGTGACGGATGCTGAATCCCGCTCTCGATGTCGGGCGAATTTCGCACGAAAAGTCTGAACGATGCGTAGTAGGATAATTATGAAATTGAGAATTAGTTGATAAAATGCCAGAGAAATTTACAGGTAAATTACTATATTGATAATCATGACAAATACTAGAGATAGAAATTAAATGAAGTTGGTCCAAAGAGAAAATTCCTGAAGTCCCATATAGGTGTCTAACTGAAGTTCTGCAATCAATATTAAAAAGAATCCTCATTGCTTTATTCTGAAGTATTTGAAGAGATTTGAAAACAGACGGAAAGGTAGATGCCCAAACCGAAATGCAATAGAGAAAATATGGGTGGACAAAAGAATAATAAATATATTTTAGAATAGCTTTAGGAAAAAAGTGACAAAGACGAGAGAGCATGCCAATATTTCGGGAAATTTTTAACGACAGTGTTTTTACATAATTATGAAACGACAAATTTTCATCTAAAATAATCCAAAGATATTTGAACTGATCCATCCGTCTTGATTCAAAAGCATTCAAAAAAAGAGAGAAGGTATCTGACACTACTGATCCAGTTCGCGAAAATAACATATACTGGCATTTTTTTTCATTAAGAGCTAGTAAATTCCTTGAATACCAAACAGATACTATTAGTAACGTACTTTCAAGGTTCTGGAAAAGAACTGATAGGTCCTGGTGAGAAGCAAAAATTACTACATCATCAGCAAACATTATAATTTTACAAAGAGGCAAAACTTCTGGCAAATCATTTATAAAAAGAAGAAATAAAATAGGCCCAAGAACAGAGCCCTGAGGCACTCCGTAATTAATTGGAAAAGATTCGAAACGGAGATCACGAGATTTATCAACACAATCTAGTCGTCTCCCAGAAAGGTAAGATGAAAAAAATTTAACAGCTTGTGTTGAAAACCCATAAGACTTTAGTTTAAAAAGAAGCAACGAATGATTTACGGTGTCAAACGCCTTTGCGACATCAAGAAAAATCGCCAACGCTTGTTGACCATCATCTAGTGAATCATTAATATTTAGTAAAAGCTCATGAAGTGCCAGTTCAGTTGACTTTCCTTTTATAAAACCATATTGAGACATATGTAAAATCTTACTATCAAATATATATTTTTGTAATTGACTATTTGCAAGTTTTTCCAAAATTTTGCTGAAAACCAAAAGTAGAGAAATGCCTCTATAATCTGAAGGGTCAGTTGAACTCCCAGCCTTAGGTAATGCTATAACATTTGCTTTTTTTAAAAGTTCAGGAAAAACCCCATGCATAAGTGATAAATTAAAATATGTGCCAGCAAAGGTGAAATGCTTGACGCTATTTGCTTTACGGTTTGAGCCGAAAATCCAAATTCGTCCTTAGAAAAACTCCGTTTAAGCTTCAGAATAACTTTTTCAATCTCATGAGGCTTAATCTCAGAAAAAGAAAACGAATTTTCCGCATGTTGCTCATGAACTGGAACAGAAGGGGAATTCAGTTGCATATTCATAGTCAATGCAAGTCTAGAACCAATATTACTGAAATAATCTCCAAAAGCATTTAAAATTTCCTTGGGCTCTGTAACATTTTCCCCATTTAAAACAAGGCAATTAACACTAATATTCTTACGACTATGAGGACGTATCTTTTAATTTATAATTTGCCTTTTTTTTATAATATCCTTTTTATACTACAAAAATTTATCTTTATATTTTTTTATATTAAAATTTATGATAATTGATTTTAGCTTTTTCCAAAAAAATCTGATTTCTACACACGACTCAGGTGTCTGTAATTTAAAATAATTCTTAAATTTTCTATTTTTATGTTTTAACGATGTCAAAATACCTTCAGTAATCCATGGGTCAAATTTCTGCGCAAACTTTCCATGCGAAACTCGTGTTGAAGAATCCCGATCCCGCAGTCCCATCATTTGATCAATAAAATCTGAAAACGTAGCATTTACGTCATCTGAGCCATAAACCAAACTCCAATCATGGTCACCAATTAACTGACGTAGAACTTCACAATCAATCCATGTATATCTCTTTTTTGAATTATCAATTGTTGAATCTTGATGCTGTTTATTACTATTATTTAAATTTAAAAGAACACTCCGGAAAATGATTGGATATATCAGACAAAATTACTGAGGATTTTTCAGCATCAAATGAAACAGAAGAAAAAAATATATTATCTAATAATGTAGCTGTATTAGCTGCAACTCTTGTCGGCAGAGAAATACTTGGAAGAAAATTAGAATACAACATCATAGTTAAAAACTCCTTATTATTTCCAACATCGAGATTCAAAAGATCAACATTAAAATCACCCGAAATAATAACCGGTTTTTTCAACGCTTCCAGATTTTTCAACAGCTGTTCAAAAACTTCAAAAAATATTTTTGGGTTACCCGACGGAGATCGATAAACAGACCCGAAAATAAATGGATTACAGCCCAAAGGTACAACTTCAACAAAAATAGTCTCACATAACCCTTCATCAAATACAGACAAATCACTGAGAATACTAAAAGACCAGTCATCACGAATATACAGCATCTGACCTCCTCTCGCATTCTGACACCTTGTACGCGAAATACACTTCATCCCTGGCAGATCTAACATTGTAAGGGGTATATTAGTAGACAGAAAAGTTTCACAAACTCCAACAATGTCTATAGGACTAGATGCAAGCAAAAGCTTCAGTTCATTGAATGCAATTTGTAGCCCCCGGGCATTTACATGTAACGATCTGATCGGAAAATCACAACTTTTTGTTTTATCCGATAGAAACTCGCCTGAAGAATAATCACATTCAGGTAGATTATTTACATAATTCATATCTTTATCACTTCCGGTAGCTGAATTTAGAATAACATCTAATTTCAAACAATAATCAAGAAAACACTGAAAACGATCCATAAAACAAAAAAAGAAAAGAAAAATTCACCGCTTCTTAGTTTAGACGAGAGGTTCATATAACACATTGCGAATCTGAACTACGTCGGAAATCGTTTTACACGGAATTATTTAAGAACCACACTTGAAATAAACAACACCTCGTAAAGTCCATACATTTTTCAATTCAAACTTATTGCGCACAAGCTTGTAGATTTCTTGCCTTTCCCTGGTTAGAGCCTCATTTACATATATTCGGGAACCTTTCAAATTCTTGCGATTGTGTAGGATCTCAACTGCAGAGGCCTCAGTAAAAAATGTAAGTTCAATCGGAGTTTTTATTTCCGAGGCACCTCCCAAACACCTTGCACCCTTGACAACGGATTTATCAAGATTGAGTCCCATTTCACTGTTAAGTCGAGCTAATATTTTCTCACCAAGGTGAGGCAAATCACGCGTGGGAGAGTCTATCCCAGATACAATGACCTTAGTTAGAAGAGAAGACTGGTTTATATCATCCAGCTTAGTTTCAAGCTTTTGGAGCTTTGCGCAATTTTGGACAATTCTCGCCCGCAAATCGCCAAGTGATTTCTCAAGCAGTTCAAATTTACCCTTGAATTGCAGATCGATCGCCTCATAGACAGCTTGCGTAACAGTATCAAGAAAATCTAACTTAATCTGTGTGACCGGAGAACTCCCTAATCTACTGCACTGTTTTTCCACTCTCCTACGAATTTCATCCTGTATGCCGTCACGAAGGTTAACAATTTCTGACTGCATCAAGTTAACCGACTCAGATAAATCCCCGGCTAAACCTTCCGAGTCCTCCGTACACACCCTTATCGCTCTCTGAACATTTTTTCTGCCATCTCTCAGCGCTTCTTCATATTTCTCCGCGTAAGCCCATATATTCTCGGACTTTACTATTTTAATTTCGTCTGTTCCGTAACAGCAAACTTCATAATTACTTCCATCACCTTTGACTGGTATTACCTGCGTAATTTTGCAAGGCCACAGATTTTAATATTTAATTTGAGAAAACGCCCTGTTTCCCACTTGAATAGCTTCAGAAAATTAAAAAATGAAAAAAAAAGCAAAATCTCTCTCTCAAAACGTCCGCAAACCTTCTGTGCATGAATGCCTAGCAGCAACTGATGGCAGTGGGCGGGATCAAAAAAAGGTAGAGCTGAAAACAGCCAATGGAAAATTTACCAAGTATCCAAGTTAAAATATCCAAAAAAGTATGATACAATTCTCTTGTGTTAACTAGTCAAAAATTCAAATGAGTTTACTGAAAAAAAATGTGCATTGCCAATTTAATATACATATGCTGATATTTATTCCCTAAAATCTTAATTAATTTTTGATTTCTTAAAGTTACAAAAGTGAAAATATTTCAAAGAATTGTTTCAGAATTTTCAATATTTCAAAATTTTACTGTAATTTTAATATTTATTTTCAATATTAAGTACAAAAGAAAACATTTGTAATATAATTTGTTTTCATTAAAGCGCCAATGACGCAATAGGTTTTAGGCTTCTGCAGTGAGACGATACCCAAACTCTTGTTTTTAGTTATTTTTATTCGATTCAAACTTGATTTGCATATTCAATTTAAGTTTCACTCGTTTTAAGATTTATTTATTCATTTAAATTAATATATATATTGTATGCTTTGTTTGCATTGATTGTTTATTTAATATTTGTTCGTTTTAAGTTTCATTTATACTTTAATAGCAAAATATTTCTTTTCGTTTTAAGCTAGATTTTCATATTCAATCTAAGCACTACTCGCTTTAAGATCTATTTATTCGTATATGTCACCGCTTGTTGCATGTTTTTTACTGTGGTTGTTTATTTAAATTCTGTTCGTTTTGGTTTTTATTTATTCCTTATCAGGAGTGTCTAGCCGTTTTGAGTAGGAAGTTTAAAATACTTTATCATCTGCTGAGCTTAAGTTTAAAACGGACTTTACTTTTCTTTAAAAAACTTATTTTTTGGAAAGTTTTTTTTTAATTAATCTATAGAAATGCCGAAATATGCCACTGTCTGCTGCAAAGTAACAATTTTGGCCTGAATAGCTCCAAAACAGAGTTCTAGTTGATTTAGGACTATCTAAACCTATCACATAAGTAATCTAGGCAAAATCAACGGTTATTTAGATTGTTAACACAATAATTTTAACGCTTTTACAAAATTGCATTGTTGCACAGCATCTGTTTTCTTTGGGGGGGGGGGGGGGTAGGGTGCCTAAAGTATCAAAAAGTGCATTCACAGGATCAAACTTTCCATAAGAGGTTATTCAGACTAATATGGAGGGGGAACTGCTCCCTAAATTCCCTTGGTTTGGAGGGTATATTCAGACCTAGTATGTAATATTTGTGTTAGATGATTTTGGGGTACTAAGTAAGTGGAAGTTTTTGACTGAAAATATTATTTTTAAACGTTGAAGCACTGTGATAAGATCTAGGATAACCAGAATATAATATTAAAAACAACCAGAAATTAACTTAGAAGAATCATTTTTCTCAGCTGAATAGAAATACTTTTCCTCAAGAGACTCTAAAATCAAGCTTATTAACCACATACAAGAGTGAGGCTATCATTTTTTCTTTTTTTTGGAAAGAGCTAAGAATTTGAAAAGCTTAAAAGAAATAGATTACTGACCAAAATTCGCTGTTCGTCAGACAAGTAAAACTAGATTGACTATTTAAAATATACTGGTACATTAAAGATTGCCGAAGATTTTCCTTTTCTGCCAACCGTCTGGACCAAACGGAAATCAGGTCGTCCATGGTGGGGATTGGAGAAAGTCATAAAGAAAGATTTAAGGGAAATTGGAACTTCCTGGGAGGGTGTAAAAAGGGAGCTTTTAAATAGATTAGGATGGAGGAGGAGTGTGCGTAGCTGTGTTGGACTGAATCGGCTTGGTGCTGCTGTGAATTTTTAGTAGTAGTAGTAGATTGATCAAAGATAAGAGTTCCTAAAAGTTTGAAGTTTTTGTTAATGCTATGGTGAAAAGCGGAAACTGTATAAGATATATCTTGTTTTCACTGAAGTGCAATTGACACTCTAGCCTCTGGGGGGTTTTATAAGGTGGTTGTCTCACTTTTATTTGTTTTAATTTTTATTCATTTTAAAATTGAGCAAAGTACTATGTTTCTATCAGTTTTTAGGCTACTTAAGGGAAATTAAAATTTAGATGGTGCTGTTGTATATCATAGAAGTTGTATGTTTTCAAAGTCTCCAGTGCGTGCACTTTACTATATGCTTCAATACTCTTTTTTAATTCTAGTTAACTGTATGTCAAACTCTTGATTTAAATTTAAAACCGATTGTTTTGTTGATTATAAGCTCCATTGAAGAAATAAAAACAGGAACATAGTATCTTAACATAAGCTTTTCCTTTAAGACTAAGATAGGCCCGAATGATTAATCGCCTCCCCCTCCTTCCAAAGTCATCGCCTAGACACTTATTTTTTGCCCCCCCCCCCTCACCTCCCTCTCCCCCGAAAATTATCTGATATCGCTCAAAATGAATGAGATATATTTAAATAAGAATCAGCAGATTTATTGATCTGTATATTGTTTGTTGTGTTTAGCCATTGCCGAAAGCAGCACCCTAGAACATTTAGACACAGGTAATTGGCACTTCGCCCGATTTTTTTTTTTGAATTGTCTTGGAATCTTTGCTTTCGGAGTATTTTGAAGAATCGCCCGGAGTTGAAAAAATCGGCCGATGTCGAAATACGACAAAAAGAACAATGATGTTTGGGGGGCATCTAACGTTAAAGTATTGGCGTGAAATCACATATTAACTCTAGGCACTTTCCAGCGACAAGACGTGATTCTTGAAGCAAAGTTCAGATTTATCAGTGTAGCAAATAATTTTGTGAAATTAGATTGTCGTATAGCAGCAAAATTTATGAACCCATAATTTGTCAAAACCCCTATCCCACCTAGTATCTAGAAACCCATAAACCCATAATAATCTAGATCCTAAACTCACAATCCCGATTGTCAGTGCAACGGCATTTCCATGATTTCAGTTGCTGGCAGAATGGCATTTCTTGCGATCCAAATTATGAATTTATTATCCAGCTTGTCAATGGACAAGTTTGTGAATCTCTCGTTCTTTTCATACTGTTTTTGTACTCAACACTGTTACAACAGGACTATTTTAATCGGACTGTATTTAGAGGTATTCTAGTTTCATGCCAATGTTGCGATTAATTCTACTTTCTTTTTGACTAAAATTTAAACACATTTTAGCAATACAACTCTTCGTCATCTACCCATTCCTTTGCATGATGTGGCGACATTGCAAAAGTCACATACGGACAAAGTGGATTCACTGGTTAGACAGCTGCAAGAACACGTTTATCGGAACAGCACTTTGCCTGTTCGATCTCATTCTCACGTCTTCCGACTACACCATGTAAGTCATTTTACTTTTTTCTTTCTTTTATGTTGCTCTGTTTTTTTTCGTGCTTTTTGTTTTGCTTTTGTTGCCTTTTCTTCACTTTTGTTGCTTTTTATTATTTTATTTTCCCAAAAAATGGGCTAAAACATAGGACAGCAAACAGCTTAAGAAAACGTGGCTTTCAACTTCTTTACGCTGTAAGAAAACGTTTTCATCTTTTCATTTCTTATATTCTTTTTATAATAATTATTTTTGTAAAGGCTTCTGGTGTAAAAATCTATTATTTCCCTCATTAGTCGAAATTCATTGCTTCTTTTTGTCAGTAATTTTGATTCGGCTCTAACCATTTTCTTCGAAATGGTATGTGTTTTCTCAAAAATTAACTTTCTTATTTCAAGGTCTCAATAGTGAGGGCTAGTCTTCATTTTCAGCTATCATTCAAATAATTATAAATCTTCATTGAAAACATAATCTTAGTGAATATTTTCAAAATGAAACATTGAAACGTAAATTTTGAAAAACGAGAAAATTTTCAAAAAAAAATGTGCATGCGTCTGACACAAGTCTGTTGCCAAGACCAAATTAACGAAATTACCATTGGAATAACTTGTTGTAAAAATGTTTTGTTTCCGTTTTTTTTTTCAAATGTTGATTTATTTATTTTAAAAGCACTAATACAGGTTGATAGCATTCACACTAAGCAACTATTCAGATAACGAAAATATTAGAAAGCTAGGGGTGATCTCTTAAATATTTTTTGCAATTTTAGAAATTATTCATTTAGGTTTAAAGTTTCCCATTGGCTTATATTCTCCATTTATAATGTCCCCCATCGGCTTACCAGGATTCCAGATTTAAAAAAAAAGAAAAAAAAAAGGAAGTAGTAGATAGGAGGACGACACTGTCAAGCGATTATAAAGAGTGTTAAAGGAAAGAGAGAGAAGGAAAAAATAAATGAATATATAAATAGAGTAAACAAAGTAAAATAGTAACAAAATTAGGTGTAGTAATAATTAAATTATGACTATATAATCATGAAATGGTAATGAATAAATAATGCAAATAGCAGTAATAATAAAGCAAATGAATGAAATAAGAAAAAAACTTTCTAGTGAGGGGGACCCGGTGACCGAAAGAGTTGAGTAATTTTTACAAAGATTAAAATAAGAAAATATTTAGCTAACAGGGATTAGCAAAGCCCCAACCTATGACCAAAGATCAAATAGAACGAAATGTTAAAAAAAATAAAAATAGAATTATCAAATAGTTAGCAAACAAAACGTAAAGGATTTGCCATGGATAAATAGAAAAATGAATACGGATATGAGTTTTGGTGTTGCTGGTTATTTGGTTTGGAACGGGGGTCTGTGGCGCGACTCTAAGCTGAGCCAGAGTTGACCCAGCTCTAAATGTGTACCTGGAGAAATCGAGGGAAGTTGAACAGGAGGGGTATGCGAAAGCATAGGACTGCTGGCCCCAGACTCCCCATTGCACTTTCTGGCTGAATGACCCTGAAATGGAGATAAGGAGCGCTGGTAGGGACTGTCAAGTACAGTCCTGTCTTCTTTACCTTTTTACCTTAATGAGGAAAATACATGAAATATTTCTTATAAATATAATTATGACTAAAAACAAAACTCCCAGATGCCGATTCTCGGTCTAGGATTAACTTTCTACAGTTTCATTAAGATACTCCGGCTAGAAACTGGTTTATCTAATATTCATAATTAATTGCGATGGATTAAAAATATCATAGCTATGTTCTGGAGGTTTGAGTATCGTACACAATTCCCAGTATTGAATATACCTCCCTCCTCCGCTTCATAATTTACTCCCTCCCCCATCCATCCCTCCTCCCTTATATATGAATTATGAGACACAAATTATCCCTCCCTCCTCCGCTTCATAATTTGCACTCTCCCTCCTCACTTATATATGAATTATGAAAGGCAAATCATCCCTCCCTCCTCCGCTTCATAATTTGCCTCTGGGCGAAATTCACAAAATTTCGGTAAAACTGAACGCTTGGATTTAAAGCGTACTTTTTTCAGACTCCCCGTTCCCCTTGGAAAAGTCACATACCTCTTTTTTCAAGCTGCAACCCAAGGGTTTTGCATCATGCTAAGTTTGGGTTCTGTATAACATTCATTGGAGTCGAATTTTCAGCCATAATCTGTCCTGAAAATTGGTGCTCCAGACCTTCTACATCAACCACTTGTGGACAAAAAAAGAAATATCTATTTTCGCCTCTGCATATAAAACCAGGCTTTATGATGCCTTTGTTATTTAAAGGAGACTGTCTCGTGGCCTTCCAAAGAAACTCATATACTATTTTGAAGTCACAAACAATGCAAGCTTTTTGATAAAAAAGATGGACGTTTCGTAAGAGCGATAGCATAGCTTCAAAAGACCCCCCCCCCCCCCCCCCCCCCCCCCCCCCCCCCCCCCCCAAAAAACCCGACCCGCGTGGCCCTCTCTCCCCCCTCCCTCTCCCACTATCTGTCTCTCTCTCAGAGTGTTACTCCTTGTCTCACTATGTCTGTCTCTCTCTCTCTCTCTCTCTCTCTCTCTCTCTCTCTCTCTCTCTCTCTCTCTCTCTCTCTCTCTTGGCTCTAATTTGCATGTAAGAGGAATTGAATGACAATTTATCACCCTCTAATATTGCTTATCCCATACTGTGATTGTGATCAACCTGACTGTAGTGAGAGCTAACATTTGAGAGATTGAGAGATTATATAGTGATTATATAGTGATTATAGTATATAGTATAGTATAGAGTATATAGTATAGTATAGTATATAGTATAGAGATTATATAGTGAGAGATTATAAAATAATTTAATAGCAACAAATATTGCAGGCATATTTCCGAAGGTTTTAAATTAAATAGTTCTTTTCATAATTTTGGGTAGAAATTGACTAATGAACAACTTTTTTCATTTATTTCGTGTTTTTGTTGTCTCCGTTTTTAGTTTTCTCATCTTCGCAAAGTAAAAATAAATAATTATTGAAGTAATATGTTTTAGGGATTTCAGTTAAACTCTACTCACCAAACCATCGACCGACTCTATTCCCAAACTGTGGAAGCGCTTAGAGCGAAAGAACTCTCGGATCCTGACCTGCCTTTCCTTGACGAAGCCAGAAGTGTTCTTTTAGATGCAGGTAACGCTAAAAAGGTGAGCAAGATTCTCTTATTTGCACCATATTCACTGACGCTCTATAATTTTATTTTTCTATTTTTAATTTTCATGGATTTTCTAATTTCAAGGATTTTCTATTTTCAACTCTTTATTTATAATTTTTAATTTAATTTTTCTATAATTTGAATTTTCTGCTCTATAAATGTCTATGAATAATTGATCTGGGGTTCATGGGGGTTTAAATAACAATTTGGGGGTCCATTGACCCCCAAATATATCAAGAAAGAAAAGGAAAACAAGATACATTATGAAGTTTTCAAATAAAATAAGAAATGATAAAGGCCGTTATTTCTGATTACCAAAAATTGTATCAGTGATAAAATTGAGTAGATTTCAACAATTTTAATTTTATTTTTTTAATTTTAGTTCCAATTTTTTGTTGTCAGTGTAATTCTTAAAATATATGAACTGAGGAATTTTTCTGCCACAATTTTCTTTGGGGATGCGGGGTTTCTTACGCACGTTTTGCGGGAGGAAGCAACAGCCCTCCCTCTCTTCGCGGTAAATAATCATAATTTTTTGTTATGAGAAGCCATACATTTTTAGGTCTTATTTTCATAGAAAACTCCTGAACGAGGGAGGGGAGGGATTAAATTCTGATTTTCAATGAAAACTATACAAAAATGTTAATCTGTATCATGTTGTAGATACTTAGTATAAAAGCGCACTATTGACATTTCGAATACCCCCCCCCCTCCTACTTTTCATGGGATCCTTTATGGCACCGCATCCCTAAACCTCAGTGCCACTAGCTGAACTCCTTAAAAGAAAGAACTGATCACTGAAAACCTAAGAATTTTGAACGAGTTTTGTAAGGATTAGTCAATAATAATTACTATAACAGTTGCTTAATTACTAAATTACTAAGACATTCCTTAAATACACCTCAAGTACGTTTTTAAGTAATAGAAACTCCTACGCGTTGATGGTGAGTGACATCACGGATCCATTTGTTGAAAAAAAAATCGTAAAAGAACCAAAAAAGTATCAAAGAATAAAAAATTACCAAACGTTAAAGAATCAATATAACGTTGTTATCCCTTCATTACTTTACGGTAGATTTTTTTTTGCATGTTATATTTTGTCCCAAGTTCTCCGGCCTGCCAAATACTCAAACATGATATGCCACGAAGATCAGTATCACTTGTACAGAATTGCCTACGTCAAATCATAGTCAACGTAATAGTGCTGAATAAGTAATGAGTCATGGGTCTTTTCTTTCGTAATAGTGCTGAATAAGTAAGGAGTCATGGGTCTTTTCTTTCGTAATAGTGCTGAATAAGTAAGGAGTCATGGATCTTTTCTTTCGCAATAGTGCTGAATAAGTAAGGAGTCATGGGTCTTTTCTTTCGTAATAGTGCTGAATAAGTAAGGAGTCGTGGGTCTTTTCTTTCGTAATAGTGCTGAATAAGTAAGGAGTCATGGGTCTTTTCTTTCGTAATAGTGCTGAATAAGTAAGGAGTCATGGGTCTTTCTTGTTATGACAAACAAGAGACTACGATGACAAAATGAGGACCCCAAAACCTAGCGCCATAGCACCATGCATCGGGTTCAATGTGTTGCCAGATCTTTTATTCATAGACCTGAGACTACAAGTGCAGTATGAGCGCCCCAAAACTATGAGAAGGCCTTAGACGGTCAACCATTTTGATCAAAAATTTCCGTCAATCCATTGACGTATGCTTTAATCAACTTTCAATCGACTGTTCAATCAACCCTTCAATTCCGATCGAAGCTAATCTAACACACTGCTTTTGGCCAAAATGATTGAGTCATTCAAACTTTCTATCAATCACTGCCAACGCTTGACTCAAGCGTCAAACAGGTTCCTAGACGGTAAATCATGCTTGAGTCAATCGATTGACTGTAGCTTTTGATCAAAATGATTGACCGTCTAGGGCCTCCTTTCCATAGTATGTATCCTACACTTTTTATAAATGGTTTCTTATTTGCATCACTGTGCATTGAAGAGTTTGTAATTTTTCTATTATAGATTTAATGCAAATATTACAATATAGTATATAAAACAATTGCTTAAGTAATTCACAGGCGGTGCTTGGTTCCGTCTAATGCTGTATTTATAGGTCAACTGAAGCTGCAATTGTAGCATAAGCGTTATAAAGTACAACAAGGATTTATAATCTTGCTTTTATCTAGAGTAGGGGGATCTACTCTACCTTACTGAAAACAAAATGCAATCTGAACTTTTTTTCTTTTTTTTTTTTCTTTTTTTTTATGGGCTTAAGAGTAAATCAAATGCTACTCAAGCGTATAAAAACTTTTTTTTTCAGATCATGCTGTAAGAAAAAAACAATTTATTTTTACTGCTTCAGTTTCATAAATGGTTTTTGATTTTCACCAAGATTGGTATATATATTAAATATATATTGGTATATATATTAACATAGTATATATTAAATACGTAACCTAACCTAGGTACTTCCCCCCTAAACCCTAAAAAACAATAGTTTAAATATTGTAAACGCAATGACAAATCACGCTTTGCAATTCAATTCTCTACTGACTGATACCTATTTGACTAGTTTTCTTTAGCATCTATCTTGCATGTGTATCAACTACTTGACTAGTACCGATGATATATGTATTATTATTTTCGTAACAACCTCACTCCCCCCCCCCTTCTGATTGGTTTGACATAATATCAGGTTATATACAAAAATTGCTCTTTTTTTATATGTATATATATATATATATATATTTTTTTTTTAGATCATGCTGTAAGAAAAAAACAATTAATTTTTACAGCTTCACTTTCATAAATGGTTTTGATTTTCACCAGAAACAGTTTCTAAAGTCTAATAGGAAATACGAGGTTGAAATTGTAATTTGAGTGTCTTCAAACAAAGTACATGTAACGTACTGCCTATTATATGCTACTAATTGTAACCATACAGGTTTCACTAGTATTTTCGGATTAAGAAAACTGTAATTAAAAATTTCACAGTTTGTGTTTGATTTCTTACAGAGTTGATGTTTAAAGAATTTAAAAGCCCAAGTGCAAGAGTTGACTAACCGTAGAAAGCTAGGAGAGGGTTCAGTTGGTAGTAAATCCTAATATCTATTTCCTTTTCAACCATAAAAGGGCATCTAATTGTCCTTTTGGCCTATAGACAGGCCCCGTATGGTGTCTGATCAAAGTTTTCAGATAACTATTTTAATCAAATGGGTGCAGCGGGTAAACAAAATTATGCCTCCAGAGGCTAAATAGTGTGTTCAGGCCAAAAGGCAAAGGTGGAAAATTATCTGTGATGTGGTGAATTTGACCATGCATACGATACATCGTATTCGTTTTCTGTCTCGAGAAGATCAGCTTTTTAGAAAGGGAAGCTTTTTAAGATGATCGCTGAAGGTTTTATGAACAACCGATTCTGTGGTGAAGGGCGGGGGAAGGGGAGGAAACTGAAGTTATATTGTCAGTTCACAAAACCTTACATTGCCAGCAAGTTCTATCATACCTATGAAATCTTTATTAATAAATAATCACCAAAAATCATCAATAAGCTTCAGCATTAATCTTCTTAGATTAGAACTAAATCTTTCCAAGACATTATGAATAATTTCTTCTTGTTTGACTTTTATTCTGTCATTTCGGCTGTTTATTTTCAACTTTTTCAACCATCTACCTTTTATCAACTGCCTGTTTAGCCATCTACCTTTTTTCAACTGCTTTTTCAACCTTCTGCTTTTTATTCAATAAAGCTTCCCTTTCTAAACCTAACCTGAATTTGACCATGCATACGATACATCGTATTCGTTTTCTGTCTCGATAATATCCGCTTTTTAGAAAGGGAAGCTCCTGCTTTGCACTTGTTTATTGAAATCTGCATGGACCTTGGATTTGTCTTCAAAATCCAGCAGTATCCTCTCGAGGTTGGTTTTCATTTCACTCATATATACCAGGAAAATTTGGGGCTTAGGATGCTACCCTGAGGAACCTGAGCCTCTACTAGATATTTGTGGGACATAACAGTAGGGAGGTTAAGATTACTTAAGAAACTCTTAATGAACGATTATAAATTCCACGTAGTCGAGTTTGTTTAACGGGCCCTTATGCCAGGTTATTTCAAGAAATTGTATCCTAATGTCGTATATTGTATCCTATATATATATATATATATATATATATATATATATATATATATATATATATATATATATATATATATATATATATATATATATATATATATATATATATATATATATATATATATATATATATATATATATATATATATATATATATATATATATATATATATATATATATATATATATATATATATAATATATTTATTTTTTTTAGCTTTTGAAGCAGCTTTATGAGATGACCCAAAAAGGTGACTATTCATCATTGAAGGATCCTTTTGTCAGCTGTAGTAGTCAACTTCACAATTACGCTACCTCCCAAATACAGGTGAGTTTCTATTTGTTCTCTCTTTTTATATAATAAATTCTCTGGATATTAACTATCAGCTTATTAACGTTATTAGCGTATAGAATGCATACAAAAAGTATATTTTCAATAGTGGAAATCACCGACATCGTACCTACGGATAATCTGTATAATCTCGGGTCCTATACCAGCCTTGCGGACATTTGGAGTAAGTAATACAAGGTAACATATAAATTGTAACCTATAGTGGAATGCATATGTAGCAAAGGTAACGTATGTATACAAGTAACAATAGCAATTTTTGGTAGCAACTAGGGTTGAGGATGTTATTTTTTGGCTCTTGTTCTAACCTTTTTCAGGTTGTAGAACTTTTTTTTTTCAATGCTTTATACCGAAAAATCGTGGCTAGTCCTATTTACCCACCCCTTGTTAAAAAGATTATGTGTAATAAGTAAATCAAACATTATTTACGAATGGACGAAGTATTTATAATTAAAGTGCAAAGTATGATTAATAGCTAAAAGAAATTCAGAAAGACTGAAAAGATTCTGCAGGTAGCACTTCTGATATGTAAAGCTTTATTCCATGATTCATTAGTATTTTTTTTACGCTACTTTTATTAGATTAATATTCTGTCAAAACATCGGAATCATCAGGTGATTTAGAAGATAGTACTTCGAGTTTTATTCTGATTGCTCTTGATAACAGCTGATACCTCCCCAAAATGTCACGATTTTTCTGACAACCCATATAGTTTCCTACATTTTTAATATATTTGACCTTTTTGAGGGGAGGGGGAATTTCCATGTAAAAAAAATGGAGAATGTCGTAAAAAGTACTGAAATTATATAAATTTGATAACATAGCAGCTGTTCTAGAACATGCCACATTTATTTTTTAGTCTCCTATTTCCTTTGTTATTTTACTAGCAATTTCCACAAGCTTTAAAGGAGTATAATTTGCATGTTCTTACTTGCTGAGGCTTAGGTTTTCCTATTCCTGGGACACTTAAGGCAGCCAGAGTGGTTTGACAAGGCGACCCGTCCTAAGCTTTCAACCATAGCTCTTCTTTCTAAGTCCTCGTTAGCTTCGCCTTCTTCTTTATTGACCTTTTAAGAGATAATTGAATCCTCTTGACTTTTATAGACCAGTGGATATTTAACACCAAACGTCATTTGGCAATTTTTTACCGCCCGTCTGCATTATTTGCCCTCAGGCGATCCGTCGCTGCTTTCTTTTTACATAAAGGATGGGGGCATGATTTATAGTACGATATATTTCGTTGTTCCTTTTTCTTTGCGTCAAATTTGCAATATATTAGGCCCGTTTTTTAGCACTAAGATCTTACATCTAAGATTTTACCTCATCTTTGTTCTAAGATCTCACTGATGGTAGCAAAAAGTGTGAAGACCGCCACTGTTCTGCCGTATAGAACAATGATGAGAGAACTTTGATGATCTACTCATCATTGTTCTCAGACCGCTGACCAGAGCAGAATGATGAAAGACGTTTGCACAAAAACGACCAACGATGTAAGATCTTTGTTCAAAGATTTCACTTTTAAGCGTTTTCTGACAAAAGATGTAAGATCTCAGCTCATTGATGAGTGAAAAAACGCCCCTATTGTATAAGGACGGAAAGAACATTCATATTATAAATTCTGAGCTTTAACGTCTTAGAGTATTTGTTATTCTCCGGGTAGTTCTAAGGCAATTGAAGATAGAAAAAGTCAACGTTGTTCTGTGTTTAATTTCTCAGTAGAAATTAATATCATGTTTAAAAAAGCGGCCGAGATATTTAAACTCTCTCACTTCTCCAGTTTCTTCATTGTTGACCGAAATCCCTTGAAATATACGGGGAATGACAGGCCTTTATTGTCTATAGAGAACCGGAAAGTCTTTACCCCACGACTAATATTTGTGTTGTCTTAGACATCTTCTGGGTAATGAACGAGAAGCATACTATCGTTAGCAAAGTTGCCATATTGAGGTCTCTTACGAGGGAAAACTCAAGCTCTACGGAAAATAAAAATAGATTTCTAGTTGTAATTTATAAATCCTAATACAGTATACAGGATAATGGTATAGGGAAAACAATATAAACAGGAAAAAAAAGGTACGTTTGTAATAGTTCGCACTTTAAAGAGCTTTTGGATACGAAATAGATATATCTCAATTTGCATCTTTCTTATAGAACAATTTAGTACCAACACTACAGAAAATAATTCTGTGACTAACTGGAAAGCGTTAGGCGATGATCACTATTTAAAACACAGAATCTGTAGAGTAGTTATAATGTGCAGCTTCTTCTTCTTCAACTCAACCTCATTCATTCTGAACTAACCTGTTGCAGGGGCTAACTTAGATTGAAGGTGACTTGAATGGTGGTCGAGTTGAATGAGGATTAAATTGCATGGGGGTTTAGTTAACCGGGGGTTCAGTTGAACGAGTTTTGAGTTGAATGGGGTTGAGTTAAATGGGGCCTGAGCCCATTACAACTAGTCTTGGTCTTTATTCGGATTAAAGTTTAACTATCGTAAGAACGTGTGAAGAGATGAATTTCTCTTAAAAAATAATCCTCAGATATTTCTTTTCTATACTATTTATCTCATCTAGTAACTTGTGTAAATTACTAGGGCAAAGTTGTACCCCCACACTTTTTCAGGCAGTCATAAGTGATGCTGTAACCGAAGCTGAATCAAGGTGCCCAGAACTCTTTCGCACAAGGAGTCTCACCACAGAGCTGCTGTCTACCCTGGGACCAAAGGCTACATTGAAGCCCGAATTTGTGTTGGCTTCCTTGACTAATAACTGTGCTTCCGAATTAACTGCAAAGTTGAATGATGTGATACTCGATATTGTTACTGCCATTTCGGATAGAGCTATTGAAGAGACTGTTCATGCTTTATCAAAAACGTACAAAAGTCTAGTAAGCCTTTTTTACACTTTAGTTTCACACGAATTTAATTTTCAGATGAAAAATGAAATAGGGATAATCAGTAGTGGTAAATTTGAAAACTGAACACAAAATTTCCTTAGGTTGCTTCAGACCCGTTGGGATTGCTGCAGGGTTTGAAATTCAGGTAATTTCCTTTTAAACATTTATTTTGATTTACTTATATTTTATGGTGAACATACGACCTACAACCAAATAAAACACAACAGGAGAGATTGAAACAAGACAGCAATATAAAAATTTCTTCTTGGTTGGATCATTTTTCTTTTCTTTCCTCCAGGTTCGTATCTAGGATTTTTTTTTTTGGGGGGGGGGGTATAAAAATAAAATTAAAAACACATCACAAATGTGTTTATATGCATTTTTTTACGTTTTTACGATTTGGAAAACATTTCGGGAGGGGTGGGGGTTCAAACCCCCTAATCTTGCTTCCGGGATACGGCCTTGCTTTCCTCTGTATAGCACTTTTCATTTACGCAATTCCTTTAAAAATATTCCATACTAGTATAAATAAGGAGTTTTGTCAGTTTTTTTCCCCGTTTTATTTTTATTGTCCTACAAAGTTTTTAAAGGATTAACGGCAAATTTGGTCGGTCGATTGGCATAGCAAAAACGTAGCGTTTAGGCTATTTTTTGTGAGGGATAAAATAAATTGTGTTGCCCCCTTCTCAGCACTAAATTAAAATTCGCTTTCCTTCCCCGCCCCGAACCAACAAAACTGACCCTGAAAGTTTCAACTAGACCCCAAACTGTCAAACAAGACAGGGTAGACACACCAAAGAGAAAAAACCCCTCCCTTGTCTAGTTACTTACCCATCTGCACGTTTAGAATAGTCTATTATGGATTCCTAATTCCACAAACACGACTTTTATTCAAAAATCAATACATTTTTAATTCTTGCTTTTATATATAGCAGAATCTCAAAGGACCTGACAATTTTTCCGCAATTCTTAGGTTATCCTTAGAAATCAGGTTTAATCAATCAGATATTAATCAATCAATCAGATACTGATATGTTCATGCATAAATGGGCTTTAATTAGTTTTGTTCTTATCTTCTAGGATTAAAACGAAGTAAACGATTATCTATAAAAACAAGTATCTGTAAGGCCATATCTAATTAACGTATTTAATTACATGAGTGTTACTTAGAAACACTCATGTAAACTGTTGCTTAGAAAACTGTTACAACTGCTAAAAATTGTTAAAATGTTACTATTACAACCGTTAATTTGTTAAAACTGTGCATACTGTTACTTAGAAAAAATACATGTGTGAACTTAGAAATCTTCACTAATCGTTCACTTTTTTCCAAAAATCCTTTTTGTCAGCTGTAATAGTCAACGTCACAAACGTCATTTTTCCCGCTAGCTTCAAATGCATAATTTCTTTTTTCACCCCCTCCCCCCCCCCAAAAAAAAGAAAATTAATCTTGGTATTTCCACTCGAGCCAAGCTGTAAATATTGCCCTGTGGCAGCACAATATTAAATTTGCTTATAACTTCTCGTAATTAAGTCATTTTTTTTAAAGAGAAATTGAAGGTGACGCAGCTGGACATCCTAAGGTAGAGTTGTTACTTGTGGTTCTTCGGCCTGGTTTTCCTCATTATCGTCATCTTCCGGTACGTTCTGTGGGGCAGGAAATTGAATTCTTCGCACACCGCGACCTAATCATCAAGTTTGACAAGTCACGAATTGGTTGGGGTTGTTGATGCTCCAGGCATCTTGAAACTGATATGATACTTATAATAATAAGGACAGGACAGGAGTAGTTGAATCAACCTTGGTTGTTCGAACGAAACTAAAATATGCGCAGGCCGGCCGGAAGTGGATAATTTTTATAAAGAAGTTAAAATAAGGACCTTTCGTTGGGATGTACACTCGCGTAGCTTTTGATTTACCGAAGGGGTGTTTCGTATTGGGCAGGTGATAAACGTTACTGTAGTATTTCCTAACTTTCCGCTTCTGCGTTAGACAGGTAGCCTGCATAATATGTTTTCAGGTTTTAAGAAATCTAAAAGTTTTCTAAAGGAACAATTTCTTTTTACTACTTTATTAATTTGAACAGATAAGCACATTAACGAGTTCTTGATCCTACCCACCAATCCAAACACCTAGAACAACATTGTAGTTAGTGCATATAAGCCATCGTAAACCCAAAGTTGTATTTTGTTTACCTATACACCACACATGACAACTATCTGAACTTATTAATTTTTAACTTGAAGTTTTTTCGTTTTTTTTTCTTTGGAAGGTCCAAATTTTCACTCCTCATCTTACAGAAAATTATTTTATTTCCCTCGTTTTAGGTCGGAGGTGTTAAGCATAGGTCATCAACCTCCGATATTTCTCGCAGTGCCAATCGTCGTTCCACTCAGTCTTCCAGTCCATCAATAGAAGAGCGTTTATCCGTCAACGAAACAGAGAAATCTGAATCCTCACCTGTGGTAAGTCTCAATCACCCCTTTCCACAATAAATTTGGTATAAATCTAGAGAACTACTGGAGAGACGGAAACATTAAGAAAACAATTCTTACTTCATAATATGCACAATAATCATAATTAACACATTTTGCATCCAGCTAACCTTTATCTTCACTTAGTTCAGTGTTTTTCCACTTTTTCTAAGAAACTTATCAATTTTTTCTAATAAATTTTGTTTAATTTTGAAAAGTCTGCTAAATGTAGCACTATCATCTCCAGATTCTGGCCGTTTTTCTGAAACAAAGCGCTATCTATTTTTTTCATAGAATTGTCTTTAGTCAATAGACTTTCTACATGAATTTTATGTTAACGCGACTGCAATTACTTTAACGTCCTCTACAAACAGATTTTGTAAAAGATGCTCTGTTTCAGGGATGATTCAAAATTAAAGAAAAGCTATTGAAAAAAATTGATAAATTTCTTAGAAAAAGTGGAATAATGCTGAAAGAAGTGAAGATAAAGGTTAGCTGCATGCAAAATGTGTTAACTATGATTATTCTTCATATTGTGAATTAAGAATTGTTTTCTTAAAATGTTTCCTTCTCTCCATATAGTTTTTCCAAGGTAATTCTAAAGCTAGGTAATTCTCTAGGCTTGTACCATAAATTTTCTCAAAGCTTAAGATTTCCTATTACATTACTCTTGTAAAATAGGATCGATGCAGAAATTAGTTTCTGGGATGGTATTTTGACGACTTTTGAGATGAAATTTTAACATATTAAATTTAAATTAAAATTAAACATATTATTAAAATTAAACATATTAATTCATATTAATTAAAATTAAACATATTATCAAAATTAAAATATTAAAATTAAACATATTAATTCAATCATGCTCCATGTATATGTGTTTTCTTTTATGAAGTAATATTTCAGAAAACTGCAGTACTTAGTTCTGACAGTTCCTGATTGGCTCTGACTTCCCTGTTACAAAAGAATAAAACAATAATAAAGGATATCGAGACAAACAGCTGTGTAAAGTCAAAAAGTCAAAAAGACGTAGCAAATTAAAAGTAAACCAAAAACTGAATAAAACAATAAAAGAATAAAACAATAATAAAGGATATCGAAACAAACAGCTGTGTAAAGTCAAAAAGTCAAAAAGACGTAGCAAATTAAAAGTAAACCAAAAACTGAATAAAACAATAAAAGAATAAAACAATAATAAAGGATATCGAAACAAACAGCTGTGTAAAGTCAAAAAGTCAAAAAGACGTAGCAAATTAAAAGTAAACCGAAAACTTAATAAAACAATAAAAGAATAAAACAATAATAAAGGATATCGAAACAAACAGCTGTGTAAAGTCAAAAAGTCAAAAAGACGTAGCAAATTAAAAGTAAAACAAAAACTGTGGATTCAAGCTGTGGATTTGTGGAATCAAATAAATTTAATTGAATTTTATTTATTTGTTAAGTTTTATTTAATTTATTTAATTTTACTTCTTTTTTTTCACATCAACTTGGGTTCTGAGAATGGTGAATGACATCGGACCTAGGCATTACTGCATGCCCTACGTTTGTATTATTTATAACACTTTCTTTCTAAAATAATCCCTAACTATGAATTAAAAAAAAAAACGGTCCTTTCACAATGCTTTTTTTTATAGAATTAGTAAAATTTTGACCAAATAGTAACTACTTTTAGTATTTGCATTAAAAATAGTTCATGTAGAAAGAAGTGAGGAAGAATGTAGTGATTTTACACTTCTTTTCAAAAATTTAGTACAATCTTAGAAAAATAGTACTCTTTGATATGCAATTTATTTTTACCTTCTTACGGGTTCAACACGATTTTGTCCGCCTGTGCCTCCAAAGGCACCCAGGACATCGAGAAGGAGCCGCCAAACTTCCCGCGAGTTTGCCGCTGCCAGTATATCCTTACACTGAGGCTGGTTTAAGTTGTTTAGATTTTGCAGATCTGTCTGGCACGTTCGGCGCATGGTTTTTCTGGGTCTACATCTGCGGTGTGCACCCGATGGTTGCCAGTGGAATCGCTAAGGCCCCGTAGTTAAAATAATCTGAAATTGTCATTACCTAAGTCAAACTATGTTTAGTTTGTACTTATGAGAGTCTCATTGAGTTAAATATTTTTAGATATTACGGTTACGCCAAGAGGTTCAAATGCAGACTTTTTTAATAAAGGGAGGGATCAAATTTCTTAAGCTTTGAGAAGGAGATTTTGAAGGTTGTTGTTAAAAATGCTCCGTCTCTTTATTTGCAACCTAAAGACCCATTTTCACAAGGAAAGGTTGTCGTATCTTTGGGGGCATCTGCGTTTTAAATTGAGAGTCAAAAAAAGTTTTAAATGTTTTAATCTAATAACGTTTTTCAGGCCTTAGCCATTTATGTGTCTGCAAACGAGCCTAGCTTTTTATCTTACTAAAGGACTTGAATGTTTTTTGGTATTAAATACCAAATAATTTTTAAGAGCCAGCTTGACTAACTACATTTATAGATTTTATTTCCCCCTCCCCCCCCCCTTAAGATTTGAAAACCACCTCTTTTGGTATATTCATTGAAAAATTAAAAGAAATGACAACTTTGCCCTTCACGCCTGGATACTAAAAAATTAAGTTTCGCTCACCCCCCCCCCACCCCCTTCGCTGCATTGTAATCAAAAACAGCAATGGACCTTTTTTTATTCGCTCTTCTTTTTGTTTTAAAGACTTGGTTCAAATCAGCATTCTATTCAATCTTTTAATGCTTTTTCGCTTATGGTGTATTTTTTCTGTTCTTGCTACTTTAACAAGATTCTGGAGTATCTCAATTTGGTAAGTTTTACATTTCACATTTCTTTTATTGGCGTATTCCCATTTGAGATATACCTTTTGTCTTCTTCGCTAGGTGTATGTTCATTGGATCTTAAGTGTTAACTTCCAAGTTAATGTACTACTTCTATATCTAATCTACTTTTTAATGGACTTATACTTTGATGCTTCTACTTTCGGCTGTTAGTTACTTTTATATCTACTTTTTCTTCTTTGTTACTGGAACTGAAGCGCCAACTTCCAAATTAATGCTCCATGATCTACCTGTAAATCTAATCTTCTTCTTCTTCTAATTCACAACAGGCGGGCTATTCAGTTGGTACTATTTAGCCCTCTTCTTTGTGCTTCACTCTGTGGGTTACAGAGCTACTGTCTTGGTTGTCTCTTGTTTATTAGATATTATTAGATATATTTCAGCAGATCTTTCTACTCACGGAGTTCAAATATAAGACGATAGATATTGATTCCTTTGCTCTGTCAGCAGTTATACTTGGCTAGGCTCTTGGCTTCTAATCAGATTTTGTGGTGTTTGAAGCATTTTAACAGTTTACAAAGCAAGGTATGTTGTGCAGACATCAGCATATTACATTCAAATAGGCAATGGTCAATTGTTTCATTATTCATATTACAATGCCTGCAAAGAGGGGACAGGTGAATTGAACCACTTGAATTAGAAAACTTATATGAGAATACAAGGAAATTTAGTCCATTTGTTCCAGAACGAATTCTATGATAAATTTTAGAAAGATCCTTATTGGGAAAGGGGGAAAGGATAGGATTAATCTTATTAAAATTAATATCTGAAAGCCTCCATCGGTAAATATCTTTAATTGGGATTGGTCTCCCACTTGGCTGGTCAATATTTATAGCATTTTTTGCTATTTCATCAACCTGATGATAACCACTTATGCCAGAGTGGCTAGGAATGTACTGAAAATAAGTTTTTATGCCACTTGTAGCAAGATTATCAATAATACTAAGACAATGATAAGTGTCGATGTCCAACTTATACTGAGGAACTGACGTCAGCAACTCAAAGCTTGATAGAGAGTCGGAATATATGATAATATTATTTAAATTTGCAATTAAAGGTTGGTTTTACTTAAGGTGTTCTAATGCCATGATTACAGCATTTAACTCAGCAGACATTATAGATAAACTATTATATAATCTCTCGCCTATTGCAATTTTCAGGTTAGGAAGGAAAACACCACTTGCAACCATCTCATTCATTTTGATCCATCAACAAATATTTGGAAGTGATTTTTATGGGTAATTGTATTAAGTTCTGCAAATTTTTTCTGGACAAAAGCAATGGGGGTTAAATCTTTATTCCACTTTGAGAATTCATTATTTATTATGGGACTTGACCAATTGGGGGGGATCGGGGGAAAGTGGGTGCAATAGGCTTTGCTGGTATGGGGAACTTCTTCTGAATATTGGCATACTCATCTGCAATGCCTCTATACATGGCCGGATTTCTTAACCAATTATGTAATGTGGGTGAGCTATTTGATTCAATTTTTGTATGATGTTTTGTCAAGAGAAACCTACGTCTCTCCCTTATTGTTGTTAATCCGCTCTCCATAAGCAGAAACTTGGTGCTTGTGGGTTTCCTAAGACCAAATATGGGACGTATTATATCATTTTGTGTTGTTTCAATTTTTCATCTGGGTTTTTGCACATGCACCATAGACGATGAGCCCATAGTCAATATGGGGTCTTATATGTGATTTATAAAACTGGAGTAAGGTTTTCTTCTTACAGTCCCAGGGTGAGGAAAGAAGTCTTTTTAGTATATTTGTTTTTCTATAGCATTTTTTTATTGTGTTTGAAATGTGGAGGTGGAAATTAAGTTTTTGGTCAAGCATGAGACCTAGGTAATTAATATGATTATCTTCTGAAATAGTTGTTTTATTTAGAGTTAGTTGGCATTAACATGGTTTCGCTTCCGGTGAAATTGGATTATTTTTGACTTGGTGGGTGTAATGGGTAAATCTGAATGTTGAGAGAATTTTTCAAACTGGAAAAGTGACTTTTGCAGATTTGACTTTGCTGTCTGAAAGGTGTTGCCAGATGACCATAGCACCAGATCATCAGCATATTGTAGATTCGTGTGGTGTAGGTTCATGTTCCATAGATATAGGGCAAACAGGAGGCAACTGAGGACTACTCCCTTAGGTAGGCCTGTGCTTATTTGTCTTTTGGGGTGAAGAGGCTGAACCAACACAAACGATGAAACTGCGCACTTCTATGAAGGATTTAATAAAAGATACTAGCTTAAGGGGTACTCCAAGGTTTGCAAGTTTGTTTAAAAGGATTTGGTGGTTCACATTGTCATATGTCCCTTCAAAATCTAGGAAAGCTGCAACTAGGACATTATTTTTTGAGAATGATTCATTTATTGCATTAGTTAGCAAAATGAAAGCATCTGTTGAGGAGTGGTGTTTCCTGAATCCAGTTTGAGTGTGAGGGATCATATTTTTTTTCGACAAACCTGAGGAGTCTGTGATA
The DNA here is from genome assembly GCF_049724085.1 of Artemia sp. Qi Xiang Cuo. Classification (NCBI taxonomy): domain Eukaryota; kingdom Metazoa; phylum Arthropoda; class Branchiopoda; order Anostraca; family Artemiidae; genus Artemia; species Artemia sp. Qi Xiang Cuo. The sequence continues at coordinate 12,424,426 of NC_142804.1, forward strand.
GATCATTTTCTCCATTATTTTCCCCATCACAGGAGTAATCATTATGGGCCTATAAGACTCAGGGTTATCTTTTGGTTTATTTTTCTTTAGGATTCGTAGGAGGGACAAACTTTTCCATATATTAGGGGATATAGAAGACGTCCAATTGTGATTATAATAATTTAGTAGTTCTTGTTTGTATGAAGGGGTAAGATTTTTTGTCAATGTAGGTTATATATTGTCATTGCTGCCACGCGTTTTGGTTCTAACATAAGTTCTTGCATTATTCAATTTCTGGATTGAAAATGGATTAGTTATGTACTCGGATCCTGGGCGTGGTTGGTAGCTTGGGTTCATAGGAATTGTGGACAGTTTGCTTTGATTATTTGATGTTAGCTTATTAACAAAAAGAGTTGCAAATAGCTTAGCTTTTTCATTATCATTGTCATAATGGGTATTATTATGTATGAGCTCATACAGGAGTGGGTTGGGGGAAGTCTTTTTCCCACAGATGTGGCTTATGACTTTATGTATAATTGGCTCATGTGTTTCTCTGGAGAGATTATTTGCAAAATATTCCAGTATTTATATTTAGCATCTATTATAGTCCTTTTTAGATTAGATTCTGCGTGTATTTTTTTTAAATATGCAGTAGGTGTAGTTTTTTTTTATGAATTCTGTCCTAGCTGCCTTTTTTATCCTCCATTTATTTAGGCACTCATTGGTCTGCAATGCTTTAGGAATTTATTTAGGGAATATTTTCTTAGGTGCTGTCCTGGGGATAGCACGATTAGCTGCATTTATTAGTAAAGATGTCAAGGCTTCAGTATGTATGTCAACTGTTGTGTTAGAAATGCATGAACTTTGGGTGAAACTTGTAATTTCATCATTTAGCTTATTTTGGAACATGGACCAATTTGCTTTAGTGTGGATATATTTGGAGGTATGAGATAAAGTTTCAGCAGGTTCATTTAGGGAGCAAGCTATAGCAAAGTGGTCAGTACATAGACTATCAATTTTATTTATGTAAATTTTGTTCAAAAAATTTAATGACACAATTTGTAGGTCAATTGTAGAGAATCTGCCACTTTTTGGGTTGAAATATGTATTCAGGTTTGGAGGGGTAGCAACAGCTAATTCATTATTATTTGAAGTCATATGCTCAATGAATTTACCAGCTTTATTTGCTGGTTTATTCCCCCACAAAAGGCTGTGGGCATTGCAATCTCCACAAATAATGATATTTTTTAACATATTAGAATTATTTATATAATTAAAGAAATCCTTGGCATCTGTAGTTTGGCCATTAGGGTTATAAAAGCTTATTATATAGGTTTTTAAATTATTCAGCCAAACACTGATACCAATTACATCAACATTATTTGCAAAATCTGAAAAATTGATGCCACAAAATTTTATATTATTTTTAAATAATAAAGCTACCCCACCTCCTTTTCTCTCCGAAGATCTATCCTTTCTGAGGATAGTATATCCCGGAGACTTAATTTGTTGATTTTCGGTTAAATGAGTTTCCTGGAGGCAAGCAATATTAATGGAATTATTATTCATAAAAGATATTAGTTCATTTAGCTTATTTTCTGTGAGTGATCTTAAATTCCACTGGAGTATTGATATATGTTGTGTTGTTGATTTATTCTTCATATGACTGTGTATCAATGTTCAGCTTTGTTAAAAGTAAAGCAAGATCTTTTTTTTTGCTTGAATGAGCATATCATCAGGGATGTAGATTTTTGCCAATTCTGCAATGATTTTTGTTTTCTGTAGTTGATGTATGTTCATGGCCTGAACTGCATTAAAGTTTAGAATGAATAAGCATATATTTTGGAATTGCATTTTTGGTTGTGCATCCTGTTTGTCGGTTAAGGGATTGATTCCTGGTTGTGTTTTTGGTTTGTTTCTTCTTGGGAGGGGGGCCAGGCTGACCTCATCTTACCGGATAAGGAGGCTTGTTGGCTTGGCGATTCCTTCTGATAGGGTTTTGAGCTAGGGGGCTTAGAAGATGGTGTTTTATCTGGGGTGCTTGATGCATGAGGGGCATTTGACTTGGGGGTTTTGGTTGGTTTCATTACAGGCTTTATTTGGTATTGTTGGGCAGCATTTGCTTCCATTGCTGCAAAGGGGTATGGGATGGCCTTCTCTGTTGATATTTGGAGTGTTAGAGCTCTTTTCTTGCATGCAGGGCATAATGATTTATTTGCAGATTCATGTGGTTCTTTGCAATTGATGCATGTAGGCTGAGTGTTGTTGCAAGTTGCCAGCTCTTTAGGATGGAAAGCTTTACAATTACTACACTCTCGGAGAATTTCATTGCATTTGTTTGTCGTGTGTTCCAGTTTGAGACACTTCTGACATTGGATAGGCTTAGGTTTGAATTCCTTGTGTGGTTTGATTTGCCTAAATGGGAAAAATTTTTCTGGGATATCAATTTTTTCCTTCAGTGTGAATAAGAAGGATCTACTAGTTTTTAGGCCATTAGAGTTAGGTCTGCCAAGTTGGGTAACATCCTCAACTGGGATTGTGTTTCCAGCCCTATCTGAGAGCCCTTCTTTTAACTCCTGAGTGGATATCTATGGGGGAACGTTATAAACTACTATTTTTGTTGGTGATTGTTTTGGGTTCCATTTAGATGCAATAACTGGGGTATTCAGAAGGGATTTTAGGTTAATTATTGTATCTGCTGATTTCTGATCTTCTACAGCTATTAGCAGAGATCCATCACGGTTAATATTAAGAGAGAATATTAAGAGAGACATTGATTTTAGCAATTTTGCAACTCTTATTGCAGTGATCATTTTTATTTCAAAGGGGGTAGTAGGAGTAATTTTAAGGTAAATTCCTAAGTTTTTGGAGGGAGGATCTTGGGCAGGGAGAGGGGAAATGCTTTTGATTTGGGAGATTTTTTTCCTTTTTTAGAGCTTCTAGAGAAGACCTTTTGAAACCCATTATCATCATTTATGGTTACATTAGCCCCTACACTTATCATTGTCCTATTCTCTGAAGTGGAGCTATCATTTGAACTTCGAGATAGTGTGCTTGACCTGCCAAGATGGGTGTCTTTCACTATGGCACTTTCACTGGAATTTGATTTGGGATCTGGGGGGACTTTTTTTTTTGAGGACTTCTAAACATTGCCTATTGGAAAAAGCTTTAAAAAACCAAAATAAAACTGAAACAAGAAGGGAAAATAGAATGATATCAAACTATCTACACCACACTAAGGAGAGGAGAAACACCACGTATAGCCCTGGAGATGAGTTGAGCAGGATTGGTTTGGTACAACTGCTGATTGGAAGCGATATTAATTCACAAGAAAATATATTTTAATTTTCATATTAGGATTCTGTTGATTCTTACCTACCACCATCTACTTTTCAGTACGCTGTTATATCTACTTCTTCTTCTTTGTTAAGTATTTTTCGTTTGACTGTAAATGTTAGCTTACAAATTAATTTTTAATGAGCTTCTTGTATATTCAATCCAAATTGACACAAAAATATGTATATTTTTTAAATTAATGAAATGCTCATTTATTTAAATAAAGCTTGAAAAAATGGTAGTGCAGATAAGTGGTCACTTTATGAGGGGTTGAGCACTTCATTAAATACCAGGCTCCACTCGTTTGTTTTATCATGCAAAGCTGTATGTTGTAATTGTACGAGCGATAGTCTAAACAGGCTTACCCAACTGAAAGTGGTATGAGGGCAAAATTATTACATTGGGTCAAAAAAAGAAAAGAAATAGTGAATGTTTATTTAATTTCGATACTTTTAATTCTTTCTTTCTTTTTTGTCCAGCTTTAGCTATACTGATATTCCTAGAATTTTTTTTCTTGTAATTAGGGACTTCTAGCCAAGATATGGCGAAACGTATAAATTTGAAATTTTGTTTGAACATGGGGATCGTAAAACTGAGGAGAAATTTCCCTGGAAACCGTAAAATTCCCAGGTTTGTTTTTTCTGGCCCATTAATATCATAAAAAACGAAACAAAAAAGAAAATATCGTAGTTTAAAAGCTAACCTCTTAGGGATCCTGTAATGTTAGACTTGTTTAAACAACAAATTATCCCTTCGAGACCTGAGACTGATATTTGCTCCCTTCTAAGTTTTTAAGGAATACCGCGGGAAAATTTGTCTTGAAATCCCGAATTCAAATTTTCTTTTAATTACACCTTGGATCCTGGTTGAGTTTTCTGAAGTTCTGTGTGCATGTAAAGCGAAGGCCTAGAACTAGAGGGAAATAGGTCCTAATGTTGTCTGGAACGGAGAAGGATTTTCGGTATTTTGTTCTTTAACTATCCACCAGAAGGAGTTGACTGATCCCTACCAAACTTCATGGGAATTAAAAGCTAGTGCTTCATTTGTGCCTTTCGGGTTTGTGGATATAATTCAACCTCTGTCCAGAGGGAGTCACTCAATCCTTGTCACATTGAATCTGCCAGAAGCAGTTTTTAGATCTCTGTCATAATTGGTGGGAATTGAAAGCTTGTGTCCTAGTTATGTCTTTTGGGGATAGGGACCTTATACAAGCTCTTAGGGAGGAGGCAATGGGATCTCTGCTTGTCATTATTGTATCTAAAAAAAGGTTGCTGGATCTCAATCATGCCTTTTGGAGGCGATTCTGAATCCGACTTCTTTGGGGATCACATTTTACTGGGCATTCTGATTTTCTCTATCACGTCATCTACCAAAATGGGCTGCTGTCGGGAAGTAAAAGAAAGTAACCTAATGGAGTTTTTTAACGGTCCATACGTCATCCAACCAACCTCCGGGAAAGAGATGCGTAAGGGATTAAACTCATTCCATCTACTAAAGCTAGTCATCAACATAGTTATTTGTTGACAGTGAATTCTAATTCTTCTTTATGTCTTTTTGGGGTGAGGCCAGATCCTACCACCCGTATTAAAATTAATTCTCAAATGTCGACCAACATTGGTGGAAAGAAACATCCTAGTTATAACTTGTGGAGATCCACACTTTGATCTGAAGTCTCTGAAGGGAGATGGAAAGGGTTAAAAATATTTTTGTCGTTAGGTCTTCCCAATGATTTTGTCGGATATCAATCAAATCTAATGGGAAGTGTGAGTTAGGATAGTATTTTTGTCTTTTGGGAATCTGTCTCTGATCCAATCACTGCTAGAATATTGTGATCAGCAAATATATACGAAAAAAAAGATCAACCCAATTAAATTTTGTGGGAGGTAAAACCTGATGTTTTCGTCTTACTTTTTGAGTATTTGGACACAATCGGACCTCTGCAAGGATAAGGATCCTTATAACAAAGCCGTATCCATGGGGGGGGGGTTGAACCCGCCCCCCCCCCTCCGAAATGTTTTTTGACTCGTAAAAACGTAACAAAAATGGATATAAACAAATTATGTATGCGTTTTTTGAGTTTTTTTTTGTATAACCCCTCCCCACCCCCGAAAAAATCTTTGAGTAGCCTAACCCTCCCCCCCCCCCGAAAAAAATCCTGGGTACGGCCTTGCCTTAGATCGGTAACATGTCGACCAGTGAAAAATGTCGGTTATAAACCGAAGTTGGCCTAACTCTACCTTGATTCTACCTCTATAATGGCTAGGAAGGCAGCCTAAATTCTTATCTTCAAGGCATATTCCAGAAGGGACCGTGAATTGTCATCCAAACTTAGTGGGAGATAAGGGCTCGTATCTAGTGGGTAGCAGAAGTTGGTGCCTCAGTTGTTCCTTTTGGAACGCCAGGTCCGTTGTGACTTTTTTAGAAGGAATGGGTCCTAGGCGGTGCTTCTACTATCCCCAAAGCTTCCCCAAAAGAAAATTTGTGTTGTCCGAAATCTCCCTGAAAGTTAGCCTTCTTAAATACAAGGAAGTTGACACGAAACACAAATTGTTAATTTTTGTTAAGGTTAGCTTTTGAGGATATTTCAGAGAGCCCGACTTTCTTTTGAGCAAATTTTGGGAATATTGGAAGCACTGGTCTTAGGCTCTTGTCAATGGCGCATCTACCCGTTGAGAATGTCTGGTCCTAGTCGAAGCTGATAATAATTTCAAACTATGGTTCTGACTTTGCCTCCAAGGTGGATCTGGCGCTCCGGAGGGTAGAGGGTCCATAAAATTCTTAGTGAAAGGACGTGCACTAAAAATGGCTGTAGGATATAGTCCAAACTTGTAAAAAGTAGGATTTTGCGTCCAAATAATTTCTTTTGGGGGCTTATCCATGATCCCAAGTTTTTTGGGTGGAGGGGGCTCCTCTTATCCATGTAATCACAGAATATTCCCATCTAAGTCTTTCATTTCTGTCATCAATGTTCTCAAATCGAACTGGATGAGAAGTAATTACTTTTTCTAATTTCATACTATTTTTGGGTCGGGACCCAATGTTGAAGAAATGGGGAGGGGAATTGGTAATTTAAATCAGAACAGTTTCCAGAACTGGAATTCTTATCATCTGACATTCTTCGTATTCAGACTGTTTGATTGCAGTCAAATATGACGAGGGATAGCAGCGCATGTCTTATTTTTGTCTTATGGGAGACTGGGTCCAAACTGACCTCGGGGAGGGGGGTGAAATGTACTTAAATTATAGTCATTAGGATATCTGCCAAAAAAAAATCTTCTAATATTCACAAACTGAGTTACAAGTAACTGTGGATGTCCTACTTATGTCTGGGGAGAAGGAAGGGTGTCCTAAAATATTTTGATGAAGTTCTGCTCCTAATGTGGAGATAAGGTATGTAGAAAGGAGGGTGGGAAGATGTATGGTTTTAAAATTTCGGATTTTCAGTCTTAATGGCTGGGCTTATAGAATTCATTCAACTAAACCTGGTCTAGAGCTACTTATGGCTTTTGGTGCCCTTACTCGATTTAACCTCTGTAAGGGAATGGCTTCATTCTTGTCAATTGCTTCCATCAGAATAGCTTATTGGATCTCAATTAAATTTGGTGCGTATTGAGAGCTTGTGTTTTAGTTGTGCCTTTAGGGAGGTTGAGCCATATCCCACAGTCGTGTAGACTTTGCTTTTAGAAAGAAGTTTTATTGAGCTTTAGGGTGCTATTTGGTTTTTTGGTAAAGGTCGGTCTTTGCATCTTTAACATACTGTTTGACATACGGTCTGTAACCGCTGGAAATCATCAAAGCCATCACAATAGGTAATCATAACTAATATATAGAGGATGAAGTCAGTTATTAGTGTGTGTGTATGTTGTATCGTTGCTTGGTGCACATTAAACTCATTGCAGATTTGTTTAATTACACGGCACACCTGGGACAAAACCTGGGCCACACGCCACACCTGGGCGCTTGAGACATAGCCGCATGGGTTACTTCGCAACCGAGAATCAAGTGTTTTTGCTGCAACACCAAGGGATCATGACGCTTTTCAACTGAAGTTCAGTTTTAGTAAATTGTAACTATCCTAAGAAGATACGAAAATGGATCGAAAGTAGCAAAAAACAGTAGGAAAACTACATAGATTTTTTAATTTACGCAGCGAATCTTACTGTCTGAGCTATTGCTCGTAGGTTGATACCTGGACATTATAAGATAGATGCTGGATTTTAGGAGATCTATGCAGGTTTAAACGTACAGATTATTGTTTGTTAGTTTCAAGTACACCGTGGTAAACTTCCTCTAACACCTCTTCAAAAAAAAGCAGCATGTAAGTGTATAGGGCAAGTCTATGCTCATTTTCATCAGAAAATGTTGGTATTTTGGCACTAGTAGTAATACTTTGCTTCTTTAGCCAAAATATTATTATCGGTTGGTCGTATATGGCTCATGTTTGACCTAAATTTTGGGGGATTTGAAAATTGGATGTCATGTATAAAAAGAGGTCGGACTGACTAAATTTTAGAAACTCTTACTGAGAGTATAAGTATATATACGAACAGTAGCGAAAAGTTTCTTCAAAAATGACACACATCATAGCGCGCTGAATGGGAAGATCGCAGTACGTCAGCAATAGTTTTCCTATAAGCCCGTCGCAATGCGCTAAACATTTGTTATTGTGCGTGCACGAAAAGGTGGAGTCATGAAGAGAGGTCTAGATTGGTGTGTTTCAAAAATCTTTAATGGAGAGTATAAGACTTTTCGCCACTGTTTGTATATATACTTATGCTCTGCTCTTACTTCAGCATAAGTGATTAGAGTGTGACTGTTTTTTGTTTGTTTTTTTATCACGTAAGAGTGTCGTTGGGGTATCATCATAATCACAAAACCCGCGAAGACACTCGTCTGCATACCAGCTACCGTGTTGCATATTGCAGAAGTGGGCGAGGTAGGTGAGGTGTATAAGATAAATAGGCTCTTGTTTGATAAATATACTAACGCACAGAGGGGGCCCCTAAAAAATTGGTAAAGTATCCTCAAAATGTAGCTTTTGTTTCGACAAATAAACAGGTACATTAAGGAAATGCTATAAGTGAATAGATGTATTGATGCTATAAGCTATTTTTCCAGGCAACCCCTGCACTGTCAAACCTTCGTCGTTATCAGCAAAGTAGGAAGTTGCGACCCAAGTCTGTCGTTGACACCCTAAACCACACTGGTTTTTCAGATGGTGTCTCTAGCTCTGTCAACTCTATCGAACCAGGTAAGTTCCGCTGCAGATAGCCTCAATTATAAAAAACTAATTGATGGTAGTCCGAAAAGACAAATACTTTTGAAATAATAAAAGAAAACTTCATAAAATGCTTCTTATCTCCAAATCAACTAAAAAGAAAAAAAAATCTGTTGCCAGGAAAAATCAGAACTTTGTCAGATCAAAATTCAAACCGTAATCCTTGATCAGTAAAAAAAATATGCCAAGACTGTCCCACGCTTTTATATTTAACCTTAAAATTTTCAGTTTTTTTTACCAGAAAAAAATGTTTTTCTTTCTGGTGCGTTTGGAGATACAAGTGCTCAAAAAGTTTTGGTAATTGTTTTTCTTTTACTCTTTTGGTCTCTTTCAAACATTTGCTCATTTATTGAAAAACCTGTTATATAGTAAATACTGCACACAGCCGAAAAGAAAATAAATAAGATGAAGAAAAGAAATCCAAACCTACTTAAAGACAAACAACAAGTTCTGTACGCCAAATAAAAGAATAAAAATGAAAAACAAAATAACCGACCTCATATTAAACAAATGAAACTGCACTTTCAAAAGCAGCAGGTAATAATAAATTCATGTCTATATTATATACAAACTCTAGATTTTGAACTGTATTCTGCGTACTAACAGAGGATACCAGGGATGATTGGTGCTAATCTCTGTATAAGTACATTCGTAAAATAAAAACAAAAAACATTCCAAAAGAAGCTGGCCCAATCCGGGACCAGCAACTTTTTTGTTATATTTGGCAATAGCCTCAGAGATTGCTAGTAACAGGTTTGTAACTTAGCATTTTGAATTATTGGGTGTTTCTCTTCCAAGGTGTTAGACGTAGTAAAAATTTGGCGAAAAATATAGAATTGATTTCTGATTGTTATGATCTTTGTAAGGATTTTCCGAAATGGGACACAATATAAGATATTCGAGGGGGCTACTGCATTGTAAAAGAAGGGCTACTGCATTGTCGCATGTGACAATAGAGACATAAGATGCCGGAATTCAACGGTTGAGATCCTCAATGAGAGGTGACCTCGTGTGTCGTAGGGAGGACCCGATGGAGAAGGCAAACAAACTATTTGATCGGCAGGTTGAACTTCTGAGCTAGTTGAACGTCTTTGAGTTAAAACCTTGAGGTATTTGCTCAACCTGCTCCAACGAGAAGGTTGAACGTCTTTGAGTTATAACAAAGCCCGACCTTGAGCAGAAATTTCACTGATCCGCTGCAGCTCATGACTGAGATTCTGGATGTCACTCGCGTAACAATCTAATGCGTATAACATCCTTTTGACTGACTGATAGATTCCACTATCAAGGAAGAATGCTATTGGTCGTGAGCCTCCAGGACAAAGTTTCACAACAAATCAGGCGAGGGAACTAAACCTTGTCGGACACCCTTTAAGATAGGTACGAGCTTCCTCCGACAAATGGGAGGCATGCTCTTATCTGGTGGAAGTTTTAGGTTGATGAATGGTTGTCAAACCATTGCCGTGATTGTGGGTGATTGTGGGAATGATATCCAGGTTCAAGCTATGCTTTCCATGTTTAAGAAGCACTGCAGCGTATATAAGTGAATCAAATGCACATCTAGTATCATGACCAGCAAAAACTAAACTTTTGTGCACTGACTCAGCGTCAAAAGATTATTTGCTACCCCATTAAGTGTAGTAGGATGTAAAAGTAGATAATTTCATATTGCATTCTAGCAATAAAGATTCTAATTTTGTAGTAACAAATGTCACTTGTAAAGCTTCATGCCGAGATCACATCTACCCTTCCTTCAAATAACAAATAGCTTAGCTACTAACATATGGTGAATGCAATATATGATAGTTGATTTTGAACTGCTAAAAAGTTGACCTATAAGGATTGATCCTGGATTATTTATATTATATTTATTTTTCTGATTTATTCTCTATTTCTACGGCCATGGAACCTTTCAGAGGGAGGGGTGTGTGCTATTTTATGTATTTTGTGAAAATATATTGTTAAATAAATGAACCCTGGACTCAGTAACTCTGATTTAAATCTCTAAACAGACATATTGAAATAATACCGTTTAAAAATAAAACTATTGGATTAGTCTTGGGTACTTTTTCACACTTGGCAATAATTTTATTCCTGGTCAAAGACATTAAAATATCAGGAAGACAACCCTCCCCATCTCTATTTAGATGTGATCGCTTGAATGTGCTAGATTATAACAATGAAAGGGAAAATAGTCACCTCTTTCTTCTTCAGAGCAACAGTAAAATGTTTTTCCTCATGTTCAGGATTCCTTTTCTGTCCCATATTTGGCAAAGCTCTTAGAGTTCTATGGCTGTTTGGTGCTTTGTTTTGGGGAGGGGGGGGGGGCTAAAGTCTGGATCCAAGTTCTTACGTACCCTATTTAAAAATAATATCCGTTCTCTGGTACACATTTAATAATTCTAATTTTCTAAATGTACTTTGTTTCAAGTTCCAAATTCAAATTTATATTTTTAATATTCACAAATAAATTAAAACAGCATTGTTGCCCTGGAGAAAATCCCATGAGGTGAAAGTCCGCGCAACTACTGACGTATTAAATCAAATTCAAATAAATGTATTATAAATCAATCAAAATAAATAACCTATAGAATAAATAATAAATGACAAAAGTAAATAATAATAATAATAAATATATAAAGTAAGAATTATAATAATAAATCCAATTTCCATCACTCATCAGTCTTTAACTCACCTCTCAGCCAAACTGCCCTCCAAACTCCACCTTACCCTCGTATCCTCCATACCTGCCCTGCCCACCGTTCCTCCCATAATCACCCTAACTACGCTAAATTTGTTGTTCAAGAACCAATGTCGTTATATGTGTTCCAGGCTATTTATCCTCTGAACAATTTAAATAAAGAATTGATTGAGCAGTTTTTCTTGATTTGTTTTGCTTCCTCAGTCTTTGTTACTAACAGTGTAATAAGATTAAGTTAAAATTACGTTTCAAGATGGACTTTAGATTGCATTTCAGATTGACTTTATAAACAAAATTCTTCACGAAAAAAAATCAAAATTATTATTGCTTTTGATTGTAATAAAGATAAATAATTTTATAAACTGTGTATCTTTAAATTCAGTATTATAAAAAATCGCCATCATGTTTTCTTAGAGTCATCTGGGTTGAACCAGTATTTGGCTGTGACTACACCAGCCGTCATTTCGGCCGAATCTGTGGAAGAGTCAGCCGGAATGTCCGAAAGTTATGATGATCTAAGTTCAGTCCTAGAGTCACTCAAATCTGATACGCTGCGATCAGGAAGCTCAACACCCTTTGGCTCATGGTCAGGCTCGCCAGTGAGGTCTTTGCCGACATCACCAACTGTTCATTGTAATCAGTCTTTAGCCCCTCTGTTGCTTTTTATTGGCGGCTCGTTTGTTAAGCATTCCTGCATTGTCCCCTTTTTGCTCCCTATTATTTTAAAATTTGTGAATGTTTACTGTTCTAAATTGTTCGTTGAGATATAACCTTTTTTAAAATTAAATAAGAATTAAATAAAAAGACGAAAAATAGTAACTTGTAGAATTAAAAAAAACTTGAGAAATATGTAATCTAGTATTCGAAATAGTTGCCAAATATTTTAGCATTCCTAGAGAGCTTGGAAAGCTAATCCTCTTTGGTTCCTGGTCTTGCTCGCCAGAGAGATATCTTCCAACGTTGCCAACTGTTTAGCCTAACCAACCTTCCTTCCTCAGTTGTTTTTGGGTGTCAGAGTATTATTATCTTGTCTCCTTTTTGCTCCTTATTTCCTCAAAACGGGTGAATCCTTCCAATTTTGAAAGCTTCATTACAGTATACATTGTGTTGAAATTAGATTAAATAGAAGAAAAATAATAACTAATAGAATTTTTCTTTAATCCCACCCCCTCTCCTCTCGGTGACATAAGAATCTGTTCCACTTAAAATTTCAACCTCTAATGTCGCCTACACTAATTTAAAAACTTCTTTTTTTTTATTTCATTTTATTTTGGGTAGGCAGAGATAATTGATGAGAACGAAGTATACTACTTTCTCAGTCAACTATACATCATCCTCCATCCTCTCAATCTTCCCTCAAAACCCTTATCAAATCTAAGAGGAGAAGAATGCTGTGCCCTTACAATCTTTAGACACTCCATTCTAATCATCCTGTAAAAACCCCAAAAATAAACTTCTAAATTCTTTTTAATACCATGTTGGCTCCTCAAAATTCATACCTTAACCATCAAAATATAATTTAAATAAGAAAACGGTCTTGCTCGCCAGAAGTATCCCTGTCAACATCATGAACTGTTCATTGCAATAACCTCCTCTGTTGCTTTTTATTGGCAGCTCGTTTGTTAAGCATTGATGCATTGTCTCTCTTCCCTCCTTTTTGCAGTGGTGTAATTTTGTCAAAATCCTGTGGGGGGCGGGGGGGGGGGGGGTAAAGTCGGAGCTAATTTCCCCAAATCGAGTGAAAATCTCAGTAAAAAATGAAAAATGAGCCATAGGGTACCCTAAAGGCAAAGATATACTAAATAAAACCGACCCGTTTCTCTGGATACTTGAATTGTGCAGGTTTATCTTGGTTTTGTCAGGATTTTTGAAGAAATTAAATTTCAACTGGGGCCTGGAGGGGACAGTTTCCCTACCCCATAGCAAATTACGCCCCTGCTTTTTTTTCAAAATTGGTGAATTTTTTCTATTCTGAATGCTTTGATACAGCAGACGTTTTATTAAAATTAAATTAAGTAGAAATTGAAAAAATAGATAATAAACAAGAATACTAATTAAAATGCAAAAAAGAGCTTGAAATAGATGTAAACTAGTACTTGAAGTAAAAACTAAATATTGTAGCATTAATTGAGGGTTCATGGAGATGCAGCCTTTCCTCTTTGGCCCTTGATTTTTCTCACCAGGGGGATTCTTACGAGCATTCCCAACTGTTCATTATAGCCATTTTCCCTCGTGTGCAATATTTGGATAGTAGGTAATGTGACAAGCATCATGGTATTGTTTGTTTCTTCACTTCTTCAAACCCTGATGAATAGTTCCCATAGTTGATGAGAAATGAGTCGTAAAAGTCAAGAGTAGTAGGAGTAGATCCCTCCTTACTTGCGTGTCTGTGAGGAGTAGATCCCTCCTTGCTTGCGTGTCCGTAAGGAGTAGATCCCTCCTTACTTGCGTGTCTGTGAGGAGTAGATCCCTCCTTGCTTGCGTGTCTGTGAGGAGAAGATACCTCCTTGCTTGTGTGTCTCTGAGGAGTAGATCCCTCCTTGCTTGCGTGTATATAAAGAGTAGTTCCCTACTTGCTTGCGTGTCTGTGAGGAGTAGATCCCTCCTTACTTGCTTGTCTGTGAGGAGTAGATCCCTCCTTGCTTGCGTGTCTGTGAGGAGTAGATCCCTCCTTGCTTGTGTGTCTCGTTTGATAGCTTATGTTTTACTTTTTGCTTTGACCTATTGTGAATATGTTTTAAAACTGCTTAATCTCTTGCTTGCATGTGATTTTATCGACGGTATAATTTTCTTTAGTGTCCCCCTAGATAAAAAGAAAAAAATGTATCTTTTCTTTCTTTTTTATTCTCTTGATACATCTGTTGGCCAATGGACGTGATTCTTTCGTAGAACAGTTACTTAGAAATTATGTAGGGTCCTCCACATGGTTGCCACCCCTGTATCATCACTATTATTAGTGATTTTTTGCATTGCCTAAACAAAAAATCACTAAATTTGCACATGAATCACTGTATTATTAAAAGAAAATCACTAAATCAACCAGAAAATCGCTAAAATCTAGTTATTTTCTTTGTCACCGGTGGCAACCCTGGTCCTCCAGTGTCATCATGGGATCGATCTCTGTTGGGTAATACACACAGTACATGTATCTAGATATGTATAGTGCCGTCTTACAGCACCAGGTGTTAAAACTCAGCTGCAGCAACCCGTTGTAGGACGCGGAATTTGATTTAGGTTCTAATATTACGTGAAAGCACCTCCATAATAATCCAAACAGGAAGACGAAGAAATTATGTAGGAATTTTAATTCAATACCAAATTTTTGTGAAGTGGTCATTGCCAAGCGCCAATACTTCTTGAGATTCAGCTCTTATGCTGAAAAGACTAGTTTAAGAGATATTCAGTTATCAGGGTTTTCTGTACTTGTTAACAGCTAATTGGAAGCTGTATTTTTTTTTTTTTTTTTGCAATATTTCACTTCTCATTTTATAGTTATTACAGGGTCAGGTGTTATTTAAATGATGTTAACTAGTTTAGGAGACTAGTTAGACTGGTTAGAGTTAGACTACTTTATGAGAAATTCAGTTATCAGGGTTTTCTGTACTTGTTAACAGCTAATTGGAAGCTTTATTTTTTTTTTTTTTTTTTTTTTTTTTTTTTGCAATATTTCACTTCTCATTTTGTAGTCATTACAGGGTCAGGTGTTATTTAAATGATAAGTAAACTAGTTTAGGAGACTAGTTAGAGTTAGACTAGTTTAGGAGAAATTCAGTTATCAGGGTTTTCTGTACTTGTTAACAGTTAATTGGAAGCTGTATTTTTTTTTGCAATATTTCACTTCTCATTTTATAGTCATTACAGGGTCAAGTGTTGTTTAAATGATAAGTTAACTAGTTTAGGAGACTAGTTAGACTAGTTAGAGCTAGACTAGTTTAGGAGAAATTCAGTTATCAGGGGGGTCTTTACTTGTTAACAGCTAATTGGGAGCTGTATTTTTTTTGCAATATTTCACTTCTCATTTTATAGTCATTAAATAAAAAAAACAAGTTTTTTAAACTGAAAGTAAGGAGCGACATTAAAACTTAAAACGAACAGAAATTATTCCGTATATGAAAGGGGCTGTCCCCTCCTCAACGCCTCGCTCTTTACGCTAAAGTTTTTTATTGTTTTAAAAAATAAAGTTGTGAGACAGAGTCAAACTTTAGCGTAAAGAGCGAGGCGTTGAGGAGGGGACAGCCCCTTTCATATACGGAATAATTTCTGTTCGTTTTAAGTTTTAATGTCGCTCCTTACTTTCAGTTTAAAAAACTTGTTTTTTTTATTTAATTTCTGATCGTTTTTTAGTTAATGCAGCTTTTATTTGCATAAAAATTTTACTTTTCTTTTGCTAAATGGATGTCTTTACAAATTAACTTACGTAACTAACTTCTATATTCGTATATTTTTCTTCTGGCAAAAAATACAAAGGTGCAGATTTTTGCAGATATGAGCTTGAAACCTATGTAATAGGGTTTTCTGATACGCTGAATTCTGACGGTGTGATTTTCATTAAAATTTTTTCACTTGTAGGGGCTTTATCCCCCCTATTTAAAAAATTAATTAAATTTTCTCAGGCTTGGAGCTTTTGATGAGTAATACTAAACTTAATAAAATTCATATATTTAGAATCAGCATTATAAACACATTCTTTTGATACATTTATTGACATCACAGTTCCGTTTTTAAAAGTTTCGATTACTATTGAGCCGTATCGCTTGTTTTTTTATTGTTTTTTTATTACATATATGTTATTACGTATATGAGGGGGTTCTCCCCTTAGTCAATACCACGCTCTTTACGTTTAAAGTTAAAAAAAATTTTGATTCACAAACCCCTGAATCCCAAAGGCCGTTTAATTAGAATAGATAGCTCTTTTGAAAGCACTAAAAAAAAACTGTAGCGTAAAGAGCGAGGTATTGACTTGGGGGAGAACCCCCTCACATACGTTATAATTTCTGTTCGTTTTAAGTTCTAATATTCCTTCTTACATTTCAGTTGAAAAAACTTTTTTTTTTATTTAATTTCTGATCGTCTAATGATCGATTTAATTTCTAATGCTTGGAAATCCGGCGCCCCCTTCATAGAAATGTCTCTTACCCCAAAGAAACATCCTTCAAGGAAATATTCTCCAGAGTAACCCCCTCCTCTAGCCCCCCCCCCCAGAAAAAATCCTCCCTGAAAATGGTTGTATACTTCCCAATAACCAATAAATAATGCTGGCAAGTCTGGCACCCCCTTCATGGCAATTTCCCTTCCCCCATGAAAACTTCCTTCATGAACAGATTCTCCAACATAACCCCCGAGCCCCCCCAACCACCCACCAACCGAAAAAAACCACCTGAAAACTTCTGTATACTTCCCAAAAAACAATAATATATGTTAACATTGGGTAAAGTTCATAACTTTTAGCCCTCCCTCTGGGAACTTCGGGGGATTAAGTCATCCTAAAAGACATATTTATCATATTTTCGACCATATTGAACAAAATGGCTATCTCAAAATTTTGATCGGGTGACTTTGGGAAAAAAATAAGCGTGGGAGGGGGCCTAGTTGCCCTCCATTTTTTTTGTCACTTAAAAAGGGAACTAGAACTTTTAATTTCCGTTCCAATGAGCCCTCCCACGATATTCTAGAACCCATGGTTCAATACGATCACCTCTGGGAAAAAACAAAACAAAAAAAAACAAATAAACGCATCCGTGATCTTTCTTCTGGCAAAAAATGTAAAATTCGACATTTTTGTAGATAGGAGCTTGAAAACTCTACAGTAGGGTTCTCTGATACGCTGAATATGATGGTGTGATTTTCATTAAGGTTCTATAACTTTTAGGGGTCTTTCCCCCTTTTTTTGAAAATCAGCCAAATTTTCTCAGGCGCGTAACTTTTGATGGGTAGCACTAAACTTGATGAAAGTTATATATTTGAAATCAGCATTGAAATCTGATTCTTTTGATATATCTATTGGTATCAAAAACCCGTTTTCTAGAGTTTCGGTTACCATTGAGCCGGGTCGCTCCTTACTTAAAGTTCGTTACCACGAACTGTTTGATTACAGGGTCAGATGTTATTTAAATGATAAGTTAACTATTTTCATAGAATAAACATGTAGAAATATGGCAAAAAAGATTTAGCTGATTTTTTTATCGTGCTATTTGCCTGGCAAAAAGAAAGGGCTCTCATTATTTTCCGTTGCTGATGTATTTGAGAACAGAAGAGGCGTTTAAGTATGTTTAAATATAGAGGTGTTTAAGTGCTTACTCAAATTTGAGGTTTTTTTTACATTTAGAAGACGTTTAATCGAAGAGTAGAAGAAGCTCACTGGGAGCTTCTTCTCATTCAAAAAAATCTCAAAAATTGAACATCAAAATTGATGTTCAATTTTTGGGACATTGTTCTTAGCGTTAAATAATATTAAGACAGGAAACAAACAGTTTAACACAACAACAACAACAACGCTTATAGCAGTTATAGCCAACCTATGACGCGCGTGTCCGCACTGACGCCCATCTTCAAAGATGAGTCTTCATCTTCAGTGTTCTTCTTCGTGTTCATCTTCAGTCTTCGTGATTAGTTTTCAAAAGGGAGTTTGTCGAAGGGATTGGGCCCAAAGATTTTCTGAATTGAGATCTGTAGTTAAAAATATGGAACGGAATCATTTCAAGAATTAAAATGAGTACAAGTATGAAGAAAAAATTTTATCTGACACTTAAATCACCTTGAAAGATTTAACTATGACTATGCTAACAGTTTTTTCATCTTTGTATTTTTCTGAGATATTGTTCTTAGCATTAAATAATATTAAGACAAACAGCTTAACAGATAAAATCAGTGGTGTTTATTTTCTTGAAATGTACTAAGTATAAACACGAAATAGAAATTTAGCAGACAAACTTCAGCAACAAATAAGTCACTAATTACTTTCATAATCTTTAATTTTGTATTTTAAATCATGTTAAACAAATAATTATAAATCATTTAAATTATAAATATTTCTTTTGTTATCTTGACTGACTTGTCACGTAATTTTTTTTTTTTTTTTTTTTTTTTTTTTTTTTTTTTTTTTTTTTTGACACACTGAGTTTAAAGGGCTTGCCATCACTGGCCTATAGTCTTATTCGAATTTTATTTTTGCATTCCTTTTTTTGCTATTATTAGTATTATTATTATTAGTATAGTATTATTATAATAGTATTAGTATAGTATATTAGTATAGTATTATTATTGAAAGGTAGAAGAGGTTTAAGTGAAGACAAGAGGTTTAAATGATTCAGCGCTTATCAAATAGTCACTAAGAAATGTTTGAGGCAGCAACAAAATACTAAAGAACAAAATATTAATTAAAGGGTAAATAGACCTAGCCGGATTTGGCTAGCGAGAAAGTCGGTTTTCTTTCGCCTCCTTCCGATAAGATAGAAAGACAAAAGACTTCCTCCTTCGGCCCTCGCAAACGTGGCCTCGCAGATTTATTATCATGACACCACATATCCTTTGCTCGGGTGATGCTCGAAACCTCGGTCCTCAAATGTGTGTCATTTCCTTTAAGCATTATCTTCTGCTTTTAACCTTGGTGTTCGTCACATTTTTTTTAACTCCGGGAAGTTGCCAGCCCTTCATTCAGTTTTTTAACATATATCTTCAAAATAATTTAGCAAATAAGATTAAACTGTGTAAATTATTAAAATAAAAAAAAATTAATACTTTTATTGTAAGTATTAGTAAATTAATATTCCTAAACATTCGTTACAGTCTCATTGGATCATGTTGTACAATGAGGCAAAGACTAGCTACGTCGAACCAGGGGTGGATCCAGGATTTTTTTTTAGGGGGGGGGCAAAATAGATTGATCCGATAAACTTGCGTTAGGAGCAAGTTTAATTAACGCAAATTTGCGTTAATTAAGTGAATTACACTATTTTAGACTAGGTTAGGGGGGGCGCACCACTCGCCCCCCTACTGGATCTGCCACTGCGTAGAACTGCTTCAAAATCTAGCTACAACGTCACTACAATCTTAAAGAACAAACCAATTATTTTATTGGATAGATTACAGACAGCAGGTTTGACGATATCCGTTCGCTTTTTCTTCTATGCTACCAGCAAAGGTTTTCTAAGGTTTTACTACTACCACTAACAACTCGTTGCAGTACCAATCCACCTCAGGCCAATACTTCTGCGCATGCTTCTCCTCCCCAATCCGTCAAAAGCGTGACTCTGTACTCGCTTGGGGATGATCTGATTTTCGTTTGGCTCTAGATGAATGACCAGCAAGCATGATTTTCTCATAATCAGTAATTCTTATACCATGGACTAGTCATCTTCACCTTTCTTTCACTAGCCCTAGAAGTTGGGGTTGAACCATATTTTTCATTTCATCTTCATTCAAACGTCGGTTTATTTTTTGATATACGGTCAAATTGTACAGAAAATATAGAAACATCTCACTTTGGATATACTGCAATGGTGATTGTTTATCATTTTCTGGAACTTTTATTCGTGAAATTGTGGAACATCTATGCTAATATCTTTCCTTTTTAATGTTGTTGTGGATTCTTAGACACGGTAATCTAATTTGTAAATTCAAAATTTAATCGTAGTTTCGCTAGCTGAAGATGAAAATGACGATTCTTCGACGCCAGGAAAGCCCCTACGCCATCTAGGCTTGAACAGACCCAGGCGACTTAAAACCCGTATGCCGACTAAGCCTGCAATTTCCCATCCGGATGGACCTATTAACCTTGGTGCCATGTCACCAGAAATGGAGTTGAATGAAGGGTTTGACTCGTTTTTTGGGATCAGCCTAGGCTCAGGCTCTGGAGCTACTAGTGCGACTTCTCTTGGGTCGATTTCAGAGGAAAGGTAGATCTTTTTCATTTCCTTTTTTAAGAAAGTATTTCTCAAGATTTGAGAAAGAAGTTGTAAAAAGAAAAAAGGATGTAAAAGTAAAATAGATATTCTATAGAAGAAAATTATAAGAAGGGAAAGAAGTGCTTCCCTTTTGGACTCCAGCTGAAACATGTACATTTATGGGGACATGCCCTTTTGTGATAAAAATGAACACAAGAGTGAAAAATTGTGTTTAATAATCCTTTATATAATGCCATTGTTTTAGAGCCAAAGATAAATTAAATGGTTTCTGATTTATTTTTTAGTTCTTCTCACGTTTTTATTCTTATTTTTATGCTTTTACTTTTTGAGACAATGTATTGGTTAGAAAAACAGTCACCTGTAGAAGTGACAAAATGGTACTTTGCTATTTTTGAATCAGATGGAGTCTCCATTTGTTCAACAATTGTTTCAATGAGCTTTCTATTGCTCTCAAAGTCGGAATATATTATAATAAAGCAGATTAAAAGTAACTTTACTAAATTCTAAATTACATAAAACATAAAACCGAGCGATAAGCAGCACAAGAATCTGTGAAATCTGAAAATAAAATTGGAAAATCTTTCTTATCTTTTCTTTGAACTATTTTTAACGAGATGACCATACGTAAAGGTGTTTTTATTATATAATCTTTCAACTATTTTTAACAAAATGGCTACCTCAAATTTTTTATCAGATGTTTTTGGGGAAAAAGGGTTTGGGGGCTAGTTGCCCTCTGATCTCTTTTGACTCTTAAAAAAGGGCACTAGTACTCTCAATTTCCAATCGAATTAGCCCCCTTTGAAGTTCATATGACGACCCCTTCTATATAAAGTGCCTCTGGGAAAAAATGGAGTGTGGGGGGAGGCTAGCTTCCCTCCGATCACTTTTAACTCTTAAAAAGTGAATTACAACTTTCAATTTCCAATCAAATCAGCACTCTAGGAATTTTATACGAGTATCCCTTCAATAAAAATCATATATGCCCCCAGGGCATAACTTACAACGCCTACCCCCGGGTCAAAATTTTTATCTGATGCATTTAGGGCGTGGTGGAGGGGGGGGACTAGTTGCCCTTTGATCTCTTTTGACTCTTAAAAAGTGAACAAGAACTTTCAATTTCAAATCAAACGAGCCCTCTCCAAAGTTTATACAAACATCGCTTCCATAAGAACTATATATGCCCCTAGAACATTAATCCTAACGCCTGCCTCCGGGCTCTGCGAGGTTCCGTCGCACAGGAATTTTTTCTTATCTGACTTTTTAACTATTTTTAATGAAATGGCTATTATAAAATTTTTATCAGATGGGCTTGGGGAAAAACTGGTAAGTGGCGGGGGGCTAGTTGCCCTCGGATATCTTTTGACTCTTAAAAATTGAACTAGAACTTTCAATTTTCCAATCAAATGAGCCCTCTCTGAATTTTATACGAGTATCCCTTTCATAAGAACCATATACGCCCCCAGGACAACACTTACAACGACTATCCCCCGGGCTCTGGGTAGTGTTTTTGTTATCTAATTTTTGAACAACTTCCAAAACACTGGCTATCTCAAAATTTGTAGGGGACGGGTTTGGGGAAAAAAGAGCGTGGCGGGGGTCTAGTATAACTCTTTTGAGTCCTCAAAAGAGAGCTTAAGCTTTTCACGTCGAGTAAAATGCGCAATCTATGAAGTTTATACGAGCATCCCTTCCGCAAGGGCAATTTATGGCTATAGTGAGTACCCTGGAACACCTCCCCCTTTGCCTTGGCGGGTTGTATTGGCACCGAATTTTTTCTTATCTGACCTTTGAACTATTTTTAACAAGATGCCCATCTCAAAATTTTCATCAGATGGGTTGGGGGATAGCTGCCCTCCGATCTCTTTTGACTATTAAAAAGTGAGCTCGAACTTTCAATATCCAATCAAATGAGCCCTCTCTGAAGTTTATACGAGCATCCCTTTCATATGAACAATATGTGCCCCAGGGCATAACTTACAACTTCTGCCCCCCAGGCCCTGGGGGGGTTGTGACGACACCTGAGTTTTGCTATCTGACTTTCGAGAAATTTAACTTAATTCCTATCTCAAAATTTTTATTGGGTGCATTTGGAGAAAAATGGGCGTGGGGGGGGGGGGCTAGTTACCCTCCAATCTCTTTTGATTCGAAAAAACTTAACTAGAACTTTCAATTTCCAATCAAATGAGCCGTCTCTGAAGTTTTTACGAGCACCTCTTCAATAAGAACCATATATTCCCCCAGGGAATAACTTACAACGCCTGCCCTCGGACCCTGGGGGGCTGTGCTGACCACGGAGTTCTTGTTATATGGTCTTTGAACTATTTAAAAAAAGCTATCTCAAAGTTCTTATCGGATGGGTTTGAGGAAAAAGGGCGTGGAGTGGGGGGGGGCTAGGTGCCATCCAATCTCTTTGGACCCTTAAAAAGTGAACTAGAACTTTCAGTTTCCAATCAAATGATCCCTCTTTGAAGTTCATATGATCATCCCGTCCATAAGACCCACATATGCCCCCAGGGCATAACTTACAACACCTGCCCCCGGGCCCTGGTGGATTGTGTCAACACCGGATTTTTTGTTACAGGATCTTTGAACTATTTTTAACAAAATAGATATCTTTTTATTGGATGCATTTGGGAAAAAAGGATTTGGGGGGGGGGGAAGCTGGTTACCCTCCAATATCTTTTGACGCTTAAAAAGTGAAATAGAACTTTCAATTTCCCTGAAGTTTATACGAACATTCCTTGCATAAGAACCATTTATGCCCCAGGGCATAACTTATAACCCTTGCCCCTGAAGACTGTGGGGGGAGTGTCCTGCTCAAACATATAATTTCCAGAACTTCGAACTACGTTGAACAAAATGGCTAGATCAAAATGTTAATGGGATGTGTTTGGGGAATTGGTGAGCATGGAACAACTGTCAGTTGCCTTAGAATCACTTTCGACTGTGGGCAAGCAGAATAGCTGTTTAAATTTCCAATCAAATGAACCCTTTCTGAAGTTTCTACGACAATGCTGTCTACACAAAATCTTATATGCCCCCAGGGCAAAAATAACAACCCTTTCCCTGAGGGCTGTGGGGGAGTTGTCATCCTCAAAGACCTAACAAAGACTTAATAAAGAACTTAAAACTAAGTTTAATAAAATGACTGTCTCAAAATTTTGATTGGATGTGTTTGGGGAAAAGGTGGGCGTGAGAGGGGGGTTAGTTGCCCTCCAAACACTTTTGAATATTAAAAAGGGCACTAGCCCTTTGAATTTCCAATCAAATGAGCCTTTTTTGAAGTTTCTACAACAACACCTTCTATAAAACCTTATATGCCCCCAAAGTATAACTTGAAACCTTTGCTTTTAGGGTTTTGGGGGAGTGTCCTTCTCAAAAACATATTTTCTATCTGGAAAGCAACTAAGCTGAACAAAATGGCTATCTCAAAAATTTTGATTGGATGTATTTGGGGGAATGATGGGCTTGGGGGGGGGGGGCTAGTTGCCCTCCATTCACTTTCAGCTATTAAAAAGGGCACTAGCCCTTTAAATTTCCAATCGAATGAGCCTTTTTGAAGTTTCTACGACAACGCCTTCTATAAAACCTTTTATGGCCCCCAGGGCATAACTTAAAACCCTTGCCCTGAGGGTTGTGGGGGAGTGTCCTCCTCAAAAACATATTTTCTATCTGGAAATCAATTATGCTGAACAAAATGGCTATCTCAAAATTTTCATTGGATGTATTTGGGGGAATGATGGGCTTGGGGGGGGGCTAGTTGCCCTCCAATCACTTTCGACTATTAAAAAGGGCACTGTGCCTTTGAATTTCAAATCAAATGAGCCTTTTTTGAAGTTTCTACGACAATACCTTCTAGATAAATCTTATATGCCACCAGGCTATAACTTAAAGCTCTTGCCCTGAGGGTTGTGGGGGAGTGTCCTCCTCAAAAGCATATTTTCTATCTGGAAATCAACTATGCTGAACAAAATGGCTATCTCAAAATTTTGATTGGATGTGTTTGGGGAAATGATGGGCGTAGGGGAGGTAGGGGGGCTAGTTGCCCTCCAATCGCTTTCGACTATTAAAAAGCGCACTAGTCCTATGAATTTCCAATCGACTGAGCCTGTTTTGAAGTTTCTACGACAAAGCCTTCTATAAAAACCTTATATGCCCCCAGGGCATAACTTAAAACCCTTGCCCTGAGGGTTGTGGGGGCGTGTCCTCCTCAAAAAGATATTTTCTATTTGTAAATCAACTACGCTGAAAAAATGGCTATCTCAAATTTTTGATTGGATGTGTTTGGGGGAATAATGGGCGTGGGTGCCCATCACTTTCGACTACTAAAAAGGACACTAGAACTCTCGATTTCCAATCGAATGAGCCCCCTTTGAAGTTTCTACGACGACCCCTATCATTTGAAGTGCCTCTGGGGAAAAAAAAAATAAATAAATAATAAAACATTGGAGCCGTAAGGCCTTTACTATAGGCAACGCCACAGCGTTGCCTCTGATTAATAAAAAAAAAACTTTCTAAAAAAGGAAATTTTTGTAAATAAAACTAAAGGCCGTATTGAAATTAAGATCAGAAGAAATAGAAACCTACAATAGCTCAAAACAACCAGAAATTACTATTAAAGAATAAATGAAACCCAAAACAAACCGAAATTAAATAAACAATCAGCAAAAACATACGACAGGTACTAATAATAATGAATAAATAAATTCTCAAAACGAGCAAAGCGTAAGTTGAATATGCAAATCAAGCTTAAAACGAACCAAAGTATTTTGCTCATTGAGGCATAAAGGAAGCCCAAAACAAACAGAAGTTAATAAGCAATCATAGCAATCAAACGAACAATGGCTACTAATATAAACGAGTAACTAAATCTTAAAACGAGTGAAACTTAAATTGAATATGCAAATCCAGCTTGAAACAAACAAAATCTTTACAAAGAAGAGTTTGAGTTTCGCCTCCTTCTGTCACTGTAAAAGTCTAAAACCTACTGCGTCATTGGCGCTTTACGGAAACCTATATGTGTCTTGAACAGTCTTGAAAAGCACAAATAAAATCAAACTTAATGTTTGATATATAATGCTATTAATTGTTGACATCATCAGTTCAAGATTTTATTTCACACTAATTTTGCTTTCATTTTCAATGCTGCAAGAACTGGAAAAGAAAATATTTGTAATATAATTCGTTTTCAGTGAAGTACCAATGATAGGCTTTAAACTTTTGCAGTTAGGGAAGGGGGCAGTATCCACACTCTTGTTTGTAGTGAAGCTGTATTTGTCTTGAACAGTCTTGGAAAGAGCAAATTAAATTAAAGCTGACTATTTGATATGCAAAGGTTATGCGGATTAGTAGATTAACAGTTCAAAATTTAATTTCTCCGCGACTTTTATGTTTATTTTAAGTGTAAAAATAAGCATGAAAGAAGACGGTTGTAATGTAACTTGCGTTAAGCTAGGCACCAGCGCTACTGTAGGTTTTGGAATTTTAGAACGAGAGAAGGAGGCAAACCCAAACTCTTGTCTGTGATGATTTTTGTTTGTTTCAAGTTTAATTTGCATATTCAATTTAAGTTTCACTCGTTTTAAGATTTATTTACTCATTTATATTAGTAACTATTGTTTGTCTGTTTGCTATGATTGTTTATTTAATTTCTGTTCGTTTTGGGTTTCATTTATGTTTCAATAGCAATTTTTTTTTAGTTTTAAGCTTGATTTTCATAATCAACTTATGCTTTACTCGTTTTGAGATTTATTTGTTCATTTATATTAGTACCTTTTGTATGTTTTTGCTAAGATTTATTTATTTAATTTCTGTTGGTTTTGGGTTTCATTTATTCTTTAATAATTATATATGGCCGATCTCAGTTTGATTTATTGTAGGTTTCTGTTTCTTCTGATTTTAAATTAATATTTCCTTTACTGCTCTTTAGAAAACTCTTTTTTCGGAAAGTTTTTTTAATTAATTTCTGTTCGTTTTAGATTGCCAAAGTTTAAAGTTTTTCTAAATTCCCAATTTAAAATTTTAAGAACAACGAGAGGTAAAACTCAATGAAAAGACAACAAACGAGACTGCGGCTAGACCTTTTTTATTGAAAGATTAGCAAAGATATGTTTTTTTAATTTCTATAGCCTCCCTCGCCCACTGAGAAAAACCTCTATCATTAGAAATAGCCGTGGCCTCCTCAAATTGTACAAAATGTTCAGGTTGAAAGAAAATATGTTCAGCCAAAGCCAAAACAAAAGTTTAAGAAGGCTCGCTGAATTGTAGAGTTTTTTATATTGAGTTGAGATGCTCAATACATCTTTCAAGAAATTGTTGGTGAGTTCTACCAATATAAAACTTCCCACAAGAACAAGGAATTTTACACACCCCACTAACTAAATTTCCCCGGGTTAAATCCTTCCCGGAATTAAGGAAACTACCTATTGGTCTCACTGATTGGAAACATGTATCAATGTTATGTTTCCGCAAAATTCTTTTAAGCATCACCCCCAAAACAAGTACATCAGGCAAAGAAATGAAATTTTTTGACTGGCGGGGGAGGGGGGCTATTTTGACAACGAAGTGTTTGTAATCTTATCGTTGGACTATTTCAAACAAACTGACTTTCACAAAATTTTCATTTAATGCATTTGGGGAAAAGAGGGTGATTGAATCAGGGGGGGGGTAGATTCCCTCCGCTAACTTTTGACTCGTAAAGAGGTAACTAGAACTTTCAGCTTCCAATCAAATGAGCCACCTTCGCAATTTATAAAACTACTCCTTACATTAGAACTTTATATGCCCACGGGGCATAGCTTCCATACTTGCCCCTGGGCTCTGGGGGGTTGTGTTGACCCTGGGATTTTTGTTATTTGATGTTTTAACTATTTAAAAAATGGCTATCTCAAAATTTGTATCGGATGGGCTCGGGGAATAGGGCTAGGGGGGCTAGTAGCCCTCGGACCTCTTTTGGCTCTTAAAATGTGAAGTAGAACTATCAATTTTCAATCAAATGAGCCCTCTCCAAAGTTTATACGAGCATCCCTACCATAAGAACCATATATACCCCCGGACCATAACTTGCAATGCCAGGACCATTAATTTGCTTTGCTTGGAACAATAGGCAAACAATCGTTTAAAGCCATCTTCATCTTCCAAATAGTAGCTATTCATTACCTAAGCTCAGCCCCACACTCTGAGGAAATTTTAATTTTTCAAATTTTTGGGTCACTCACTTGCCCGAGACTCTGGGCGTGTGGGCACCCCCAAATATTGTTCCAAACTCCTCTCTCAATTTAGCTCTTGTTCACAGATGTCCACCATCACCAATCAGTACATGATACGAACTATGTGTCTTGGCTTTTTTTGCCCCCGGGCCCTGGGGGTTTGCGTCGACGCTTGAGTTTTTCTTATCTGACCTTTGAATTATTTTTAACAAAATGGTTATCTCAAAATTTTTGTTGGATGGGTGTGGGGAAAAAGGGCGTGGAAGGGCTAGTTGCCCTTGGATCTCTTTTGACTCTTGAAAAGTGAACTAGAACTTTCAGTTTTTATTTGTTTAGAAGTTTTTATTATATTTTTTTTTTTTTTTTTGTAGTAATTAACATCCCACCTCCTCTCCTCTCGGTGACGTAATAATCTTTTTCACATAATTTCAAAACTTTAATGTCACCTACACTAATTTAAAAACGACATTTATTTTTTAAAATTTTTATCCAAACAATATTGATCAAAAGACACTCTGCTACTATACATAATTAACATGCTCAAAATTTATTATTAGCCTTCATTATCATTTTCTGTATTTTTATCCTATATTTTCATTTTTTTCTTCCCTTTTTCCATGTTTTTCCTTTTACCCCTCATCCTTCCTTTTTCTCCACTCAGAGAATATATTAAGCAAAACTAAAAAATTCAACCAACTAAAACCACCAAAAAACTTCTATTCCTCTATTTTCTTCTCTTTTATATCTGTGAAATTTAAAAAACTACATTCACCCATTATGTCATATTCATCATCCTAACTATAGACTCCCTTAAAAAAAAAAAAAATCCCTGTTATACCAACTAAAAATGAATTAAGGCAATCAAATACAACATGCTATTCTCCCGGGCGTACTGCAACACAAATAAAAACAAAAGAAAATAAAACGCACCTCCCACTTATAGGTTACACCCCCTCCTTAGTATAATCCTTTGGCAGTGGCTTAAACTAAAATCCAAACTTTATATTACCCCATCAAGCTTCAAAAAAAAAAAAAAAAAAAAAAAAAAAAATAAATAAATAAATACAATTTAAACCATTCTTCCCTTACAAAAAACCTCAACAAACAATAAAACATATACTTAAACAACACAATGCTTATTTAGGAAGAAGGGTTCAAAAATTCTAACAAATTACCCATAAACTTTAAATTTCCAAATAAAATTCAAACTTTACTTGATTGCCTTAAAAAAAAAAAAAAACTATTTACCAAACTCTCTATCCACTCCTCATCAATTCTTTAATTCCATTTTCTCTTCTTTCTCAAAAACTCTACTTTCCCCCTAACTACTCCTTTAAATCTTTCTAACTCAACTCTCTTTTTCTTTTTCCTCATTTTCCAAATATGGGTACATACCCATATCACAATTAATAACATTCCTTTCTGCCTCTTTTCATCACCTTTTCTTTCAAAATCGAGCTTCAATTTTTTTTTTTTTTTTTTTTTTACTTTTTAAACTCACCATCTCTATATTCTCACCCCCTAAAAACATCAAAAATAGAACTAAAAACTTCTTTGTTAAAAATACATTCTTTAAATTCATGCTGTAAACCATAAAACACCATTTCATGGCACAGGTTGCACTCTTTTATTTCGCCCTTCTTGAAATGACTTATTCTATCTCGGTAAGGTAATATGGTGTGTATCAGCATAAACATCACCTCTCTTTCTCTAGTGTCACACGGTACTTCATTTAGATTTTTGAAAGCCGCATCAAAATTCATGAAAGGTTCTTTTTCTTTAACATGGTATGAAAATTCGTACTCTCGGGTCGATATTTAATCATCTATGACCCTTTTTCTTTCTATCTGACTCAATCCTTCCTGAAACACTCCTTTTGATCTCAATTCTCTTAAAGTTTCCGCTGTTTCCCTTAACTGATCTGGGACCTCTTCCACTAGCGTCAAAACTTGTTCCTCAATTACTTCGTTCAAGACCGGTAGTAGCCAATCTCTCTCCAAACATCCAATTTCATCGTCCCTTTGGAGCATCTCAATAGCATTTCTCCAAAAAAGTGATTGGCAAACATTCCTATAATTTACAACTACTAATCCTCCTTTTACTTTGGGTACAAAGAGCATTTTCATGCTCAACTTTTCAATTTTTCCTCTCCACACAAACCTCCAAAAAATTTTTTCTATTCTCTTAGCACTGCCTTCATCTAGTTCGAAAGCTGGCGCGAAATAGAACAGTAGTGGTAGACAATGTCTTTGCATATGTCGCTCTGAAAAACAAAGAACACTCTTCAATATCATTTGCCGTCACCAGTATTCCTTCAATTTGCTGTTTTTTCTCTTCCCATAATTTACCCACCTTCATCTTGCGGGTCCATGTCACTCCAAGTATTTTTGCCTTTTCCAGTTTTGCTATCCTACGTTCCAGCAGAATTTATTCTAAATTTTCTGATTCCAGTATTTGTAAAAGATTGCTTTTTCCCTTGTGGATTTTTATCCTCACACTACTCTCATACTAATAAAGTACTCGTAGAACTACCTATACATCTTTGGCGCTTGACGGGGTAAAGGTTCCATCATCTACAAGTCCCCAGGTCTTGAAGCATGTATCATTGAAAAGAGGTAAACCGATTATACGGTCTTCTACGTACTTGAACAAATGGATCAATGTATATTTCAAAGAGGTAAGGCGAAGCTGGGTCACCCTGTCTCAACGATATCT
This sequence comes from Artemia sp. Qi Xiang Cuo, assembly GCF_049724085.1. Classification (NCBI taxonomy): domain Eukaryota; kingdom Metazoa; phylum Arthropoda; class Branchiopoda; order Anostraca; family Artemiidae; genus Artemia; species Artemia sp. Qi Xiang Cuo. The sequence continues at coordinate 12,454,546 of NC_142804.1, forward strand.
CCAAATCAATCCTCCTTGTAAGCGAGCCATTTACATTTATGACAGATACTGGCTTTTGATAAGGGCTTTTGAACATACGAACAAAATCCTCATTAAAACCACACTTTAAAATCATCAAAGACCATAAAATTTCCCTGTCAACCGAATCATATGCTTTCTCAACATCCACACTTAATAAATAAGCAAGTTTCCACACTTCATTTTTCTTTTTGGTCATCTCATCTCTCCTATATAATACATATCTTAGAACGCTCAAAATATGCTGTACTTTTCTTACTTTTACCCCCCCCCCCCCGAATTGGTAGCTTCCTAGTATATGTGGTATTATTTTTCCTAGTCTTTTTGTTAGCACTAGGGATGCAATCTTGTAGTCGCAGCAAAGCAAGGAGATGGGTCTCGAATAGCGTAGATCAGATCGTTCCCCCTTTTCGTGTACAAGAGATATTACTGCCTCCTCTTCCGGGTACCCGTCAGTGATAAAAGCCTTAACGACTTTTTCGTAAAAATCCCCCATTTCTTCCCATAGTTCCAAATAAAACTCGTAGCTCAGCCCGTCTATACCGGGGGACTTTTTCTTTTTAGCTTACCTTAAAACTAGTTCAATATCTTCTTTCGAGACATGCCTTCTTAAATTTTCATTTTCCTCCTCGCTTACCTTGCAGCTCGTTTGGTATTCATTAAAATATTATCGTCTCTCTTCACTTCCCGTCTCCTTTCTTTTAAACAGTCCCTTGAACCTCTATGTCATTGCTTCACCCAATTCTTTTTGCTCTTCTACTACTTTTCCATCTTCCCTTTCTACTTTCCTTAGGCTATTTTCCTCTCTTTTTCTTCTTGCTTTAACTACAGAAGCTAGGTTTACCTGGTCCGATGCAAACATTTCTGCCATTCGATTCCGAGTCATTCTCTCATACTCTCCGTACCCGAGAGCTTTTCTTGCTCTCTTAATTTGCTCATATTCTGACTTTCCCTCTTCTATTTCTTTCTTTAGGTCGTTTAACACTCTATATAAGTACACTTTCAGTTTCCAATCAAAATTTCAGTTTCTATATAAGTAAACTTTCAGTTTCCAATCAAATGAACCCTCTCTTATGTTTTTACGAGCGTCTCATTCATAAGAATCATATATGCCCCATGGACATAACTTACAAGGCCTGCCCCGGGCCCTGGGGGGTTGTTTTGACACCGGAGTTTTTGTTATCTGACCTTTGGGCTATTTAAAAAAAAATGGCTATCTCAAAAATTTGTATCGGATGAGTTTGGGGAAAAAGCGGGTGGGGGGGGGGCCTAGTTGCCCTCCGATCTCTTTTGACTCTTAAAAAGTTAACTAGAACTTTCAATTTCCAATCAAATGAGCCCGCTCTGAAGTTTATTTGAGCATGCCTTCCATAAGAACCATATATGCCCCCAGGGCATAACTTACAACGCCTGCCCCAAGGCCCTGGGAGGTTGTATCGACACAGGAGGTTTTTCTTATCTGACCTTGGAACTATTTTTAACAAACTGGCTATCTCAAAATTTTTATAGGATGCATTTGAGAAAAAGGGGGCTCTGTGGGGGGGGGGCTAGCTGCTCTCCGATCTCTTTTGTCTTTTAAAAACTGAACGAAAACTTTCAATTTCCAATAAAATGAGCCCTCTCTGAAGTTTACACGAGCATCCCTTCCATAAGAACCATATATGCCCCCATGCCATAACTTACAACACCTGCCTTCGGGCCCTGGGGGGCTGTGTCGACCCCGGAGTTTTCGTTATATTGTCTTTGAACTATTTTTAACAAAATGGGTCTCTCAAAATATTTAACGGATGTATTTGAGAAAAAGGGATGTGTTGGGGGGGGGGGGGCTAGTTGCCCTCAGATCCCTTTTGACTCTTAAAATTGGCACTAGAACTTCCGATATCCAATCGAATGAGCCCCCTCCGAAGCTTATGCCACGACCCCTTCCAAATTAAGTGCCTCTGGAAAAAAAAAAAATAATAAAATATTGGAGCCGTATAGCCTTTACTATAGGCAACGCTATAGTGTTGCCTCTGAAAAGTGAACTAGACCTTTCAATTTCTAACAAAATGAGCTTCCAAAAGAACCATGTATGCCCCCTGGGCATAACTTACAACGACTGCCCCCTGGCCCTGGGGGGTTGTGTCGACACAGGAGTTTTTGTTATCTGATATTTGAACTACTTTTAAGAAAATGGCTATCAAAATTTGTATCGGAAGGGTTTGGGAGAAAAGGGTGTGAGGGGGGGGGGGGGGCTAGTTGCCCTTGAATCTCTTTTGACTCTTAAAAGATAAACTAGAACTTTCAATTTCCAATCAAATGAGCCCTCTCTGAAGTTTACACGAGCCTTCCTTCCATAAGAACCACTTAACTTACAATGACTGCCCCCGGGCCCTGGGGGGCTTTGTCGAGACCAGAGTTTTTGTTATCTAATCTTTTAACTATTGTTAACAAAATGGGTATCTCAAAATTTCTATCTGATGCATTTGGGGAAAAAAGGGGGTGGGGGGGGGGCTAGTTGCCCTCCGATCTCTTTTGACTCTTAAATCTTTTTTGTGCCGTAAAAAAACGAAAATTTAACGGCAGTTACAGTCTACATAACCCCGTTTTCCAGAAAACGCCGAATGTAGACGCGGCTTTAGTACTCCAATAACCTATGTCACTCTAGGCTAAAAATAAAGGAATCAAATTAGAAAACAATCTTACTTCTTTCCAAACCAAAGGTTATACAAAAACTGAAACTTCCGGTAGTGGTAAAAAGACGAAGGTAAAAATCACACGGGATTTGACGAACGAAGACCAGCCAATAAAATCCCTCACAGGGTGTAACATAAAGTGACACGTAATCTACAGTATATGAACTAATTTTCCCTTTCATCCCTAATTAAATTTTAGCCAAACTTGCATCCAAAATACATTTTTAACAGGGATGAGTCACCCTTTTAACTGCGTAGCTAATCGAATCGCCTGCGAGGAAAAGGGAAACCCGTAATTATTACTTAAAAGAGAAAACCAAACAAGTAAAAGGAAAGGTGAAGTTAAGCTTACAAAAAGGGCATTTATCTGATAAAAAGTGACCGGAAAAAAAAATTCAAAACTCGAATCCAAAACAACGCAATCTCGAAAACCTAACGACGCGCAATGAAAATTACTACTAATTGAGCAGCGACTGAACTTCGAAAAAAAAACGCAAAACGAAACGACGCAAAGCGAGGTCATTGATGTATTAAACTCATTACGGTAATAATGTCCTTTATTCGGAGATGTCTTACCACAAGATACGCGAATTTTTTCTGTTTAATAATCACTCTGGAATTAGTATTAAACAAATTTAAGTCATAAAACAAGTTATCAACTTTTAACTACCGCTGTGAACTGTATAACGCAATAGCACAACTGACTAGTAGTGAATCAAGAATTTATTTATACTATCTTCCCTGTTTTTTAATATTGATTTCAGCCTAGCCAAATTATTACTACTACTACTACTACTAACAACTCACCGCAGCACCAGGCCGCCTGAGATCAGAACTGCTACACACAATTCTCCTCCATCCCAATCTATTGAAAACCTCCCTTTTTACACCCGCCCATGTAGTTCCCCTTGTCTTTAAATCATTCATTATGACGTCCTTCCACCCCAGACGGTTACGACATGCTTTCCGATTAACGCCAGACATTTGGCAGAAAAGGAAAGGCTTGAGTAATCTGTCATCATTCATCCGCAGGGCGTGCCCTAGCCACCTCAACCTTTCTTTTATTTTAGCCCTAGAGAGCGATATTGAACCACATTTTTCGTATAGCCTATTGTTTGAAATACGGTCAGTCAGCCGGGTACCCAGAACAATCCTTAAGCAATTTCTCTGGAAAAAATCTAACAAATCTTCATCCGCTTTTCGGAGCGCCCATACTTCAGAGCCATATTTGACCACCTTGATCATTGTAGTTTCTAATGTTCTAATCCTGGTTTGCAGACTTATCTTCCAATTCTTCAAAACTTTTTTTTAAGTGTGAAAAAAAAACCTGAGCCTTGGCTATTCCACTTTTAACATCTTCACTGCTCCAACCATCTTTACTAATAATACAACCAAGGTAAGTGAAGCTGTCTAACTGATCAATCTTTTCGTTACCCAACGTAACCTTCTCATCTTCACCTATTCCGAGCCTTATTGACTTATTTTTTTTAACATTATTTTTTATAACTATGCCTGCACCCTGTACCCGCCATCCCTCTAAAAGTTCATTCATTGTACTCAAACTTTCTTCTACGATGCCTATATCGTCAGAATAATCTAAGTCAAGGCGACTTTTTCCTCCCCATTTGATTCCGTGGTCTCCCATTGCCTTTCCTGTGCTCCTCAAGACAAAGTCCATCAAAATAATACATATAAAGGGCGATAGAACACAAAACTGTTTAACTCCTGATTTAATACAATACTAGCTGCTAACCTCATTTCCTACCTTAACCGCAGCAGTGTTATTCTCGTACATAGCACTAATCACTTTAATGTATTTGTCTGGTATACCATGCAAGGATAAGACATTTGCTAAAACTCTTCTATTAGTATAATTGAACGCTTGCTCATAATCTATAAAAATGAGGACCAAAGGCGTTTGAAAACTCAGGCACTTCTCAATTATTAACCTAAGAGTGAAAATTTGGTCGACACATCCTCTACCTTTTCTAAAACCGCAGTGTTCTTCTCTTAGAACTTTGTCTACGGCATCTCTCAGTCTAAAGTATCATATTACTAAGTAATTTACTACCTACAGAGACCAGACTAATCCCTCGATAATTACCACACTCACTTTTATCACCTTTCTTATAAAGTGGCTTAATTAAGGTTTACCTAAAATCATTAGGTACTTATTATCTTCAGTAACTTATTTCTAGCCTCAGAGCCACCATATTTAAGAAACTCATTTACCACCCTATCAGCAACTGGAGCCTTATTATTTTTTAGTCCTTTTAGTACTGTCGCTAATTCCTACTCATAAAACATATCTTCCTTCACATCCAATGTATCACAAACTTTTTCATTTTCCTCTATATCTCTTCTTTCAACTCTATCTCGGTTAAACAAATTCTCAAAATGTTCGGCCCATCTCTCTTTAGTTTTTTCCTTATCACTAATTGCGGCCCCATTCCTATCTTTTATGGGGCCAAGTCTGGATTGACTACTCCCTCTAATTTTATTAAGAAGCCAGTACAATATTTTACTATTATGCCGTCTAGCTGCATCTTCCAGATCCTCGGCAATTTTATCCATAGCCTCCATTTCACACCTCCTTAGTTCATATTTTAATGCCTTCTTCACTTTCTTTACATTCCCTTTTGTCTTCATATGATCTATCACTAAGGTAATTCTTGTACAAGTCTTACCTCCTTTCTATCAAACATAAAGCTTTTTCTCTAATATTCTTAGCTGCAGTTCTAGCTTTCTTCCCTAAGACACCTTCAGCAACTTCATAAATTGTTTTTCTTAAATTATTCCAACCATCTTCCACATTATCAAATTTTAAACTCTCAAGTTTAGTATTCAACTGTTACTGGAAAGTGCCTCTCAAATTCTTATCCTGGAGTCTACCAGCATCATAACTTCCCGGGAGGTAGTTACCCTTCCGATATTTCAGCTTTAAATTAACCCTTGGCGCTACTAAATGGTGATCTTTATTTTTAACATCAATAACGGCACTCCAATATACCCTAGTATCTTGTATTGATCCTGCCAGTCTTCGGTTTACAATAACATAATCCATAAGGTTTGCTGTCATACCGTCACGTGAATACCGTGTTAACTTATGAGCCATTTTATGACCAAACATCGTATTGGTTATAACTAGATTGTTATACCTACAAAATGGCAAAAGTCTGTATCCATTACTCATTTCTTTTCCTAAACCAAATTTACCAAGGCTAGGATAGCATCTATCCCTCTTTCTGCCGGCCTGGGTGTTAAAATCTCGCAGTAAAAACATCATATTTTTGCCTGGGACTCTTTCTAATTTATCCTGTAACTGTAAGTAAAATTCAAACGAGTTATTAGTTTGTCCGTCAGCCAGCTTGACTGGGGTATTTAGTAATATAACTGATGTACTTCACTTTCTAGTCTTAAAAAGGATAACGAGTTTTCTATTAATATTTGCTTTCTAGCCTGAACCAAACCTGGCAACTTCCTCACTTATCATGAGCCCTACTCCCTGTCTATGTACCCCATCTTTCCTGCCTGAGTAAACAAATTCTATATCACCTAATTTTATACTTCCTACCTGAGTGTTTCTCAACACTCGGTGTATTGTCGGAACACTATGCAGTGAAAACACGCGAGGGAACGTCAAGTTGTCTTTGAAAAACACATATTGACAGACTAATTTGGTTTGTCATGTCAAGTTCTTTCGTTTTTTTTTGGGATTTTTACAGCTTTGTAATGTCATAGAAACTGATGTTTAATATGTTAGGTTTCTTGTATCCTCAGAATCATTTTCTTATTTTGTCTCATGTTTCGAACGCCCTGGGGCGGACTGGGTCCAAAAAAGTTAAGGGGACAGTTTGACTACTGGCTGAAAAGCTCTTGGACCCAGATCCTCCAAACAGTCTTGAATGGGCCCTACAGAATGTGGCCGCATTTAATTTTAGCAGGATCATTATTTGCAGTATATTTTTGCACGATAAGTTTTGTATACCAAGCGACTTAGAATAGAAGGTTTTTATTTGGTTGTCGACGTTTTTGTTGCAAATAAAATGTATCTCTTGTGTTGCAATTTTCCACATAACTGGGATTTAGGGTAGTATTACACTTATATACCCATACCTTGTAATACCTTAAACTGCACTTTCTTAACCATACAATGAACAACCTTGCCAGCTTAAACGGCAGCATTGGGCTTGTTCAACACTATATGCAGTGTTAGGATTTATTTTCGATGATTGAATGTCAGAGATTGTACAGCTAAAACACCTTTAAAGCTTCACCACAGAGCATATATATTGGTGAATTACATGATTTATAACTATTTTCGATCAGTGCAATTTCCAGTTTCCTTTGAATTTCCAGACGGCTCTTTCAATTTTTTCAGCCGAGTTTACGAAAAAGCAGTTGCCTAAAAAACATACTGAAATCCTTAAACCGCATACCTTATATACTTTGTAATATACCTTATATACACTGTGATTTTTTCCACTGTGATGTAAACGAGAAGAATAAGTATTAAAAGAAGAAGTTTCGGAATCCCTCAGACTTTTCTTTTATAAACCGATATGTGGGAAATATCTCTTATAAAGCATTTTTTATGTCTTTTATTAAAACCAAAAGTAACAATTCTGTTTCAGGAGCTGGTGAATAAACACTCCAAAAATTAAGGAGTACAAAAATCTTACATCTTTCAGGTATAAATAAATTTACAGTTTATGAATGTAATATGAATGAAATTACAGTTTTCAGGTAAAAATAAACCTGAGATAGGTCAAAGGGCAGACTTTTATTTTCTTTTTGATGTATTTGGTAGAGTGGCACCATTTCGACGCTTTTTTCGAGGCGGTAGTGCATTGAATTTTTTTTAAACCGGTGCATTTTTTTTTGCAGGGGGGGGGGGGAGATTGTTCATTCAATGCATTTTCACTGTAAAAATGGATCTTTTGGAACATTTTCACTTTCATAGCGGTGCAACTATAAACCAGTCACCTGATAACATTAGAATGCATCGTCTGGATTCTAGGAGACATATAGCAATTTCTATGTTATTTGCGTACCGCTCTAGCAATTTTTATGTTATTTGCGTACCGCCATAGCAATTTCAACATTATTTGATAGAAACTCTACACCTTTTTAAAGAGAGTCAGTATAACTTCATTTGTGGTTGAGATTTGAATGAAATGAATGGCTTTCGTAAAAATTCATATTAGTAAGAGACTTGAATTCAAAGAGAATAGTTTACTTGCGTGGGTATTAGTGGAGAAAAATGAGTGGTGCATTTACATTATTGGAGATTAAAGATGGAGCCGACGACAGCAGCAACGATATACGAGTACCCAATGTGGCTGTGGAAATAACCACTGATTGTAGACTATGTCTTGAATGGGACACTATGTATCCTAGGTACGTCATATCATTAAGCAAATTTAAACAGGAGGAGCAACTATGTTTTGCTGGAAAAGTGAATATTCTCCATATAAATAAACTTCTGTCAGAATTAGATGTCCTATCAAAATATATTGATGAGAACAAAATGCATCAGTGAATATTATAATTGTAATTATGTTGAATAAAATTGTTTCTAAACCAGTGGTATTTTTTTTTTCTATAGTAGACTAGCTTATATTTTTTAGAGTAGAAAAAAAAAATTCTGTTTAGTCTGAAGTTGGTTGTGAGAGAGTTAGGACTGTAAAAAATGGGTAGATTCGACAAAGAGCGACTCATGGGCAATCTAGTTCTTATGGAAAAGTATTTGATTCTAAATGACGATTTTTTAGAGCTGTCTATTCAAAGGAAGATATTTTCTCGGGGAATGCTTGTCGATATAATGTAAACTGATTCTCCATCATTAGAATATTGTATGAAGCTTCTACGTCATGTTCCAAATGCATTTACGCAATTTATTGATATATTGATCACGACACTGCAAAATGATATTGTGGATATGCTTTTAAATATTAATTTAGAAATTTAGGACTTTTTTTCATGAGAAAGATGGTGCTCAAGAATAATTTACTCCTCTCTCTCTCTCTCTCTCTCTATCTCAGACAATGTTTGATGTTGATATCTCAGTTTCATTGTGGCAGTGGGAGTGTCAACACATGACAAAAATGTTCCATACATGTCCGTTATGTATGTACACACTGAGCAGCAGGTCATCATGTGAGAATTTCACAATGATTGATGAGTATGATGAAAAGTGTAGATTATGCAACCCGTGTAAATTGCATAAAGGATATGCTGTACAAATTAAATGTTGTAATTCCTGTCCTGAAGAGGTGTGTGACTCTCATCCTAGAGGTCAACCATGTTCCAATTGTCACTATGATAAATGTAAGCAGTGGGAGAGTACATATCCCGGTATGATTGGAAAGAATCTTAACCGTGATTTTAGTTTATTGCTACGAGATTGGTATCGTCGTGGTTCTAGATTGTTCTGGGAGGAGGAACCAGGTCAGCGGTTCAACTGTTGGAACAACAAAAGAATATGGTTTCTACGTCATTGTTGCAGAGACAATGGGAGTTATGACTATAAGCCCACTGATTTTTATTTGGCTTTGACGGAATGTGATTCGACACTTGGGGACACTGTTTGTGAAATTGCTTCACATAAGCAAATTGAAACATGTGAATTCTATAGAATGAATGAGAATAGTATCATTGACTATACAAAGAGATGTGACAAGAGTGAAGTCACACTCTACTGTAGAAAATGTGACCCTGACATTGCAGTACATCAGGATTAGTACACTGTGAATTCAGTTAATCTACCTGCACTACTTGTTGTCGACAAATACCTAGTAGTGGATGAAATCTAAAGAGCAGAAAAGTCGTTTTATCATGTATATAAATTTTTTTTTATTAATAAACAATTTTACAAACAGTTCTAGAACATTTTATTCGTAGGGCATTAAAATCAATATTAAATACGATTTTAAGTATTTTCTTCACTAGAAAGTCGTTAAATTGAAGTAAGTCAAAGTATATGTTGAGAAACTGTTTGAAGTTATAGCCACGACATCTGAACATGAAAAAGAGTAGTGCATGAAAGCCACATGTCTTAGTCGTTAAATCCTGTACTCTTCGTTGATTTTGAATAATGGTTTGCCCCTTGCTTTCAATAAAGTTACTGATGTATGGTGCTCAGAATTCATACAAGAGGCCAAGAGGATAAAAAAATTCAATGTTCTTCGCTGTTTGACAGATGCATAGCACCTGGCCGGTCTTCAAAGTCGATGAACTGCTATTAACAATCATTAGGGTATTGTTAACACTTAGAATTTTTTCAATGAAGTCCGAAGGTATGCAATAGGACTTGTACTGGGACATGTATGGATCCATACTAAATACATTGATTATTTGGTTTGTGTTCATGGTAGAACACTACCGTAGGGTGTGATTTCCCAATAGGTTTCAAATTGACTCAGTGATATTAGCGTGATACTCTTAGTCAAAGTATCGGCAAATGTACACTCTAAACGTACATTCCCTGTTCGTGCTATGCTCATATCCTGTGTGCCTGACAAGTCCAAAGCAATAACCCCATGATTTTTTGAAAACATTGAATCGGTTATACCATTTTCAAATAGTTGAGAGTCATGATCTAGGGATTGCATGGTCAACTCGTACAGAGTTCTATAGGATTTTTTGTCAAATGATAGTGTACATTGGAATACCATTCACTTTGCACACAAGGCTAGATAGACCGACAAAATTAAAATCATGGGGGGATTCAGTCCAGGATCCAACGGCACTGCCGCTCTTCACAAAGGTTAAAGCCAATTTTGATGGGATTTCTCCATTGATAAATGATGAATCGCTATAGCTACGAGAACAGGCGGCAATGTGACGTTCATTGGTGATTGTATGGGGGATAAGAAGTTTAATGTTGTTGCCATTGGCTCTTAGCTTTTCCACTGCCAATGCAACAGAGCTCATAACCTGTTGTTTTCTGACGTGGAGAATTGTCGATGTGATAATAGCATTGTCATCGTGTGCAACGGGGATTGTTTTTATCAAAATGAAATTCGTGGGGACCAGAATTAACTTTATGTTAATATTGAAATTGTGGGGTAGCTATTGGGATCTATTTAATATCGCTTGATTTAATTTTCCAACTAGATGATGCTCCTGGGTCACTGGAGTAGTCAACTTACCATCAGTATCAACACCTGATTGATATTCATAGCCCAGTGATTGTCCTCTCATCTCCTTGTACGCCTTTGTCGTCTTCATCATAAATTGTATGTAGCTTGCATAGTTTGATAAATTATTGCTAGTGCTCACCAATGTTCCATTAATAAATACATTAATTTGTTTGAATAGGTTGTGTAGAATACAGTTTTCATAGGAGAGACCATCACCGGCATTTGGAGTTGTATTATCAGACTTTTTCTTCACAACAACATTTAAATCAATAAATGTTGACGACAAGTCAATGAAATAGTCTTCATCGGAAAATGTTTGAAAGTGTATGTTTTCCGAGAGGGGTTGTTGGGGATGAAATTGTTCATAGTAGCCATACTTGACCCTGACATCAACATCTTCAGCATTGAATAGATTCAATGAGGAACTGATTGATGGATATGATTCCCTGTGGGGGAGATAAGTCATCTTAAGAGAAGAAATCTTTCTTTGATCTAACGATCTTTTTCTTTTTCTTCTTATTGGTCTTCGTTGTTTTATTCCTCAAAGTCCTTGTTGATGTCCTTTGCTTCCTGCCTTCGTGAAGACTGATGTGTGAACGACACAAACGCATCCTTTTCAGTCCCTCCCCATTTTGTCGAGATTTTAGTTGCTCACCAACGGCTCTTGCTGAAGATCTAATATTTTCAACACTCTCCGTGAAATTTTTGCCTGACCCCCAGTCCTGTAGTGTGGAGGCAGCAAAATTTGATGCAGCAGGTACAAGATATTTTCTGGCAAGGGGTAGTGCTGAACGAAATAGCCTAGCAAACCAGCTACCAAGACCTAGACCAAGACCTAGCAAACCAGCTACCTTGTAGTAGTCCAATCCATTGCCTATTTGACGTGGACTCAAAGCACCAACATAACAATTAATATCGGGACAGACAAATGGAATTCTTCTATTGTTCATTTTAGGTGATTGTGCCGTCGTTGACAATGGGTCGAAAATGACATGTAATCACTGCTAGGCCTTTTGTTATTGCTAGAGGATCACCCAATTCACTTCTTAGTGTTAACTGACGGAGTTCCAAATATGAAGTGTGTACAGGAACATACTGAAGATGCTTTATATTATAGTGATGAACAAGTTCATGAGTTTTTTTCCGTTCCAGAACACGTAGGAGGGGGAAATTTGAATTACCGATTCTCAACGTTTCTACAAAGGATGCATAGAGAAATATGCAAGAGTCCGAGGCAAAACCAGGTGGATAATCAGCAAAAATAGCTTGATCCATCCCGTAAACGGTGCCAGCATTTTTCCCTTTGATCATATTCTGTTTAAAGCCAAGAACATCTCTCAGATTATCATTCAGGATAATTACTTCAGTATCAGCCGGGGATGTAAAGTTACTCCTATCATGTTCCTCGTCATATTAAAAGGGTAGGTACCATTCCTACGATACGAGACTTTTCTCTTTGTTTAATGCCAAAAAACTCACATAGAATCGTGTTCAGTGACTTTCAATTTGGCGTGAAGGTGGTAGCAAGACTTAAGTTCTTTAACACAGTCTTAGTCTTCAGAGGTTAGTCCATTCATAGTACAGACGAATGGTAAAACTTTTATATCATACACACGATCTTTTCTCGGGATGTCATAGGTATTTTTGAGAATACAGTCGACAAGAGCCACTTCATACGCAACGTCAAATTTGATGGCGGGGGAGAGTTTTGTCCCAAAATCATTTGTTATATTCAAGTCATTGTAGAGAGGATCGAAAACGTTGGACATTAAATTTACATAGAAATCATTGGGAATTGTCAATATCTTTAACACCGATCCAAGAATCAAAATCAGAGTTGTATCCTAGCCACCGAACAAGTAACTGTGTCTTACCCCTGCGAGTACGTGTCTTTAATATCTTTTCAATTTGATAGATTTCACTAGCATTTTTAACTTTTAGCAATTCATAGTCATAAAAGCCACCGAGAATCTCTTCATCTTTGGTATCACGCAAACGATAAGTTATGGGTTTGGTGTCTAGGATTTTTGCCACTTTAAAAAGTTCGGTGGACCACAAGTAATTCCCCTTTTCAAAAACATTAGTTGTTCTATTAATTCGAACAGTATCACCGACATTGAATTTATTTTTCTTCTTGACAATTGATTCATTGGAATACTGTTTAAGATAGGTGTCAATTGTATCGTGATCAGAATAATGAAGTTCCGTTGGTAAAGAGTTGGACAGTGATCGATGAGGTCGTTGATTATAAATGAACATGATTTTATCTAGATCATGAATAAAAGTCTTTGATTTTTCAATGTACAATATCTTGAAATTAAAAGTCGAATAGTTCTTATCAATCGTTCAGCCAATGCAGCCTTTATAGGACTGTGACTATGACAGAGCAGTGTACTATATTTCTCTAGTACTTTTGCAACATGAGGATTAACAAATTCACTACCGCGATCCGTTTGAATTTTTTTATATGAATCCTGTTCGAGAATACTTTCAATGGCATGAGCAACTTCAACACCTCTCTTTGATCGCAATGGAATTGCATATGCATAGCGACTAAAAACACTGATTGCAAGTAGAATGTACTTGTACGGCGTATTGTGACGTCGTTGAAGCTCATCTAGAGTCAGGCGATCTGCTTGCATTATATGCAATGGGTAAAAGGCTTTAGTTTTTCGATATTGATTGGCACGAAGTCTATGATTTCTATGCAGAGTGTAACTTGATTCATTTTGTAGATAGTCTTGTACACTTTTAGTGCGAACACCAGTGACTTTGGAAAGAGTGGTGGGGGAACTTAAACTCCCTGCCTCACCAATATTTTCATAAACACCTTTCAGAACTTCAATCATTTTGAACGTAAACACGTTGTGTAACGTCCGCTATCCTTTTGTATACTAGCTGTTGGTGGTGGTGACTTGATACGTCTTCGCTTTTGTCTAGCTATCAGTGGTGTGCTAGTATTTTCCAAAATTGATTTAAAATCTTCTTCTTCTTCTTCATATTTTAATGGTGTCAGTGTTGATGACGATGCATGTTCATTTAATTTTTTTAGAATCAGTCTATTGCTAATAAGACTTTTGGGGAAGTTTAATGTATTTAGAAAATTGTATAGATGAGCGTCAAATGATAATAGTCCTTTATGATTTGTAACCATATCATACATTAAATCAAGTAGATTATAACTCTTGCCCTGAATTATAATCCCTTCTCCATTGCTTTCAACTTGAATTTGACCACTTTCCAAGAGATAGGTTAGGAGTCGTTTACTTTGTTGAACCTATGCGAGGGGCATTAGATTTCCAATTTTCAATACAAACGAAAACCATTCTTTCGTCTTCTATTGGGTTCCAGCAGACTCTGAGGGGATGGTTCTTTTTTGTGACCAGCAGTAGTAGTGGGCTTTAACTAACAGGACCTGAATTTTTTCATTTGGCGAAGTGCATCTTGAAATAAAATAAGTTGCTTATCATCCCCGTTAGTTACATTGTCAAGGAATTTTCTCAGATTGTTCTCAAAGTGTTCCAAGGGTGAGAGAGCAAGTTCTATTGGAGTCAATTTATAAGGTTTTAACATTATCTAGAGAAAACTGTTTACAAGTCCTGCAATTATTGGCAGTAAAAGTGTGAAATAGCTACCACCTGCCTTAAGGAGATGTTTCCTTTTAAAATTATTTCTATTATTTTGTGAGGACAATTTACGTAAGAAGAAGTGATTTTGCTTTAACAGGTGCTTTGATAATTATGGCAGTTGAAAATGACCCATGTTAAAATGTAAACAACACTAATATATTAGATTACTGTAATCATTGTCGAGTCCATTTTTAAGTCGTGATTTCCTCAGCTGAGGTTTTGAAGTGCTTAGAAATGAAAAAAAAATGTCTATTGTCATGTCGTTTCTTCATTGTCATGATAGCGACTAATAGGTCTTTTTAGTTTTCACCGGGAGATATACTGTAATTTCATTTTCGAAAATATCTGTGACTACACGCAGATCCTCGGGTGTATTTTGATTAAGATCCAATAGGATATAACCGTAGGGTTTATTAGTTGCCTGATTGTATGCTGAGAGCAGAAATTTAGGGGCACCTGGATAGATTTGTTTATTGAGGGTTATTAGCAAGCTAGAATCACGAACAACTCTGTAGATGATATAGTAGGTGCAGTTTAATGCAAGTGTCCGCATACATTTGCTCCGATGAAAGAGATTGTGTAGAACCAGACTAACGGAAATCTGTTCATGATGAGAGCGAACAGTGAACAATTGTAGCATTTCCTGGGACCATTGTTCGATAGATTCAGCCAGATCGTCAATGATCAGCCAAGAGTTTGGTTCAATAATGTTGAAAACATCAAGTCCCTGTATGAATTGTATCTGCACCAATCCCATGGCAGCAATTGCTTTTATTTTATCGTATGAGTCCTGCCAAATTGTAGAGTTTTTTCGGATTTTCCACAAATATTTTATTGCATTTTTTAATTATTTTAGTTAAGAGTGTTGTTTTGCCCGACATTGAGGGCCCACACAGAAACGATCTAAATGGTGTTTTAAATTGATTCATGTTCCCTTCAATAGTTCACCAGGACAATTAACTGTAGACCCTAAATGTCTAATGACTAAGTAATTTCCCCACTACTCTGTTCAAGAAGAATAAGACGAATAAAGAATCATATTTTCTTTTATTATATGAATAAAAAAAGTAACAATACATTGAAAAAAGCCCATTAAACATGAAAAAATTAACTTTTTAAATTTATTTATAATAAAAAAATACAACATTTACATAGGCACAGAAAGAAAAAACACTTGAATAAATACACTTTTTTTTTGTTTATTTATAGAAAAAAAATACAACATTAGACTAAAGCACTTGAAAAAATATATCACTTTTTTTTTTTTGAATGAAACATTTACAAAAGCATAAAAATCTGCTCTAAGTAAAAAAGGATAACTTTGATAGTGGCGGTGCACCCCCCGCTGGCGGCTGCCCCCCCCCCGGCCGCGAGGCTCTCCCCCCCCCTCCAAAGGCCGCGAGGCCCCCTCCCCCCAAAAGGTTTTAGGACATAATTTACAGGACTTCATTTAAACCGAGACTTTCCCTATGGATAACACATTCGACCCGGTCTGAAGTTAAATAGTGACCAAGGGGGAGGGTGGTCACACCGTCTTGACAAACATAGACCTTGTCGGAAATGGTACTCATGGCAGTTTTTTATACATTTACAGTAAAGTTTCTGTAGTTGAGAGAACGAATTGCCAACAATTAGGCTCGCGGAATAGTATTTTCAACAATAAATTTCCTATAAATGTTCATGTTAAAATTCTTATCCACATAGCGGATGGGCACTCCATTGTATTGGTTCTTAATTTCCCCGTCGTGTGTCTGCATAAAGTACGCATTCGGACCTACCAACATACTACGAAAAATCAAGTCGCTTTCTGTTTCTGATTTAAAAAATAAAAGCTAATTTGGTGCCCGACGTTTCACTAGCTCGGGGTAAAGACCACCCCAATTGGTGTAGTCCATCCGTGACCTGATAATTTCACCGTGCGCCAAATCATCAATTAGATTTGGGGTTTTTACTTTTAACAGTAGACAATCCGTATCCACGTAACAGACCTTTACTTGCCCTTTTTCCGGCCGCTATACCCTATCCACATTGTAGTAGAATTCCAACATGAGCTTTTTTGAGATCTCCAAGATCGCACTGCCTGCAGCAATATTTTTATTCAAGACAATGCGTCTTTTTTTCCTGTTCAATAGTACCATGTCCGGGCCAATGATTGGGAAGGAAGTGTAATTTGGATCGGCAATAATTCGAGCACATTGTTTGGGATCGGTAACGACGTCACAACGATTCCTATTGCGAATACTCTCACACATTTTGCCGAAAGCCGAATTCAAAATGAGTTTATAAATTTCTTTTTCGGCTTTCGTCTGCGCTTCAGAACGTTTGTTGACAAAAGTGTCAACAAATATTTTCAAATATGGGTTTTTAATAATATTGAGGTCTCGTTTAAACTGTTTTAAGCTTAAACAGTTTTTAAGAATACATTTTAATGACACTGGATGTACAAATTTTTTTTCTTCTTGCAGATGATCGGGAATAAGCGATTTTGTTATAGGCGTCAATTGTACCTCATTAGTTTCGAATGAACACCGAATTCGGAGACTAAAAAGGTTTTTAGTCACAGGTCTATTGATACACGGGAAAACACAATCCTTTACTGAATCATGAAGCTCGACTGGTATCTCCCCATCAATTTCAAAAAACCATCCAACCGACCCATTCTCCTCAACACTGTCAATGTTGGGGAAGTGGAGAGCTTGAGGGTCATTGATCCATTTATAGTCACCACAAGGTAGCGCATAATGGGACATGGCCGAGGGGTAGAGAGAATTCATATCAAGGAAAACTGCATCCGACTTTGACCCCGTCTTCTCTCCTGTTGGATCAGTTTCCAAGATACGATCCCCGTGAAAAACAAATCCACCCCTCATTGATCTTTCAAGGAACAGATGCTGATCCATGTCTGTGATTAGCCAAATTTTTTCCCCACTAATTTTTAGAATGAGGTCCATCACTAGAGGAGAAGTTGAAAAATAATAGCCCAAATCAAGATTAAATTCTCCATTGACTTTATCCATAGTTTTACACTTAATGTCTAACAGTTAACACATCACTCGAAAAATAAAACTTGCAATAGTCAAACCCATTTTTACACCCTCCCTTTGCCAACAATTTTTAAGAAAAACTGTATTCATCGAGGGTGCACCTACGATCATGAATACTATTGTAAAACGATTCAATCGGAGGAATAGTTTCCTCGGCGAATCTCGACATGGAACAATAATAGTCATAAGGATATATGCCCTTGACCTTCAACAAATCATATAAATCATTTGGAAATTGTTGCTTGAGAAGGGGGAAAGCATTGCAGCCGTCATCGTACAAGCAACTGTTCCGGTGATTTAGGTATGATTTTGTAGGAAAAGCTGTCTATCACCCATGCATCATCTACTGTTCCCTTTCTTTGAAGATGCGCCAATGCTGGTAGCACATAATTCAGATCGTACTTAGCGTTATGTATAAAAACCGGAAGAAAAAACTGGTGTTTTATTTTTAAATTACATGAATTTTGAGCCCACCTCCTAATGTTACTTTTTCCGACTTAATTGGTATCATTATGGTGATCGTGATCCTGGACAGTGTCTTTGGTGGCAAGAAAACCTCTACAAACCCAGCAAATTGTCCCCTTTTCTAGCGCCAGTTGCTCTTTATCTGACAATTTCATTTGGTAGTTGGTGTGACGTAATCGTGAAATTGCGCCATTTGCTGTTTTTATTAAGGATACCAATAACTTTTCCATGCTGCCCTCCTCATCCATAGCCAAAAAAACTCTTCCAACTGCATTTTATTGTTGGAATCGCGACGGGCGTGCGCATAGGAACACGCAACTAGTTTGTGTTCCTTGACTATATTTGGCTTTGATGGGTCTGATACCTCAACCAGTCTTGTTTCACAATCTAAAGACACTTTATAAACTTGTAGCAGGGAATTTTGGAAATTTTTAAATTGTAAAGTATCTTTGCTTTCTTCCGGCATTTCAATTCTTTGATTGCCATGAATTTTGCAATTGCTCATGTGATCCGAAAATGTTCTTTCAATTTTAAATGAGGAAAGGCACATGGGGCAATAGAAACGTTCCCCATATTTTTTGCCTTGGGATAGGACTCGACTTACTATATTAACGGGGAAAAAATGACCATAAGAATTTACATCTTTTTGAGGTTTGTAAATAATCAAATCAGAATTTTTAACATTATCTAATGACGGTGTCTTCACTGAAAACAAATCTTCTTTTATATTTGGTTTTTTCCCCCATCTATAAATTCTGTGTCATACTGGAGAACAACCACTCCCAACCCCAGATTTTACATTTCGTTAGCGAATATTCTTATTTATTTAAAGGACAACGGATACATCCCGTCTAAACAATCAAAATTTACTTTAGGGAAATTTTTTCCACCGTTACGTGCAAGGCTGTCGAGATCTTTCATTGACGATTCTTTGTTTAATGTTTTATGGGCTGCTGCTAAAAATGTATATTTAAAGTATTGCAACCCAGTTTCAAAATCGAAACTCTGAAAGCCTTTGGTAGGCGACAAATCTGGGTGACATATTATTTTGTTACCTCCCACTCCCCATAAACTAAATTTCTTTTATAAATCTATTAAGATTCAGATCCATATATTCAATGTATAAAATTGTGGACCCGCACCCCCTCTCATTAAATGTGTCCCAAGTTGATATTAATTTATTTACCCAGTTGAAAAAGTTCTCTTCAAATTCTTTTAGACCAGGGTAAAAAGTCTGGTTGCCAGTTGAAAAATTAAAATAAAAAATATCCCCGGATGTCCCCTTTTGTAAATAAAAATTTTTTTTCACTTTTGCTTTAACTCCCCCGTGACCCCCCCCCCCCCCATTTCTGAATCTGAATATTAATTTGCACTTAAAATCTATCAATGTAGTTGTTGAAAACATTCATAGGGTCTGTTAAAATAATGACTCCGTCAATCATGTTTTCCTCGGGAGGGTTAAAATCTACCCTATATGTTTGTATGTGACTTAGAGCAGACTATAACAAATAAAAATTCACGTAATTCCGAGGACATATCACTATTTTCATGTCCTGCACCTATTTGTACAGGATCCAATTCACTAATAGTAAAGTTGTCGTCAAAAGTGTCCCCGGAAGAATTAGGCCCAACAATTTGCATTGTTGTATCATTAAGCGGAATGGTGGAGGGTGACATAGAATTGTCAATAACCCCCGTCTGTTTAACTGCAATGGTTGGAGATGGCATGAGGTCCCCTAGTACATATTCCAAGGTGTTTGGGGACAATTGATCAAGCCAGCCTGTATTGTTCTGCGACGTAATTTCTTTACGAGGACCCGGTTCAGTTACACTAGTAACATCGCCTAAATGTTCATGCATAAATCTATCTACCCAGTCCGAGTCCTCAATCATGTCAATATCACAATTTAAGTCGTCTAGGCTAGCTATGTCCCCAAAAACATCGTTAAGGAAACCCCCTATCCATTCCATATTATCTACAACTAATGTAGGTTCGTCTCTGAACTCCATTGGCGGTGACAGAATTGGTCCTGTAAATTCAGTTGTTTCATCATCCAACGGCAGTGCTATTTCATTAATCTGTAGAAAAAAGAGTTTATTTTCTACGTGACATAAGCATTATTTCATAAAGTTGAAAAAATCATTTTAGTTGCATGTTTACCCGAATGAGAGCTGGATGATCCTTTTTAGAGCCCCGGGGGGAGGCCTGTGGGGCACCGGGAGCTTCCTTTGGGGTAGGAGGATTGGAGCCCTTTCGAGTTGGGGTAGAGGACTTCACAACACTGTTCAAATAGAACTTGTTTATTATAACGAACCTAGAGTTTCAGCCTCAAATTCTTTTCGAAAACATCTTTTAAAATATCACTAACTGTTTCGTCGAAATAATTGCCTAAAATGTCCAAAACGGTTACGTCCAAATAATGTTTTTTGACATCACTGCGATGACATATTTGGAAATTATTAAAAACCTTTTTCCTGTGTTAATATCTTATCGAAGATAAACATCCTGTTATTTGAAAACCACTTTATAACGAACGATTAACATTCAATTTATACCCGTCGGATTAATATTCAACCTTCCTGGTGGGACATTTGATAAGAACCGGATATGCACAAAGCTTAGTGCAAAAGATAACCCAGTTTAAGAATGGTTGTCCAATTGTCAGCAGTGAAATAATAGTTTTTTATATATATGTATATAGAGATTGTTTAATGAAATAATGGATTATTGCATTAGAAAACATCTTGCTTAAAAGAGAAGTTACAGGTAAGGTTTTATAGAAATGTATGATAAGCTATTTGCTACTTCTCTGTTATAACCATTCTTTTATATACTAGTAACTCGGTTAATGAAAGAAAATGAAATAGCATTATTATAGAATAGTTTAGAAACAAATTTAAGTTTTACTCATCAAAAGTTATGCGCTTGAGAAAATTTGCCTTATTTTTGAAAATACGGAAAGAAAAAAAAATTATATACATTTACAAATTCTGGCTGCACTTGTACATTCGAAGTCTCTGGTAAAGCATGAAGAGGATCGTTCCCTCCATCTTGATCAGATGAGGCTGACTTGAATTTCCTGTCAGGTTGCTTAGAGGCCCCTGGCTGGTCCATCGAACTTGTATTGGGGCTAGCATATCTGATGACTGATGGTCTTGCAGCTTGCATCGATGTGATATCATTCAATTTTGCTCGTTTTTGCTGTGATGATTGATCAACAGCGTTCTAAAATAAAAATCATTTTCAGTTTTCAAATTATTTAGCTTACGGGAGAGTACTACCCCTTCAATATCAAAATCCCAAAAGTAGAAAAAATGACGTAATTTAATTAGCTAGCTCAATTCTTACTTATTCAGAATGAGGGAAGGGGGGGGGGGGTTCAAAAACATCTCCCCATAATATAATTTAATCAACAAATTCAATTATTATGTTTTTATTGCTATAGATCTTAGCAATTTAAAATTCCTGCTACTTTTTTACAAATCAATATTTTTATGCTCAAATATTCCTTCGTGTAAATACACTCATCATACTGAACAACCTTGGGCTCCTAGTATGCTACCTAGGCTGGAATATGCTTTAAAAGATTAATAGTTTAATACATACATCTATCAAAATTTCACTTTGACGGACGAAGATCCCAAAAACAGGTTTCAATTTATGACAATGAACCAAGATATTACCTATTAAGCTTTGAAAAGTACTAAAAATTTTGTTCTAAAATATCCTAGTTCAATATTACCGGTGAATAAATTGTAAGTCCCACCTATATTCGCATCCTTAGGATTAGACCTGAGGTCCGACGGCTTTACTCACCTTTAATTTGACCCTAAAAAGAATCTATTTGTCAAGGAGACCCTTGTCGTTATCCTTCAATATATAGGAATTTCAGATAACGCCTGTAAAGGCCTGTTTGGAAATTGCTGTATTGTTAAGAGGATTAGACACTGATACTTTTAGAGTGGAAACTCTATTTTTTGATAATGTGAAAAGCCACATTTTGAACGAAATAACTAAAACTAAAGAATTATGATCGTAACACAGACCTTTTATATCTTCCGAAACTAATATGCAAATACTATTTTAATTTTTCATATACAACGAGCCAAAATCAAAGTGAACATGCCTCTCTTTTTTTTGAATATTTACTAAAATTGAAATACATGGACTGTTTAATATTTAAAAGAAGGAAGCTTTTTAAAAGAGTTAACAACACGGTGGAAAAAAAAGCGTAAGGAAGGAAATTCTTCCTTAACTTAATGACGAGACAATTTCTTTTTATTATAATAATGAGAAAAATTTTACTCACCAGAAGTCGCTTAGAATATTCCATATCTATGTAAATGATTGCAAAAAATATTGATATTAGTAGATTGAATGAACTATTCAAACTGTAGAAAATCCTAATCTGAAACTTGAATATATACACAAAATAATAGAATATATTAACAGCTAAACAAGACGCGCTGGTTTTCTGATACGGGTTTGCCCTAAAAGATATAAAGTATATACCATGAACTAAAAACCTGATCTATGTAAATTGTGTCAGAAAAAGTTGTGTTTCATAACATATTATGCAAATCCCAAGTAGCACATGATGGGGCATAGTCTACCCAAAGTATTAGGCCATATGATGGAGCTCTAAATCTCTTTGAAAAAGTGAAGAGCTTGTATAGAATAATGTAGAAATTGCTATGGCGGTACGCAAATAACATAGAAATTGCTAGGGCGGTACGCAAATAACATAGAAATTGCTATATGTCTCCTAGAATCCAGACGATGCATTCTACTGATAACACGGGTTTATGGTACTTTAAGGATTTAATGGTAATTTAAAACGGGTCACCACGACAAGAGAGAGAGAGAGAGAGAGAGAGAGAGAGAGAGAGAGAGAGAGAGAGAGAGAGAGAGAGAGAGAGAGAGAGAGAGAGAGAGAGAGAGAGAGAGAGAGAGAGAGAGAGAGAGAGAGAGAGAGAGAGAGAGAGAGAGAGAGAGAGAGAGAGAGAGAGAGAGAGAGAGAGAGAGAGAGAGAGAGAGAGAGAGAGAGAGAGAGAGAGAGAGAGAGAGAGAGAGAGAGAGCCTTTAGGCCCATGCCAGCCTCTCCTGAAATATTGAGATAAACAACAAGTTGAACAGTAGGGAACTTTTTTGTTTAAGACAGTGGAATGCAACTTTATATGAATATTTCGACCCTATATCTAAGGGCCGTTCTCAGCAAAACAAATGAAAAAAAAATGAATATAAGCGAACTCACATTAAAATACAATCTTTGAAACTAAAATATTTTCAAAGCAGTCCTAGCATCATTACTTCAGCGAAGTCCAACCAGGAGCTTCCGCGACCCCTCTCCCCCTACCCCAGAATTTTTTTTTATTTTTTTAAAGGGGAAAGTTGAAAACTTTTGAGGTTTGGACAAGTTTCCAAAGTGCAAAAAACAATAAAGTGGGTCATATTTAAAACATGATAATTTAATGAATTATTCGCTGATTATTCAAGATTTTAGAGGGTGGGGGGGGGGGTGTGAGCAATAGACCCAATGAACCTCATTCGTCTCAAAATATTTGAAAACTGAAGCGTAAAACCACTAGTAGAGGTGACCCTATAACTCCCATTGCTCACCCGTGCTGCCACCTACAACTTTTTTACATAATTTAATGAGGACAGGGTCAATGACCTTTTTCTCAATGGTCTCTTTCTCCAGGTGTGTTTTTGGCACGCTCTCAGCGAATGTTATGATCCAGAAATAGTATTTGTTGTTGTTATTCGAGCCAGATGTTATGAGTTTCCGGGAAACAGTTAATGACACTTCCTTCCTGTTGTTGTTCGAGGCAGATGTTATAATCATTAATCAAATTGTTTCCAGGCGAAGTTTAATAATGTCTGACAGGTGATGTCAAGATCGATTGATATGTCACGAAAGGGAATTAATTTGTTGTTTCTAAGGGGAATTATTGATTCAAGAAAGTGGAATTAATTTGTTGTCTCTAAGGGGAATTATTGATTCAAGAAAGGGGAATTAATTTGATGTTTCTAAGGGGAAGGTGAGGAAGAGATATATTTATTGCGTAATTGAAGGGAGAGAATTCCCGAGAAATTGATTACATAATCGGTAGAACCCTATCAGGAGGTCATGACGGGAATCCATTTATGGGCATAGAATGACGTAATCAACTAGTACAAATGGATTTCTGAGAAATTGATTACATAATCGGTAGAACCCTATCAGAAGGTCATGACGGGAATCCATTTATGGGCATAGAATGATGTAATCAACTAGGACAAATGGATTTCTGAGAAATTGATTACATAATCAGTAGAACCCTATCAGAAGGTCATGACGGGAATTCATTATGGGCATAGAATGACGTAATCGACTAAGACAATTGGATTTCTGAGAAATTGATTACATAATCAGTAGAACCCTATCAGGAGGTCATGACGGGAATTCATTTATGGGCATAGAATGACGTAATTGACTAAGACAAGCAAGTTACTTTCTTAATATCCCTCCTAAACCCATTTCCCAACTTGAAGTACTTATGTTTTTCACCCACATATATACTTTACAGCTTTTTGGATACCTCAACACCAAGAAATACTTTCCAAAGACCTTTTCAGAGCAAGTTACTTTCTTAATGTCCCTCCTAAACCCATTTTCCAACTTGAAGTACTTATCTTTTTCACCCACAACTTTACTATACTGATTTTTGAATGCTCCAACACCAAGAAATACTTTTCAAAAGGCATTTCAGAACCAGTTCTTTTCTTAATGTCCCTCCTAAACCAATTTTACAAATTGAAGTACTCATCCTTTTCACCTAAATTTTACTTTACAGCTTTTTGAATGCTCCAACACCAAGCAATACTTTTCAAAGGTCATTTCAGAACAAGTTCCTTTCTTAATGTCCCTCCTAAACCCATTTTCCAACTTGAAGTACTTATCTTTTTCACCCACACCTTAGTTATAGGTAAGAGTTTTAAGTTTTACCATAGAGTCCTAGCTTAGAGTTTTTGTTAGAGTTCTAGTTTGGTTTAGTTTTAGTTAAAAGTTTAGAGTTTTTTAGCTTAGAGTCTTAGCTTAGAGTTTTTGTTAGAGTTCTAGTTTAGTTTTAGTTAAGAGTTTGGAGTTTTTATCTTAGAGTCTTAGCTTAGTTTTATTCAGAGTTTTAGTTTAGTTTAGATACAGTTCAGAATTTAGAGTTTTAGCATAGAGTCATAGCTTAGAATTTTACTTAAAGTTGTAGTTTGTTTAAGTTTTAGTTAAGAGTTTCGAGTTTTAGCTTAGAGTATTAGCTTAGAATTTTTGTTAGAGTTTTAGTTTAGTTTTAGTTAAGAGTTTATAGTCTTAGCTTAGAGTTTTAGTTAGAGTTCTAGTTTAGTTTAATTTTAGTTAAGAGTTTAACGTTTTATCTTTGAGTTTTTGTTAGGGTTCTAGTTTATTTTAGTTTTAGTTAATAGTTTAGAGTTTTAGCTTAGAGTCTTAGCTTAGAGTTTTTGTTAGAGTTGAAGTTTAGTTTAGTAATAATTAAGAGTTTAGAGTTTTAGCTTAGAGTTTTTGTTAGAGTTCTAGTTTAGTTTAGATAAAGTTAAGAATTTGGAGTTCTACCTTAGAGACTTAGCTTAGAGTTTTAGTTTAGTTTTAGTTAAGAGTTTAGAGTTTTTTTTAGCTTAGAATCTTAGCTTAGAGTTTTTGTTAGAGTTCTAGTTTAGTTTAATTTTTGTTAAGAGTTTAATTTTTCACCTTTGAGTTTCAGTTAGAGTTCTAGTGTAGTTTAGTTTTAGTTGAGAGTTTGGTGTCTTACCTTAGAGTCTTAGCTTAGAGTTTTAGTTAGAGTTCTAGTTTAGTTTAGTTCCAGTTAAGAGTTTAGAAGTTTAGATTAGAGTCTTAGCTTAGAGTTTTTGTTAGAGTTCTAGTTTATTTTAGTTTTAGTTAAGTATTTAGAGTTTTTAGCTTAGAGTCTTAGCTTAGAGTTTTAGTTAGAGTTCTAGTTTAGTTTATTTATAGTTAAGAATTTAGAGTTTTAGCTTAGAGTCATAGCTTAGAGTCTTATTTAAAGTTATAGTTTAGTAAAGTTATATTTAAGATTTTATATTTTTACCTTAGAGTCATAGCTTAGAATTATAGATAGAGTTCTAGTTCAGTTTAGTTTGAGTTAAGAGTTTAGATTTTGAGCTTAGAGTCTTAGCTTATAGTTTATGTTAGAGTTCTAGTATATTTCAGTTTTAGTTGATAGTATCGAATTTTTAGATCAGAGTCTTAGATTAGAGATTCTGTTAGAGTTATAGTTTAGTTTTCTTCTAGTTAAGAGTTTAACTTCTAGTAAGAGTTTTACTTCTAGTTAGAGTATTAGCTTAGAATTTTTGTTAGAGTTTTAGTTTAGTTTTAGTTAAGAGTTTATAGTCTTAGCTTAGAGTTTTTGTTAGAGTTCTAGTTTAGTTTAATTTTAGTTAAGAGTTTAACGTTTTATCTTTGAGTTTTTGTTAGAGTTTTAGTTTATTTTAGTTTTAGTTAAGAGTTTAGAGTTTTAGCTTAGTCTTAGCTTATAATTTTTGTTAGAGTTCTAGTTTAGTTTAGTAATAGTTAAGAGTTTAGAGTTTTAGCTTAGAGTTTTAATTAGAGTTCTAGTTTAGTTTAGTTATAGTTAAGAGTTTGGTGTTTTACCTTAGAGTCTTAGCTTAGAGTTTTAGTTAGAGTTCTAGTTTAGTTTAGTTCCAGTTAAGAGTTTAGAGATTTTAGCTTAGAGTCCTATTTTAGAGTTTTTGTTAGAGTTCTAGTTTGGTTTAGTTTTAGTTAAAAATTTAGAGTTTTTAGCTTAGAGTCTTAGCATAGAGTTTTTGCTAGAGTTCCAGTTTAGTTTAATTTTAGTTAAGAGTTTGATTTTTCACCTTTGAGTTTCAGTTAGAGTTCTATTTTAGTTTAGTTATAGTTGAGAGTTTGGTGTCTTACCTTAGAGTCATAGCTTAGAATTTTACTTAAAGTTGTAGTTTGTTTAAGTTTTAGTTAAGAGTTTCGAGTCTTAGTTTAGAGTATTAGCTTAGAATTTGTGTTAGAGTTCTAGTTTATTTTAGTTTTAGTTAAGAGTCTCGAGTTTTTAGCTTAGAGTCTTAGCTTAGAGTTTCTGTTAGAGTTCTAGTTTAGTTTACTTCTAGTTAAGAGTTTAGAGTTTTAGCTTACAGTCTTAGCTTAGAGTTTTTATTAGAGTTCTAGTTTAGTTCAGTAATAGTCAAGAGCTTAGAGTTTTAGCTTAGAGTTTTAATTAGAGTTGTAGTTTTAGTTTAGTAATAGTTAAGAGTTTGGTGTTTTACCTTAGAGACTTAGTTTAGAGTTTTAGTTTAGTTTAGTTTTAGTTAAGAGTTTAGAGTTTTAGCTTTAGAGTCTTATCTTAGAGTTTTTATTAGAGTTCTAGTTTAGTTTAGTTTTAGTTAAGAGTTTAGAATTTTTAGCTTAGAGTCTTAGTTTAGAGTTTTTTGTTGGAATTATAGTTTATTTTAGAGTTTTAGCTTAGACTTGGAGTTTTAATTATTGTTCTAGTTTAGTTTAGTTTTAGTTAAGAGTTTAGAGTTTTAGCTTAGAGTCTCAGCTTAGAGTTTTTGTTAGAGTTCTAGTTTAGTTTAGTTTTAGTTAAGAGTTTAGTGGAGAGTTCTAGTTTAGTTTTGTTTTAGTTAAGAGTTTAGAGTTTTTAGCTTAGAGTCTTAGCTTAGAGTTTTTTGTTGAAGCTCTAGTTTAGTTTTAGTTAAGAGTTTATATTTTTATCTTATAGTCCTAACTTAGAGTTTTTTTTAGAGTTTTAGTTTAGTTTAGTTTTAGCTAAGAGTTTAGAGTTTTAGCTTAGAGTCTTATTTTAGAGTTATAGTAAGAGATGAAGTTTAGTTTAGTTTAGTTATAATTAATAATTTAGATTTTTTAGCTTAGCCATAGTTTAGAGTTTTTGTTAGAGTTCTAATTTAGTTTAGTTAAGAGTTTAGAGTTTTATCATAGAATCATAGCTTAGAGTTTTTGTTGAAGTTGAAGTTTAGTTTAGTCATAGTTAAGAATTTAGAGTTTTTAACTAAGAGTCTTAGCTTAGAGTTTTACTTAGAGTTCTAGTTTAGTTTAGTTCTAGTTCAGAGTTTAGAGTTTTATCTTAGAGTCTTAGCTTAGAGTTTTTGTTGAAGTTCTAGTTTAGTTTAGTTAAGAGTTTAGAATTCTACCTTAGAGTCTTAGCTTAGAGGTTTACGTATAATTGAAGTTTTGTTTATTTATAGTTAAGTGTTTAGAGTTTTAGCTTGGAGTCTTAGCTTAGAGTTTTAGTTAGAGTTTTAGCTTAGTTTAGTTTTCGTTAAGAGTTTAGAGTTTTACCTTAAAGTCTTAGCTTAGAGTTTTATTTAGAGTTCTAGTTTAGTTTAATTTTAGTTATGAGTTTTGAGTTTTACCTTAAAGTTTTTGATTAGAGTTTTAGTTAAGGTTGAAGTTTAGTTTAGTTTAGTTATAGTTAAGAGTTTATAGTTTTAGCTTAGAGTCTTAGCTTAGAGTTTTAGTTAGAGTTATTGTTTAGTTTAGTTATAGTTAAGAGTTATAACTTAGAGGTTTAGCCTAGAATCTTAGCTTAGAGATTTAGTTAGAGTTGAAGTTTAGTGTAAACTAGCATAACCACAAAATTACACAATATTGCATAGAAATACCAAAACCATAGGTTAGATTAGGTTAGGTTAGAGCTTAGGTTTCTCCTAAGTTAGGTTAGATTAGGTTAGCTTATCATGAGCGCTCATGATAAGCTAACCTAATCTAACTGGTACAAAGTCGACATGGGGGGATTTTCCGGCGAGTATGGTTAGGTTAGGTTAGATCAAGTTAGGTTATGTTAGGATAGCCTACGTACGCGCGCGTCCGTAGGCTAACCTAACCTAACTTAACCTAACCTAACTTGATCTAACCTAACCTAACCATACTCGCCGGAAAATCCCCCATGTCAACTTTGTACCAGTTAGATTAGGTTAGATTATCATGAGCGCACATGATAAGCTAACCTAATCTAACCTAACTTAAACGTGGAGAAACCTAAGCTCTAAC
The DNA here is from genome assembly GCF_049724085.1 of Artemia sp. Qi Xiang Cuo. Lineage (NCBI taxonomy): Eukaryota > Metazoa > Arthropoda > Branchiopoda > Anostraca > Artemiidae > Artemia > Artemia sp. Qi Xiang Cuo. The sequence goes on from NC_142804.1 coordinate 12,483,572, forward strand.
CTAACCTAACCTAATCTAACCTATGGTTTTGGTATTTCTATGCAATATTGTGTAATTTTGTGGTTATGCTAGTTTACACTAAACTTCAACTCTAACTAAATCTCTAAGCTAAGATTCTAGGCAAACCTCTAAATTATAACTCTTAAATAAAACTAAACTAAACTAGAACTCTAATAAAAACTCTAAGCTAAGACTCTAAGATAAAAATATAAACTATTAACTATAAATAAACTAAACAAAACTAAAACACTAACTAAAAATATAATCAAAAAATTTAAGTTAAAAATCAAAACTCATAAATAAAAATAAACTAAACTAGAACTCTAAATAAAACTATAATCTAAGACTTTAAGCTAAAACTCTAAACTCTTAACTAAAACTAAACCAAGCTAAAACTCTAACTAAAACTCTAAACTAAGACTCCAAGCTAAAACTCTAAACCCTTAACTATAACTAAACTAAACTTCAACTCTACGTAAAACTCTAAGCTATGACTCTAAGGTAGAAATCTAAACTCTTAACTAAACTAAACTAGAACTCTAACAAAAACTCTAAGCTGAGAATCTAAGCTAAAACTCTAAACTCTTAAGTAAAACTAAACTAAAATAAAACACTTAAGCTAAGTCTCTAAGGTAAAACTCCAAACTCTTAACTATAACTAAACTAAACTAGAACTCTAACAAAAACTCTAAGCTAAGACTCTAAACTAAAACTATAAACTCTTAACTATAACTAAACTAAACGAAACTTCAACCCTAACTAAAACTCTAATCTAAGACTTTAAGGTAAAACTCAAAACTCATAACTAAAACTAAACTAAACTAGAACTCTAAATAAAACTCTAAGCTAAGACTCCAAGCTAAAACTCTGAACTCTTAACTAAAACTAAACTAAAGTAGAACTCTAACTAAAATTCTAAGATAAGACTCTAAGCTAAAACTCTAAATTCTTAACTATAACTAAACTAAACTAGAACTCTAATTAAAACTCTAAGACTAAGCTAAAACTCTAAACTAAACTAGAACTTCAACAAAAAACTCTAAACTAAGACACTAATCTAAAAACTCTAAAATCTTAACTAAAACAAAACTAAACTAGAACTCTAATAAAAACATTAAGATATAAAACTCCAAACTCTTAATTAGAAGTAAACTAAACTAGAACTATAACAGAAACTCAAAGCTAAGACTCTGAGTTAAAAACTCGAGACTCTTAACTATAACTAAACTAAACTAGAACTCTAACACAAACTATAAGCTAAGACTCTAAGCTAAAACTCTAAACTCTTAACTAAAACTTAACTAGAACTCTAACTAAAACTCTAAGCTAAGACTCTAAGCTAAAAACACTAAACTCTTAACTATAACTTTGCTAAACTATAACTTTAACTAAGACTCTAAGCTATGGCTCTAAGCTAAAACTCTAAACTCTTAACTAAAACTAAACTAAACTAGAACTCTAACAAAAACTCTAAGGTAAGACTATAAGCTAAAACTCGAAACTTAACTAAAACTTAACTAAACTACAACTATAATTAAAACTCTAAGCTATGACTCTAAGCTAAAACTCTAAATTCTTAACTATAACTAAACTAAACTTCAACACTAACTAGAACTCTAAGCTATGACTCTATGGTAAAACTAAACTCTTAAATAAATCTAAACTAAACTAGAACTCTAACAAAAACTCTAAGCTAAGACTCTAAGCTAAAAAATCTAAACTCTTAACTAAAACTAAACTAAACTAAAACTCTAAGCTAAGTCTCGAAGGTAAAACTACAAACGCTTAACTATAACTAAACTAAACTATATCTATAACAAAAACTCCAAGATAAGAATATATGCTAAAAATATAAACTATTAAATATTACTAAACCAAACTAAAACTCTAACAAAAACTAGAAGATAATACTCGAATCTAAAACTATAAACTCATAAATAAATCAAAAATCTAATTTAAATAAAACAAAAACTCAAATCTTTGAATCTCAGCTTAAAACTCCAAAATATTAGCCAACACTAAAATAAACTCTAACTTTAACAAAAACTCTAATATAAGACTCAGCTAAAACTTGAAACTCTTAACCAAAACCTGAACAAACTATAAATTTAAGAAAAACTCTAAGATATGAACCTAAGCTAAAAATATAAATTCTTAAATGTAACTAAACTAAAATTTAACTCAAAAAAAAAATCTAAACTAACAATCTAAGATAAAACTCTAAACTATTAGCTAAAACTAAATTAAACTAGAAATATAAATAAAACTAAGAAAAGACTCTAAACTAAAAACTCTAAATTCTTTACTAAAACTAAACTAAACTATAGCTCTAATTGAAACTCTAAGTCTAAGATAAAACTCTAAACTAAACTAGAACTCCAACAAAAAAACTCTAAACTAAGACTAAGCTAAAAACTCTAAACTCTTAACTAAAACTAAACTAAACTAGAACTCTAATAAAAACTCTAAGACAAGACTAAGCTAAAACTCTTAACTAAAACTAAACTAAACTAAAACTCTAAGCTATGTCTCTAAGGTAAAACACCAAAATCTTAACTAATAAGACAATAAACTATAAATCTAACTAAAGATATAATTAGGGACTCTGATACAAACTTATGAACTCTTAAGCAAAACTAAACTAAACTAGAACAGTACGAAGAGTCTAAGATGTAAAACTCCGAACTCATACCTATTGATACACAAAATTATAACTCTAGCAAAAACTCTAAGCTAAGACTCTAAGCTAAAACTCTAAACTCTTAACCAAAACTAAACCAAACTAGAACTCTAACAAAAACTCTAATCTAACACTCTAAGCTAAAACTCTAAACTCTTAACTAAAACAAAACTAAGCTAAAACTCTATTTAAAACTCTAATTATAATCTAAAAATATAAAATAAAATAGAACTTCAACAAAAAACTATAAACTAATACTATAATATAAAAACTCTAAACTCTTAACTAAAACTAAACTAAACTAGAACTCTAATAAAAACTCTAAGATAAGACTCTAAGCTAAAACTATAAACTCTTAACTAAAACTAAACTAAACTAAAACTCTAAGCTAAGTCTCTAAGGTAAAACACCAAACTCTTAACTATAACTAAACTAAACTAGAACTCTAATTAAAACTCTAAGCTAAAACTCTAAACTCTTAACTATTACTAAACTAAACTAGAACTCTAACAAAAACTATAAGCTAAGACTAAGCTAAAACTCTAAACTCTTAACTAGAAGTAAACTAAACTAGAACTCTAACAGAAACTCTAAGCTAAGACTCTAAGCTAAAAACTCGAGACTCTTAACTAAAATTAAAATAAACTAGAGCTCTAACACAAATTCTAAGCTAATACTCTAAGCTAAAACTCGAAACTCAACTAAAACTTAAACAAACTACAACTTTAAGTAAAATTCTAAGCTATGACTCTAAGGTAAGGTACCAAACTCTCAACTATAACTAAACTAAACTAGAACTCTAACTGAAACTCAAAGGTGAAAAATCAAACTCTTAACTAAAACTAAACTAAAATAGAACTCTAACAAAAACTCTAAGCTAAGATTCTAAGCTAAAAACTCTAAATTTTTAACTAAAACTAAACCAAACTAGAACTCTAACAAAAACTCTAAGCTAAGACTCTAAGCTAAAATTCTAAACTCTTAACTGGAACTAAACTAAACTAGAACTCTAACTAAAACTCTAAGCTAAGACTCTAAGGTAAGACACCAAACTCTTAACTATAACTAAACTAAACTAGAACTCTAATTAAAACTCTAACCTAAAACTCTAAACTCTTAACTATTACTAAACTAAACTAGAACTCTAACAAAAATTATAAGCTAAGACTCTAAGCTAAAACTCTAAACTCATAACTAGAAGTAAACTAAACTAGAACTCTAACAGAAACTCTAAGCTAAGACTCTAAGCTAAAAACTCGAGACTCTTAACTAAAACTAAAATAAACTAGAACTCTAACACAAACTATAAGCTAAGACTCTAAGCTAAAATTCTAAACTCTTAACTAAAACTAAACTTAACTTGAGCTATAGCTAAAACTCTAAGCTATGACTCTAAGGTAAAACTCTAACCTCTTAACTATAGCTTTACTAAACTATAACTTTAACTAAAACCCTAAGCAATGACTCTATGCTAAAACTCTAAGTTCTTAACTATAACTAAACTAAACTAGAACTCTAACTAAAACTCTAAGCTAAGACTCTAAGCTAAAAACTCTAAATTCGTAACTAAAACTAAAATAAACTAGAACTCTAACAAAAACTCTAAGCTAAGACTCTAAGATAAAATTCTAAACTCTTAACTGGAACTAAGCTAAACTAGAACTCTAACTAAAACTCTAAGCTAAGACTCTAAGGTAAGACACCAAACTCTCAACTAAAACTAAACTAAACTAGAACTCTAACTGAAACTCAAAGGTGAAAAATCAAACTCTTAACTAAAATTAAACTAAACTAGAACTCTAACAAAAACTCTAAGCTAAGATTCTAAACTAAAAAACTCTAAACTCTTAACTAAAACTAAACTAAAACTCTAAGCTAAGTCTCTAAGGTAAAACTCCAAATTCTTAACTTTATCTAAACTAAACTAGAACTCTAACAAAAACTCTAATATAAAACTCTAAAATATTAACTATTAATAACCTAAACTTCAACTCTAACAAAAACTTTAAGACATTAGTATAAGATAAAAATATAAACTATTAACTAAAAATAAAAGAAACAAGAACCCTAACAAAAACTCAAAGATAAAAATTTCAACTCTTAAATAAAATTAAACTAAACTATAACTCTAACTAAAACTCTAAGCTAAGACTATAAACTCTTAACTAAAACTAAACTAAAACTCTAACAAAAATTCTAAGCTAATACTCTAAGCTAAAACTCGAAACTCTTAACTAAAACTTAAACAAACTACAACTTTAAGTAAAATTCTAAGCTATGACTCTATGCTAAAACTCTAAATTCTGAACTGTATCTAAACTAAACTAAAACTCTGAATAAAACTAAGCTAAGACTCTAAGCTAAAAACTCCAAACTCTTAACTAAAACTAAACTAGAACTCTAACAAAAACTCTAAGCTAAGACTCTAAGCTAAAAAACTCTAAACTTTTAACTAAAACTAAACCAAACTAGAACTCTAACATAAACTCTAAGCTAGGACTCTATGGTAAAACTTAAAACTCTTACCTATAACTAAGGTGTGGGTGAAAAAGATAAGTACTTCAAGTTGGAAAATGGGTTTAGGAGGGACATTAAGAAAGGAACTTGTTCTGAAATGACCTTTGAAAAGTATTGCTTGGTGTTGGAGCATTCAAAAAGCTGTAAAGTAAAATTTAGGTGAAAAGGATGAGTACTTCAATTTGTAAAATTGGTTTAGGAGGGACATTAAGAAAAGAACTTGTTCTGAAATGCCTTTTGAAAAGTATTTCTTGGTGTTGGAGCATTCAAAAATCAGTAAAGTATAGTTGTGGGTGAAAAAGATAAGTACTTCAAGTTGGAAAAGGGGTTTAGGAGGGACATTAAGAAAGTAACTTGCTCTGAAAAGGTCTTTGAAAAGTATTTCTTGGTGTTGAGGTATCCAAAAAAGCTGTAAAGTATAATTGTGAGTGAAAAGGATAAGTACTTCAAGTTGGGAAATTGGTTTAGGAGGGACATTAAGAAAGTAACTTGCTTGTCTTAGTCAATTACGTCATTCTATACCCATAAATGAATCCCCGTCATGACCTCCTGATAGGGTTCTACTGATTATGTAATCAATTTCTCAGAAATCCAATTGTCTTAGTCGATTACGTCATTCTATGCCCATAATGAATTCCCGTCATGACCTTCTGATAGGGTTCTACTGATTATGTAATCAATTTCTCAGAAATCCATTTGTCCTAGTTGATTACAGCATTCTATGCCCATAAATGGATTCCCGTCATGACCTTCTGATAGGGTTCTACCGATTATGTAATCAATTTCTCAGAAATCCATTTGTACTAGTTGATTACGTCATTCTATGCCCATAAATGGATTCCCGTCACGAGCTCCTTATAGGGTTCTATCGATTATGTAATCAATTTCTCGGGAATTCTCTCCCTTCAATTACACAATCAATATATCTCTTCCCCACCTTCCCCTTAGAAACATCAAATTAATTCCCCTTTCTTGAATCAATAATTCCCCTTAGAAACAACAAATTAATTCCACTTTCTTGAATCAATAATTCCCCTTAGAAACAACAAATTAATTCCCCTTTCGTGACATATCAATCGATCTTGACATCACCTGTCAGACATTATTAAACTTCGCCTGGAAACAATTTGATTAATGATTATAACATCTGCCTCGAACAACAACAGGAAGGAAGTGTCATTAACTGTTTCCCGGAAACTCATAACATCTGGCTCGAATAACAACAACAAATACTATTTCTGGATCATAACATTCGTTGAGAGCGTGCCAAAAACACACCTGGAGAAAGAGACCATTGAGAAAGAGGTCATTGACCCTGTCCTCATTAAACTATGTAAAAAAAGTTGTAGGTGGCAGCAGGGGTGAGCAATGGGAGTTATAGGGTCACCTCTACTACCACTCCAGTGTAAAATATGAATCTTGTTCATGCTTATAGAGTAGAGACGATATTTAAGGCAACAATCAAAACCAAAAATAACGATTTTGCTCCAGAAGCTGATGAATAAACAATCCAGAAAATGAGGTGTATTTATCCATACTACTTTGAAGTGAATGGTGGACTAATGCATAGAACGATTCTATTCTCATGTGATTTAAGCGGGAAATGGCTTGTTGCTACGTTTATTAATGAGTGTCCCTTTGGGGAAGGGGAGACTGGACATTCCCCTCCCCCTTCGTGGTATAAGACCAGAAAAAATCAGCAGGTAAAAAATGTGGCACTCTAGACAGCAATAAAAACTTAGCCTCAGTCTCCACTTACAGAGAATTTTTGCAGCCCCAACCCTTCTTAAAAACTTTATTTAGGGACACGTGCCTATTTTATGATAACGATGCGTTTCGGATGGTTTATTGGGATTCGTATTGGCTCAAGATCAGGTATGATTTTGAAAACAATTTCTCACCTTTGGGACCTCCCTTTTTTAAAGAAGTGTAAGTTATATGAAAAATAATTTGTATTGGCAATTACAGAACATGGTCCCGAAATGCTTCAGCCGACAGCAGTCCTCAACATCGTCAATCCTTCACCAAAGATTCTTCCTCTCGTGACGAAAAGAAAAGCTCTTCTCTACCTCGCATATCAGAAGTAAAGCAAGTGACAAAAATTGGGCCTGGTATTTGTGAGTCATTGGAGCAGAGGTCACGAGTGGAATCTCTTGAAAAATGCTCCTTGGACTCTGGGATGGGTAGTGCTGAGTCAAAATCTCGAGAGGAACTTTCGACTCATGATAGGAAAACAAGTTGCACCAAAGAACATAAGAAAGAAGATGGAAATAAAGATTTGGCCAAAGAGGAGCCCCTTCTTAAAAGGTATTAATTATTACTTTTTTATAAAATACTGTCAAGAAAAGAAGTTTCGCATGTAAAAAAGTTGTTTTCAGTGGGAGTCGAACCTGTGGCTCACATCTGATTAGATGGAGAGTTATACCGATAGTTCATCGGTAGAGGTAGACATCTTTTCATATAAAAACAAAAATTAATCCAATTTTTTTTTCTTTTGTAAAAATATGTTTTATTATTGCTTTTTTAGATGATAATGTTTATTATGTCTGAGAATTTTTTTTCCTGTCTAATGTTGTGGAACCTACGTTTTTATTTCTTGCGTCTAAACATGAGAAGCTAGTTTTGGGGATGGTATTTTTTATACTCCATAATTTACTTCCATGTTAAACCAATTTGTATTTATCTTAAACAGATTTCCTGTTTGTACCTCTCCAATAGAAAAATGTCATGCAAAAATATAATTTAAAAAACGGTCCTGTAAAGCAGTTTTGGCAAAATTAAACTTTTTTGGCCTATCTTTATATCTATGCCTATGTACAGGGAGGGAAGAGTGCACCCTAAGATATTTATTTCTAAGCAGTTTTGGCCAAAACGGATCTGAAAAGCTCCTTTTGTTTTCTACTTTATACCCGTACCTACACACAGAAAGTTTAGGATCCACCATGAGATATTGCTTCCTAAGATGAGCCTGAAGGATCCTCCGGAAGTTGGCCTAAAGACGCACCCAGCTGTGCTTTAGACATCTTTTCTTCTCTTTTTTCTTACCAGAAATCCTTTTTTTCTTATTGTAAATAAAATAAATAAATAATAAAAAAAAATCGTGGTATTTAGAGTTAGAGACACAAAACAAATGTTTATATTATATAC